>NW_014554488.1:1058359-1126759 GCF_001313825.1 Dinoponera quadriceps | reverse complement strand
CCCCCCCCCCCCCAACTTCCTTTCTGCTTTCTACTCCATCGTTCTTTTAAATATAGTGGTTTTCACCATCATCATCAATCACCTGTTGTATGTCGTCAGGTGCATTTTTTTTCAGATTTTTATGTTTCACGTAATAGTGAAAGAGATAGCGGTTTGATGGTGAGAATGAGTCACGAGAAATAGAAAATTTAAATATCTCTTAAATTTAAAGTTAGATGAAAATATCTAAGAGAACTTGCACGCCTAGAAGGAACCAATTAAATACCGGTTACAAATTCATAGATGTTACATGTCCATATTTCACAGGGGTGAATCAACACACACACACACACACACACACACACACACACACACACATTGAAATAAGTAAAAAAATTGACGTCACACGAACATATGTTCTACATATTTTAATTTTCGAGTTTAATAAGTATAAACGATCTTTTCATTAAGTTCATCTTCAAGGTCGTTACAAGTTTTTTTTTTTAATATGAAATATTGTTCCCCCCCTCTTTTTTAAATAAATAAATTCCACTTCTAGTCAGTTCGCATATAAAAGTACTAAACAAGATCATCCAAAGATAAAATTAATATTTTTGCCTGATATTTCATATATTTTATCCCTATACTTTTCGGCATAAAAGTTATAAAAGAATCTTACGATTCCACTTAAAAAATTAGATTGACCTTAAAATAACATTAAAAGTAACCTCAAGGATAAACTTATTTGTAATTATTTATAATTTGCCCCCTTCGAATAGTGCAAATCCTCATATATATATATATATATATAAATAAATAAATAAATATATATATATATAATCTATGTTTAAAGAGATTTATATTTAAATGTTTTGTTTCTCGCGAATCATTATGTACATCATCATTTATCTTTCGTTTCGACCATAGTTTATGGCCATTCGTGAACTTGTGTTGTATCATATACCGGATGATTCCAAGTTGAACTTTCCATCTTTGTGACGTTTAATTACGTCTAATTAGGTACTCGCGAGCGGCTACTTTTATACCGCTTAGAATTTCTACTTGGTCCAAGATTTCTATATCGAAACATGGCACGATGAGGAAATAGTTTTACGATTTTGTACTTGACGAGTACGATGATACATCAGACAACAACAACAAGTGCGTATATGATGACGCATAGTTACCGACGTTGACAATTCAATGTAAATGCACTTTCGTTACTTATTTTCGCCGAAAATTTAATCCGACGTTTAATTTTCGTTTCTACTTCGTTGAATAAACAAGAGCAAGGAGTGTAAAGTGTTGAATCACTGTGAGTTATCTTTATCTTTAACGTTTATAAGTTTTAACGTAAAATTACTTATCGTGAAGCATCTTTATTTTGTCTGACAATTGTTAAAGATGAAGTAATGAAAATATATTGCAGAATCAAGATTATGCAAGGATACGAAAATACGATAGGGTGCCGAAAAAAATTAACGAATACAAACATATAAATTCTGTAAGAAGAATCGTTGAAAATACATGATGATAAGAATTGTTCCGTGAAATTAGCGAAATAATTGTATAGTACATAACACGTCACACCCGCACATACACACACACACACACACACATACACGCGCGCACGCACGCACGTTGCACATAGAATATTTATATTAAAAATAATTAATTTTTATTTGTAATCAGCATTTTTAGTGTATTATTAGTATCGTGTCGGAGTCAACTATTTCTATTATACAGCCATTTTCTGCTGTATTGTTCAACGTAGAATATAACCATGAGTGCGTTCGAGACGATATGACTATACATGTCTCTGTTACGCGTACAAGTTATTTTAGATGAAAAGAAAGCTGGATTTAAATTTCGGATCTATGCAAGTTTTGCATACTCAACAGACAAATTTCACAAAGCACTATTCCGTAAATAAATTTTCGTCGAATTTCGACTGATTTTACAAAATTAACGCTTTTGTGTTTTTCTGTGTACATATTCTATTTATATGTTTTTAGGTTCTTTTGATATTATATAGAAAAATGAATCACACACACACACACACACACACACACACACACACACANACACACACACACACACACACACACACACACACACACACACACACACGCACACACGCACACACACACACGCACACACAAATTGCGCACGCGCGCGCACAACACACACACACAATTGTATAAAAATGCCGTATATGGCTGTTATTCTCGAAATATAATAAATAATTATAAGTTTGTTAATTTTATTATATGTGTATGGCTGCAAATCCATGGGTTCACCTGGGATTCGGGAATATTGCATAATATTACATCTTTTTTTTATTGCTATATACCATAATAAGTAAAGAAAAGATAAACTTTATTAAAAAAAAATATAGAATAGAAAGGAGAAGTATTATATTATGCGTTATGTCGGTACAATAATCGCTATCGTGAAAAATTCATACGTCTCCGTTTCTTGTCTTAAATTTTTTTATACATACTTTTTATTCATTTTATAAATCGATACGATATCTGTATATTTATTTAATTAATTTGGTTGTCACGCACTTATTACGTCTATAATTATATGTATAAATATTGTTAAAAAAAAATTAAGGACTTACAAAATGCATAAGATCAGCACAATAGCTTTAAAATATGAAGATCGGTACAAGTTAGTTTTAAAATATGAAATGATAAGGGAATGCCTGAAAACTTTACCGACGGAATACTGATTTTTTCCTACAAAGTTCTTTACGTTTTATCGTTTGCACAAAATTATAAATGTGCTTTCGTACACTAAAAGTATGTGCAAAAATAAATTATTGGAATATATTATGCAATGTGTGAAAATGAAAATGACGAAAAATTTCAAAAACTGAAATCTCAATCTGTCAAATCGAGTAAACATCTACTCGAAACAGAAGTTTTGCAACTTGTATCATATCGAGTGTGCGTATGCTTCAATGAGGAAAATTTCGAAGGACATTTCTGTACCTTAACAATTGTATATAAAAGCCTAAAAAGGTATGAAAAGTATGTAGAAAGAATTTTATATATCTTGGTTAGATTCCCCCTTATATGTATAATGATGAAACACATTTGCATTACCACGTTTTACTGTAACATTGCCGTAATATTTTATCGCAATGTTTCTGAGGGCGGACATTTTCATTGCAATAGCGTTGCAGTATGTCATTTCGCAACATATATGGAATATTACGTTTTAGTATGTAATGTCTATACAATATATGTTCCTGCAACCTTTCTGTGCTATATGGGTTATATTCATTGACTGAACAATGTATTCGCTGAACTGAATTAAAAAATTTTTACAGTTACATATGTCGAATTGATATTGTGTCAGATTTATAGGCAATTTTCGATTTTAATAACGCGAGTGATTTATTTTTGTATTATCCACCTATATATAATATACTCAGTAAACATTAAGCAACAGTAGCATTATATTAAGGCGTCTTCCTCTATTAAGGTATCTTTGGCTTGATCTTTGTTTGATAAAGCGAGCCAGAAATGAGAAATTGCATACGAAAATATATATCACGTGGTGTATACGTGATGGAAATCAAGAAGAATATGTACATAAAATGGCATTCCATGGTGCCATAGATTCTCAGCACACTTGTAAAAATGTTGTGATTTTCTTTCCCTGAAAATTAGTATACTACATATAATTTGTGTTTTTAATCTATCTTTTTTTCTCATGACTTTTGTTAATTTTACGGCTATTTATTGATTCAGGTTTAGAAAGAAAGCGTCCAGACATTTTGCACACAAGTGTGTGGTGAGAATCTATAACATTTTATTGTTTTCGATACCCTCTCTCTCTCTCTCTCTGTGTATGTATGTGTGTGAATGCAATAATTTCCATTAAATATATTATATCTCAATTGTATAATATCAACTGAGAATTCGAGATTATTAATCATTTTATTTGTTAGGTTATATTATTTTTTGAGAGAGATTATTGATTGGCTTCATCGAAATTTTTCTCAATATATGGAATGTTGAATAACGTTGATAATTATTTTAAAAAATTCATCAGTAAGAAAATTAAAAGAACAATGTTTTAATGCAATCTCATCCAATTTTAACACACATCTGTATAATTTCTTCAGTTGATGACGTATTTAAGGCTCCTGGTCCCTCGCTGCCTCGCTTTCACAGAAAAGGAAAAGAAATATAGAAAGAACCGTGTGTGGACGAATAGTCCTTATCTCTTCTCCAAGAAGAAAAGAGAAAGAGAGAGGCATGCATTGCGTAGCCTCTTTCCAGAATTAGTTTTCGAAGAAGCAAAAACCGATATAAAAGCTAAGAAAGAAACGTATACTATTAAAATTAACAATCACGCTCCTAATTAGTCTCACGGTGTCATGCTCAAGTTATCGGTAAATTTTCTGTGCGGTTTGAAATCGATGCACGATCTTTCTCGCATCTCGTATTATTCAACAAGTTTTGCCATATGTATAGAATTTTCCTATTCCTAGGGACATTCTTTGTACACAGTATATTTATTAAATCACAGTCCACACCGCTAGATCCATCACTCTCGGTGATAATTGGCTCATATTGTGAAAATATCAAAGGAAATAAAATGAAGTCTAAATTCCAATCTATCTATATCTCCCAATCGTAGCTCACAAAATGGTGACTGATTCTATGTCCAATCTGATCTCCAAACTCGACCTTGGAATTTCAATCCATAGTGTGATAATGATTTATGATCCCAGACCTAATGTGGTTATATACGATGCTTAAGGCTATGCTTTACATTAATACTGGTCTACGATAGGTGCTTTAAGCTTTAAGAAATTGACCAATCACAGTTGAATGTGAAGGGAATAATTCACTATGATTGGTCAATTTCTTAAGGCTTGAAATACCTATTGTAGACTGAGATTGGTCACGCAATCGCAAAGTCGCAAGAAATTGACCAATCACAATCAATTATTTTCCTTGGAAACGAAAATAATCGACTGTGATTGGTCAATTTCTTGCAATTTCGCGATAAAACGACTAACATACGATCAGCCCGATAGACTGCTATTGCATTCGAAGTACTTGTAGCTACAGTGTTTACAGTTTTTATAGTTCTTAGGTAGAATCCTTTGTTTTTCGGATTGTTCAATTAGGAAATAGTAAAACTTCAAGTGAAAACATCGAAGTGTCATTGCGGAATTCATATACACTCACACGCACACACACACAAAATTTTCTTCTTAATACTTAATGATAAAAGTATGTGCAGTTTATTATCTTTGTGAAATTTTTTTGAAATGGCGTGTCTAACCTCATCACTCATAAGATCAACGCGTTTGCTTTGATTAATGATTCTGATTATGTTAAAGGTGCGTACAAGTAAATCTTTCAATTTAATCTTATATTAAAATTTTTTGTTACAAAATGTCTCTATAAAATTGTGTTTCCTTATATTAAAAAATTAGATGGAGTTTATTAAATAAATGATTAGATAAGTTATATATATATATATATATATATATATATATATATGTTTTATTCTATTACATACTATTTAGTTACATATAGGTTGTTTTTTACTTAAATCTACAAAAGCACAAGAAACAATAAATAAATAAGTGATTTTATTTAAAATTTTAATTAAATATACAACAAAAATATAATAACGCAGAATGTACTATNTATATTTAATTATAACAACAGCACAAACATCTTAAGGTTGTTGTGGATATGTTCAGGATATCCTACCTAACATTCCTCAGGGTATCCTAGACATATTTTGATTGAGATTGTGTTATTCGGGAGTGGAAAAAAAGTAATGTCATGTGTTTATGTAATAACAAAGTAATAGCGAAACTGATATTTTTATTTTTAAATAGAATAATTTTTTACCTAGGCTGTCGAATCATATTTTAAGTGAAATATAGATTAATTCGTGTATTCATATTAATGTATTTATTTCTTTCAATAGCTTACACATCACATATATAGAATGGTCTTATCTTTGAGGTATGTTATTAGGCACTATGGATGTTTACATATATTTTGAATTAAATGCGAATTGTGCTTCTGATCCGTGAAAGATGTCATTTAAATTTATTTCATTTTTCTCTCATGCTGATTTTTTACAAAAAATTTGTCAATTGCGAATGATCGTGTGAATGTTTAAATCATTAAATAATGAAGATTGGCAGTACAAATAACCACGTGAGATGTATTCTCTATGAGCTCTTTGATTGCGTCATTTGAACATCCTATTACTCACTAATTGATTAATCCAGGATGGAGTAAAGTATGTTTGTCGCTCGCAAGTTCACAACTTCTTATTTTGTACAGCATATTTTATTTCATTTTTAGATATTATCTATAATAAAAGGTAGTAACAATGGATGCTTTATTCCAAACCCAAAATATCGTCGATGAGGCAGAAGATATACCACAAACCGATGACCCAGTCTGGATTCTTGGCAGAAAATACAACACTCTTAAAGGTATGATAGATAGTAAAAGTTTTTTAATACTTCTGGCGAAGTGGGAATCGTAAGATATTGAATTTTCAGAACTCGATGCGATACGTAGAGACATTCGATCCAAACTGTGGTTTACATATCGCAAAGGCTTTGTTCCTATTGGCGGCTGCAGTTCTACATTTACGTCTGACAAAGGCTGGGGTTGTATGTTGAGATGTGGACAAATGGTTCTTGGCCAAGCCTTAATTACTTTACACTTAGGTATGTTGCAACAATTTAAATTTATAATTTCGAATTTATCCATATTACAAGAGATTTGGTGAAATAAATTTATAATATTTGACTGATAAATTCTTTACGGTTGGAAATCGAGATATTTCCGCTGTTTGTTTTATCATCCTGTCCTCGAATATTGTTGGTAAATATATTCAACCGATTGCCTTAGGATAGGATATAATCTTGATAAATCAAGCTACTTTTTTATATAACATTTTTCTAAAAATCTACCAACCGTGCTAAAATAATTTCGATTAACGGGAGGTTCACCGCAGCACTTAGTATTTATATAAGTAGATGTGAATGGTACGGCTTGCGTCAAATATCCTGTAAATATAGTTAAATATAATAATAATATATAACTATTATTATAATTTTTATTATCTGAATGATAAATCTTCTATTTCATTATTTAATGATGTGATATTTACATTTTCGTTGCAGGTAAAGATTGGCAGTGGGTTCCAGAATCAAAGAATAGTACATATTTAAAGATTTTAAAGCGCTTCGAAGATAATAGGGCTGCTGCATTTTCCATTCATCAAATTGCATTGATGGGAGCGTCTGAAGGAAAGGAAGTTGGACAATGGTTTGGTCCTAACACCATTGCGCAAGTATTAAAGTATGTATTTTGAGAGAATTGTTATAAGTTATAGATTATATGAACCTCATACAATGTGTATTGCGACCAAATCGTGAGACAGGTTCGCATTGGAGCTCGTCCAACACAAGCTTTTAGCTCATTCTTAGCTCGAAGAAGCTAAGGCTGAGACTTTGCAGCCGATTGTCTATGTGGTAAAGCGGTGTTTTTATCCAGATAGCACAAAATATTCTATTATATATATGATAATATTCTTATAAAATACGTACGTTTTTAACTCCAAAATATTCATAAATACGCGTGCGCACGCACACACATGAATATATACGCATATAGATCAGATATTCTAATATATATATATCGTTCAATAAATTTAATCTAAATACTTTATTTATTTACTTTTTTTCAGAAAATTAGTCGTGTATGACGAATGGAGCTCCCTTACTATACACGTTGCGCTAGACAATACTCTAGTAATTAATGACATTTGTAAGTATGATATTGGTATAGTTATTATGTTATATGTGGTGTTATATAAAGAAATTACAAGGAGAACATATAATATTAACAAAACAATTTTAAATATGTCAGATTTAGTGTGTTTTACTAGAAAGAAATTTCAATCTAGACGGCGTAAATGCAATATTATTCTGACGACTCTAAGCTTAGTCACTTGGTATATATAAGAATGTATGTAGAAGTGTTTGTGTTTACTTGAGATCGAGAGAGAGAGTAAGAGAGAAATGGAGCAAAACAAGCTGTATTTTTGTTGTTTGATGTTATTTTCCCTTCCACAAAGGGAAAAACGCGACGCAAATGAAACGCAAAATATGTGCATATATTTGCATTTATATACAATAATAAACAATATTTATTAGCAGAACATGATAATAGATTAATCTGTTAACATAATTTAACCAAGATTAATTTGTTATCAGGTTCTGCTAACGAATCCTGTTATATTTCTGCTAGCAAAGGAAAGAAATTGTAAATTAGAACAAAGAATTTATTATTAACATAAATGAATTATTAATTATTTAATCAATGCTGAGTTTATCTTTCCATGTTAAATTCGATCATATACCGTTATGATGTATGAATTTCATCTCATAAGATGTATGTGTTCACAGTGAGACAATGTAATGTAGAGGGCGGCGTGACAGCGGAAGCAGATGGAGAGACACCTTTGAAAGCACCTAGCCAATGGAAGCCTTTGCTATTGCTAATCCCACTCCGTCTTGGGCTCAGTGAGATTAATCCTGTGTATATTAATGGACTTAAGGCAGCATTTAAGATTTCGCAATCCTTGGGTGTGATTGGAGGAAAACCCAATCTGGCCTTGTATTTCATAGGATGCGTGGGTTTGTATAACTTCATTAATATTATATAATTTAAAATTATATGGAATGTAATCGGAAATGTAGGAATAGTTGTAAGAATTTATTTTTCTTAGAAAGAAAAACTTGCACCGTTCCTATTGTGCACAACCGCGCACAATTGAAACACTTGTGTGTACCAAATGAAAGCTTGTGAACGCTGAAAGATAATTTATAAGTTTCAAATCTTTGCGCATTGTTCTTCAAAATCAGTTCCAAAGAATTTGCTTATTTAGAAAATGTAGTCACTGGTGCCATTTATCGATGACTGCATTTTTTTTGGTACCAATTTTCAGGAAGAAAACAGATGCGGAGAGATGTAAAACTTATGTATTTTTTTTTTTTGTAACCTTTCATAGGCATTTCTTAATCTTGGTATTAAAGTTAATTTACGTTTTAAAAATTGGACTATAGTATTTTTGAACGGGAGAAGCTCACTTGGACACAGTATAAGTTGAGACACGTTTCAAATAGATACGTTAATATTAGACACGTTATATCGTTCAATTGGACACATTTTATTTGGACCAACCGCAATTTTGGGCATAGTAGCTATTGAACATGTAAGTTTGGCACGACATGTTTCTTTAGACACGTTACAAATGGATACATTAAAAATGCATTCTGTTCGGTCAAAAACCTGTAGATAAAGGACAATGGGTCTCGAACAAAAAAAAAAATATGCAAGAGCGAAAGAACATATACAGAACAGCCTATCGTCTATTGACGTTCGATCGGCGACCGTAACACCGAACGTCTATCTGTTTACAAGGCTGTAACTCCTCTTTTTATTTTTGGGAATTCCGACTTGCAACTCTAGGGAAATATTCTCAAGATGTTATACTAGAAAATGCAAAAATTGAAAAATCGATTTTTCCGACTTCGTAACCCCTTAGAGATTTTTTTTTACATGTAATGACATATATCTGTAATACTCTTTATTAAGCATTAACGTCGCCACAAGAATTAGTTTTTTTTTAATCGAGGTTACCTTTTTTTGTTAATTTATAGTATATAAGAAGATTAAAGTGTTTGTTAATAGTAGTCAGCTAAATGGCATACGCGTAAGGCCCGTTTCAATAATTTTTTCTAAATTTTACATTAATGAAGCATATTTTGTGTTTTCTAACATAAAGATTATAAAAATGATTCAAAATAAATATATAAATAATTCTTTTTTAGGAGACGAAGTTATTTTCTTGGATCCCCATACCACGCAAAGATCAGGCAGTGTTGAAAATAAAATTTACGAAGAAGAAATTGAGATGGATGCTACGTACCACTGCAAATTAGCTAGTCGTATTCCTATCACGGGAATGGATCCTTCTGTGGCTCTTGTTAGTATAGTCTGTTATTTATTATTCTCAAAAGTATTCAATCAAAAGTAGACAAAAGTATGAAAGACGCTATATAGTTTCTGATAGTGTTAGGTCATCCGAAAAGTTTTGAGAATATCTGTCGCGCTTAGGGACCAAGCTTTGCTCGGCAGTACTCTCGGCCAAGCGAATGATGATGGCTCGTTTGAGAGAGAGAGAGAGAGAGAGCGCTTTGCTCTTTCTCAAGTGCAGGTGTTGACAAACAGAGCAGAGACGATGTTGGTTGGCGCGTGATCGCGAAGATAGCTAGCCAAAAGCTATATTTGCGCAATGTTAAGCAATGTTTTTGCTTTCGGAAGGAAAACAGTGGAGATTATCCGTGAAATTTGCGACGGGGAGGATCAAACAACCGATAGTTCATGCGACTTCGAAGATGGTTTGTGGACGATCTTCCACGCTATTCGCCTGAAGCAAGCGGTCGATGAAAATTCCTGTAAAAATATATGCTGAAATTCTTACAGGACCGTTTCCCAAGAGCGCGCGCTCTATGACCATTTGAGACATATGTGTCTCGATGACTCTGGCCTCCTCGCACATTGACTGAACGCAATGACTTGCTCGCTCGTGTTGACGCACATTGTGCGATGCACTCTTAAGAAAAAATTCTGAAGAGCCTTTTTTGAAGCAGTTGATTATTGGCAACGAAAAATGAGTGCTCTATCGTGATGAAAGAAATGTCGACCGAACCTCCACGGATGATTTCAAAGAGGAAGCTAAAAGAAAGTTGTGCTTTGCACACTTACAGACAAATTTTACTGGCTGTGATAAATTGATCAGTGAAAAATAATAGTACTCGTAATTAAACCACTAAGCGACAATAATTTATCACTGGCCAATTTATTACAGCCCGATAATACATTTTCTGTAAGAACATTTAATGAAATCGCAAGGGTGTTGCACATGCTGCGATTTTTCATACACTGAACCAACGGAAAACACTTCGACTATTACAATCCACGAGTTGGCCCACTTCGAATTGTTGCCTTATTCGCGGCCTCGTGCGATTTACTACTGAAAAAATGGCCTGAAGGAAAGAAATTTTCGAATATGACAATGAAGTCATCGGTGATTGTAAATATTGAGGAACTCGAGAAGTCGAGTCTACACAGTGGTATAACTGCTCTCAAGAAGTGCTGAGAAAGAGTATCGAAGTAAAAGGAGACTTATTGTATTGCAAAGTAAATACATTTCAACTCGATAAATTGTTGTTCTCATTTCGGATATTTATCATTCGTCCCTCGTATATCGATAAGATCATACAGCAAATATGAAGCTGTTTATTGAAGTCTGTCATTGGTCATACTAGCTCGATCAAATTTGACTATACGAATTATCACAAGAATTATTGATCGCAAAATGACGACCATAATTCGATCATAACAAGATTAAATTAGCCATATATAAACTTTTTCTCCTTATTAATATATAAAGCTTACTCCATCATATCTATCATATTGTAGATATATCGTTATTATAATAATCACGTTATTAATCTGATATATTTTAGTGCTTCTTTTGTGCTACGGAAATGGAATTCAGATCTTTATGTAAATCAATGGAAGAGGAATTAACACTGCCCGAGAAGCAACCGTTATTTGAACTCTGCACAGAGCGCTTACCGCACTACTGGTCACCTGCGGAAGATGTTGCTTCCGAGGCAATAGCAGCTTCTAATTGTAAGTATTGATTACAAAGGTAACCTGCGTATACTTCAGGGGATACCATGCCGATAATCATGACATATATAGAGTCAAGGACATGACTCTAAATAACCTTCGAAAGTTTTTAGTCGGATTTTTATTAAAAAGTTAAAAGAGGTTTGAAAAATATAAGAATTAAAGTCAATACCGAATGGCGTAATTTGCCGATCTCTGGATACTTGGAACAGCATTTTTCAATTGTTGTTTGTACATATATAATAACTTTTTTTTTTTTCTTTTAATGACATATTTAAAACAAATTCGGTGAGGAACGCTTTCGAACGGTACTCTTCCCTTACAGAAAAGTATTACCGACTGTGAGTCGATGAAATCATCCATGCATTTACGGGCCTCTTCCACATTTTTAAAGCGTGTGTATCCGGCCAGATAGTGTTGGAGCGATCGGAATAGATGATAATCCAAAGGAATTAGATCCGGTGAATAAGCCACATGAGAGGGAATTTTCCAGCCCAACGAATAGATAGCCTTCGTTTTGTGGCGTTATCGTGCTGCAAGGTGATTTGTCGCGTTCTGTTTTTTTGCTCTTTATTTCGTCGCTCAAACGAATGCGTTGGTAATACTCAGCATTAATTGTTTAATCGGGTTGCAGTATCACGCCCCTCACATCCCGCCACATAGACAATAAGACTTTTCTGTGTGAATATGAGTTTCGCAATCGATGTCGGTGGTTGACCAGGGTCAATCCACGATTTTCTTCTTTTAGGATTGCCGTGACAAAACCTGAAAGTAATAATTATCACGATCTCGTCCGAAAAGGAGCATCTGAGGCACTGTATCCTTTTTGCGTTCCAGTTGAATAAAAATGCTGCTCAGGCTACCAAAATGATTTGTTCCGCTTTGGATAATTGGAAGGTACTGTGACCCATAAAACTTGTAAAAAGATCTCTTATCGGTAGTGAGACTAAACAGATGATGCATGATAACGCGCGGTCACATGCCAGGATAAAGGATCATCTATAGGCTGGGAAATTCTCTCTCATGCGGCTTATTCACCAGATTTAGCCCCGTCGAATTATCATCTATTTCGGTCGCTTCATCATCTGACGGATACGCATTTTAAAACAGTTGATGAGCGCCAATTGATGACTCTATTGGGTCAAAACGTTTTTCCCGTGAGGATATTCATCCGATAGTTGGAATAAAAGCATAGAAAATAATGGAAATTATTTCGAACATTAAACTTGTATTTGACTTTTTGTAATAAATAAACTTTGAATTTCTTTCATGGAAAAAGGCACCGAATTAATTTGTACACTTAATATAAGAACATTATAAGAAATAAGCCATTTTTCTTATAGAAGCCAACTTTGTAAAAAGGAATCGATTATTGCATTTGACCATAAACGACTGCAGCGTTCGATAAGAAAAAAAAATAGAGTTTTTTATAAAAATATAATTATTTTTTTATGTAGTTGTAGATTTTGAACGCATTGAACGTCAGTACGATACATCTGATGAAGACTTCGAACTGCTTGGTTGACGACTATCTGATCCACCTAGTGCCGTGGCGACGTGGGAAACGACAGTTGAATATTACAATGGTGTTCTCTTTGAAATAATTTGTATTTCTAATTATAATAATAAATTTATTAATGGTGCAAAGTAATTTGTACTTAAATACGTGTATATGTACAGGATTTTCGGAAAGATCGGGAACAAATTTATATAATAGGACCATGTAGAAAAAGTTCATATGAAAATGCTTCATTAGCAGTTTCACTGTAAAATTATACGTAATCATACTTTCTTTTTTCACAGAAAGTATTCTACACAGAAAGATAATTCTTAAAATGTCTCTTTGGCATATTCAGCCGTTTTTTTCTCAAGATCGATACTTGTATAGTTTTGATTTGATCTTTATCATTAGTGATAACAGGCCGGTTCTAACCTAGGAGCTATAGAGGAGGTGATATTACGAGGGAGGCTACCGACTTATAATGTGTCCTTGTGTGGAGAAAGAGAGAGAATCATAAATATATACTAATAGTTATCAAATATTTTACAAGAATGAATGTAATACTTGCCAAATATCTATCTAATAATAATCATCGAACATTTGACAATAGAATTTAAATATTTGATAGCTATCAATATTTTATTTAGCTGATTCAACTTTGAATAAAAGCCGTTCATACGTAGGCCAGCTAAATACTTGGTAATTAATACCAAATTTCGTAACAGTTATCAAATATTCCGTCGAAATCTCGAATTAAATTCATTTAGTAAATATTATCAGTCTTTTTTTTCAGTGTATTGCGTGTAAACGATGCGACTACGTCATCGTGGGCAATGCCGATTATCGAGCACATTGATATGAGCGAGTTTTTAGTCATCTTTATTTTCCTCAATGTGAAACAGTATAAAATATAACGTTTTCTACGTGTACTAGAAAGAGAGTTTTCACGCTAAGCGCACGAAAGTGTCACGAGTCACATTGAGCGGAATTTCGCTTTCACTAGTTTATACTCAACTAACTCCCTACGAAACAGAGATGAAATCTATTGTAAGAATCGAAGCGAAATTTTGCAAAAATAACTATTCAACAATGTCGAGTATATAACAAGTTAAGACAAATACAATTGATTGATCTTGGTAAATAAAGAATTTATTGAAAACCGTTTTCAAACAATCCTATTTTTTAAGCACAATTTGTTTTATTCGGTAACACGAGGGTCAATAGTTCTTATAGCGATCAAGCAACAAGTAATAACAATTGTAGCGTATCACCTTGTTTCTTATCATTATTATGTAATATTCATAATTTACTCTTCATTATAAATAAGGCTATATAATGCGAAATATTCCCGGCATCTCTTTCTTTACCGTATCGTAGAAAATATAGAAAATGGACGCGGTAAACTATTTTTTCTTCTTCGATATTTCTTCATATATCTTTGACTTAATTTAGACACAAAGCTATAATGATTTGCAACGCATTCTCCTTACTTTCGTTCACTAATTAGTAAAAAAAGAAACGACATGAATTCTATAAAGATTCTACATATAATAGTTACAATGACGAGATGGGCGTTGTAACGCGTGTGTTTGCTGCTGCGATGAAACTGGATAACAACGACAGTAAAGTTTCCATCGAGAATCCACAATGTGGATATGATCTTAAACAGTTCCTGCCGACTCTACCCGCTTCCGCTGCTTCTTGTATCGCCGTACCTTGCATGGTTGTGCGGAACACTTGGTTGGTAGTGATAGTATTTACCATCCTGTCGAAGGATGATACCTTGTCGTCTACGCCATTGTCCTCGTCGCTGACTGCGGCAGCTGCCTGTTGTGAGTAAGTGCACACCGCACGCTGCATACACGAAGTCGTGTCAATACCATGACGAGCCAAGACATCGTCGATTTTCGTCAGGGTTTGGGCGAAGCCATTATCTTCACCTACGGATCAATCGTATAAATGAAGTAGAACGAACGATCTATGTGATAGTAAGAAGTGGGGGTGAAGCGTTGTGTTTCTTGTAAAATTTTATATATTAATAAAAATATCGAAAAAGGACATCATAGTTCTCTCATTTGTACAATATATTAGACATCTTGTAATGTTTGAGCCCTAAAACTAATTAAAATTCAATTAAATCAAGTGATTCGTACTATTAATTAAGAAATATGAGATTTTACAGAGATGTACCAAAGCTCTGTATAAGAAATAGAACATGTGACCAATCAGAGCTTGAAAATACCAGGTTAATTTTTTCGTCGACTAAATGCCTTCTTTTTGTGCATTATTGTTCGCATTAAATGAAAGTTGAGAACATGATAAGAATACATGATCTAATGTATCGCAGAGATCTCACAGTTATGTGTCTTTTTTTACTTTTTTTTCAAAATACATTATTTTATTTCTTTTAATATTCTTATTCTTTTAATACGTCCCCTTTTTTTTCAAAATACATTATTTTATTTCTTTTAATATCCTTATTCTTTTAATACGTCCTCTTATTTTCGATATTTATTCTCAGTACTTATTCTCGTCGCCTTACCCCCGGTAAAGTTTACAAATATTATACTTACTTCTCGCATAAGCGCCGTAAGTACCAGACAAGATATAGAGCAATTTTGGTATGATAAGGATTGATCCTACACCTATGATGGCACCCAACAGAAGTCCGCCGAGATCGATCTTTGCTGGTGCGTAAGGTGACATGCCATAACCCTTAAAGTTGATTAAATAGATTTAATATTGGGAATACTCTGACTATTCTATAGTAAATTTTTAACTAATTACTATGTATTACTTACACTCCCTGTACTCCCGATATTAGTAAAACCGAATCGCGCTTCTTGGTTACGATCTGTGATATCATTCGAATCACGTTTTGGTGTTTCTTCGCGTTGATTAATTTGAGATGTCATGGCCACTTGATCTTGCACTTTCGCCTGCTTTTCTATGTAAGTAATGGAACTAGGTACGAACCTGTTGATGAAAATATTGCTGATGAATCCGGATAATTTTCGAATGTCTTTTAGACATCTTCTGTATACTTTTGTGACATTTAGAAGAAGAATTATCAGAATCGTAAGTTCCTCTCTATAACAAATATGTGTAAGAAACTTACCCTCCATCATTAAACTTTGGACTGCAATTGGCGAGTATAGCGAAACAGCTTAATGCCGTAGTTAAAACCCGCGAGATGTGAAACAACATCTGAAAAGGAAAAAAAAAATATATATATATATATTATAGATATTCGGTGATCTTTTAAGTAATATCGGTCGGCTGAATAAATTCTTGAAAATTTTTAAATAGCAGTGTTTTAAAATTTATCGCGATAAAATCGCTTTCCGTAAATAAAGAGCGCAACTTCTTAGATAAGTTGAAATGTTCTATTCAAATTTTGTATAAAAAGAAAAAAAAAACATTCACTATGATTTCGAATCATAGCGGTCTTATTTTAACTATATCACTAGATTGTCATCGAAATATCATGTGATCTTTTAGGGAAATTTTGTCGTTATGCACATCGTATTATTCATGATAAATAAATATTTTGATATTGAATATATGAATGTAACAATCAATGAAATTGGAATACCTTTGGCGACGAAGTAAACTCTAAAATAACTGCGAAGTGTAAAATTTAAGATTGATTTTAGTAGACGATATGGCGTTTCGTTGTCAAGACTGGCTGCACGGAACCTGCTTTCTGTCATATATAGTCGCTTTGCTCGTCTGAACATGGCAAGTCGTGGACATAATTGAAGCGACGGTTTCGCTTTCATTGTCGAGTCTCCACTTGGGATGTTTCCATCACGCGGTGCGTGACTTTTCTGTTGTTGTCGTCGTTATCGTCGTTTCGCGAAGATGTAGAAGGCCGCCTTTTCTGCAGCCTTCATCGTTGATGCCACTCTGCTTGAAATCTCGAGGCTGAAATAATAGCCCGGTCGCTAACAATGACCTTTTAAGACGTTCACTGACTTTTGACGACGATTTCGCGAAATCTTTGGCACCTCGACTGATCTTTGTTACAACGTTTTCTAGTATTACGAAACAACTCCAGGAGGTTACGGCCCGTCTGTGATCGTCTACATGCTTTGAAATTTCACAAAATGACACGATGTATACATGTGATAATTTAACAGAATCAAATCTTGTTAAGTATATTACACTAAACTAACGGCCGATGAAATAATATTCGATAATTTCTGTATAGATGGCACAACATAATTAAAAATTGTTAGAAAGAGTAAACTAATTTAATAATAATATATGTATATAGGTGGGAAATGTATTTCCGTAGTATTCAGAATTTGTGGGAAGAGAAGCTTGGGAAGAAGAATTAACAGGAAAGAAACTTTCTCTACAATTTACTTTTCAACGAAATTTCTCTACAATTTCTCATTTCCGAGCTCAATCGAGTATTAAAGAATAAATAATTTATTTTTAATAAAAAATGTTTTCTATTTCACGCTGATACTCCATATAGCATAATAGAAAATAATGTTTTAACCAATCAAAAGTCAATATCTCGAGATTCCTAGCTTTACCTAGCTATTATACGATCAGTATATACAACCTTGCATCTGTAGCTAGATACAATAGTTGTCATATATTTGTAGATTAAGCCATTTTAAACAAGAAAGTCCTGTACCATTTTGTAAATAACAAGGAAATTTTTGAGTTATTAATTAAAGAAAAAATATATGGCCATTTTCAATCATTAATAATTCGAAATTTGTTTGATAGAGGACATTTTTGTTCAATCCGTTCTATGCGCTCAATAAGCTTATCCATATTGATCTGGAACACCCTGTATATGTGCGAAACGAAGATTCCTTTCGCGAAACTCACAGCGTTCTTCCTACTCAATGAAATTCGTTCTGGACGTTACCTCGGAAAATTCGAAACGAAAGCCACGGCTGGCCGATTCTATCTGTATGACCGATTCTGTCGTGTGTAAGTCTATTCCGGAGAAAATGCATTACGATTTACAAACGCGCTATGATCCTCGCGAACTGACTGTAATTACCGGTGGGCCTCCAATGCAGAGTGTTTGTGTAAAACGGATTTCGTTCAGTGATACCCGGATTTCGTTCAGTGATACCCGGTAGTCTCTTCATAAAAGCGGTGTCTCGCGATTTCACTGCTAGGTTCGTTAATTCTGCCGCGAGAAATCGTTATTTCCTGTTTTGCCGGGGGTGGGTGAGCTGTTATAGATAGAACACCAGTAAGGATTCGCCGCATTCGTCGTTGAACAGTAACCCAACGTGTGGAAAACTCGGGAATGTATTTTATTAACTCGCAAATGGGAAGTTAAAAATATTTAAACGTATTGAAGCAAGAAGATAATGTACAGAAAAAGCGCATGTATAATGGTTTCTTACAAATTTCTAATTTTTCTAACAAATTTTACTTTATTATTACCCTCTATTTTCTAATATTTTCATTATTATCATATAGAGAGTAATTACATTTAAGAAAGAATTAAGAAAGAAATGCAAAAAGATTATGTATATATTCTACATACGTATATTCAGTCAAGATACAAGATAAATTTTGAATGGAGCGTATTCTGGGCCATAACTAAGGATCACTACGCGTCCACCACCACGCGATCATCACTAATCCATCGTCTGCACACACACACGTACAAATATATGTATGTATGTATATTTATGTATATAGTAAAAAATTTTATGTTACAAAAACACTCCACTGAAATTTGTGTGTTACTTTAACATGAGGAATATGTTAAGAAATACATAAATATATGTTAAATTAATATATTTAGTATATTACTGTTTAATATATTCGCCTTGTTGAAGTAACAAAGAAATTTCAGTAGACCGTTTTAACATAAAACTTCTTACCATATGCTATTGTATATATATATATATATATATAATTTGTTGCCATTTTAAAGGTAGCTTCATAATGCCTCTCTCATAGAAGTCTTGGTCCATATTGGCGAAAAACTCCAGTAATCGATTTTCACAATCTTCTCTTGATGCCAATTTCTTATCACTAAGGAAGTTTTGCAATGCAAGAAAAACATGGTAATCGCTTGGTGCCGGACTATATAGTGGATGCATCAAAACTTCTCAACCAAGCTCCCGGAGTTTCTGGCGAGTCACTATAGACATGTCCTGATGGAACACAACACCTCTCCTGTTGGCCAATTCTGGCCATTTCTGGTCAATCGCTAGCTTCAAACGGTCCAGTTGTTGACAGTAGAGATCCGAATTTAGTGTTTGGCCATATGGAAGCAACTCATAATAAATGATTCCTTTCCAGTCCCACCAAATACACAGCAGAACCTTCCTGGCCGTTGGTTTGGCCACCGTTTGAGCTGCTTCACCGCGCTTTGACCACGATCGTTTTTGCACAATGTTGTCGACCCATTTCTCATCCCCAGTCACCATCCGTTTAAGAAATGGGTCGATTTCATTCCGTTTGGCCAAGGCTTCGCAGATGGATCCATCATGTTTCTTTGTGTTAATTGGTGCGGCACCCAAACATCGAGCTTCTTTTTGAATCCAGCTTTGTGCAAATGGTTTAAAACTGTTTTATGGTCGATCTTTAGCTCCTGGGCGATGCTACGACTGCTAACATGCCGGTCGATTATTTCTGTGATTTTATCGACATTTTCGACGACGGGCCTACCTGTGCATCTTTAACATCAAAAGAACGGAATTGACGACACCAAAATTGCACGTAATTGGCTGTTACAGTATCGGCACGATAAACACCATTCACAATTACAGCCGCCTGGCTTGTATTTTCGCCTTTATCAAAGAAAAACTGTAAAATGTACCGAATTTTCTCTTTGTTGACTTCCATTTTTAACACCCTGTAACTCACAACTGAATGGACCAAACAAAAAACTGCAAAAGAATTTTTTTAGTGCGAAATGTCACCTTTCCAACGAGCATAAATTTAAAATTGTTTGATCGATACTTTACGAGATATCCATCTACCGAAAAAATAATGGATTTCTTTTTCCCCAACCTGATATTTCAAGTTATCTTATTCACATAAAATCGTGTATTCCATCGGATTTTTTAATAAAAACACGTTCTTTGAATGAAGCTAAACATTGGAAGGCAACAGAATTTCGATTTTTTTTATTATTTTGTGGCCCAATCATCTTAAAGCATGTGTTGCCATCTGCTAAATATTTACATTTTATGTCCTTACATTGTGCGATTCGCATTCTATTGACACTTTGTTTTTACGTACTGCCATCTTTTGAAAACGGACCGAACTAATTTGTACTCCCAATATGACGAGGAATGAGAAAGATTTTAACGCGCAGTATCGTACGAGCTGTTCGGCAAACGGATCAATAGGAAAAGCGCGCATATCCCCAGTCGCCCTCGCAGCTCAGACAGTTTCGGTTGTGAGTCTGCGTATGTCTGTTTGGGCATATTGTCGCAACAATTTTCTTGATTAAACCGACAAATTATGTGGGTTTTACGTATTACAGCATAGAATTTTGTTATTAAAATTCAACTTTCATTATCGTGATTTGAATGTGTATTTGTATATATAGTGCATTTATAGGTTACATACACGATGGGGACGAGATTCGCAGCATGTAATTATTTACAGGCACTACGTGCTGTTATTTTTTCTACTTATCAAATAATCAAATCTATCGATTATATTGTTCTTGATTATATTCTTTTTGCGTTTATATCACATATTTTTACTCATTGTATTTATATAATTAAAGAATAAAAAGACTTAGTGTATCAGCAAATGTAATGTGCTTTTAATTTGATTTATTGAATATGTAGGAAATTTTTTATTTGATTGTAAATTTGAAGGTAAAACATAGTAGTTTTCTGTTGTTGCAGTTCTGTTGCCTTGCATTTTACATATAACCGTTTAATGTAATAAACCGTTTAATTATTTTAATGTTCCTGGTCTTTCATCACAGTAATCTTGAGTGATAACGTCAGAAGTAAGAAAATATTCACCCAAAATTCTTATGAAATGTAGAAGTTTTTATTAAGATACTGAAATATTTTTGTGTTTCGACACGGAAATTTCTCTAAGATATATTCATAAAATGACATCTATGATCAAAATTTTAATTTATAGAAGACATTTACAAATCGTACGTTGATATTTGTGTTGAAAAAATAATTTGTATATGTGCAAGTTTAACTGTTTTGCAAATATCAAAGCGTAAAGATGTGAGAGAAATGTTCATAAAAAAAGATTGACGTTTGAAAAAGAATAAAAAACGAAAATAAACATTTTTTCAAACATAATGTTGAAAAACTTTTAAATTGCAGATAGTCTAAAGTTGACTAGTTTACATGATTACTACCAACGATTGCTCCATGGTAGTCAACCGATGCCTTCTGGTCTGGACATTGCAAACACATTGAAGTACTTTTCCCAAACTTTATTATGTAAGTATTAAAGAATTGGCTTTTCCATATATTGTAGTTATTTGTGTCATTGTTTTTCAAAAAATTATCGCTCTGATATTTCACAAATCGATAGATTGTAAAATTAACATTTTTAGTTTTCTAAATTTAAATATATAAGGGTTCCGATGTGGAAGAATAATTATTAATATTAGGCCGTAAGGAGCACAGTATTTTTTAATGCCACTTAATATTAATAATGTGAAATTACCGATATGAATGTGGGAGGATAAATTTTTGCTCATTATGTATGTTAAATGCACCGAATTTTATCTGATAAACAAACGCGATGATAGCCTTCCATGTACAAACTGACATTGAGCCCGAGTAATATTCGTTATTAATTTTAATCCTTTGTGAGAAAACTCTTATTCTATTGTTAACGAAATTAGTAAGCAATTTAATGACTACTGATTATGTTGCGAAAAATACGGTCTCAGTCAGAAATTGGACCTTCCCACTTGTGAATACCGATTGCGAGAAGTAAATAGGATAACTGTAGCGGTTCTGACCCAAGCTGCCATATTGTAGTGCAGCGTGGGACGTCATCAATGACGTCATTGAGAAGGGAATGTTCCATCGCCGCTATGAAAATCGATTTTATATTGAAACCAGTGAAATCGATTACTATAAATTCTTAATGAAAAAAGGTCGATTATATGAAAATCGGTACAGAAAAAATCGTAAGATGGTTTTTCCAAACCAAAGTAATTTTAATTTTTTATATAAAAGTCTATTTTACCCATCTTATTACAGCCGCAAACAGCATCTTATTGACCAGTTATAGAGCTCTTTCTGTATATGATATGAATCGATTTTCTGTTCTGAAAGAATCACATTAAAATTGAAAATAATCGATTAAAAATAATCGATTTTCATCAAGAGAAAATCAATTCTTTTAAAGATTGATTCGAAATCGAACATCACTGTGTGTAGAAAATTAAGCATTATTCGAATATGAGGCGATTCATTTTAATCTTAACAAACAAATATCTTGAAAATATGCAAAAAAACATACTAAATAAAAGTTGTATGTTGTATAGGAAGTTGTACAATGGTGATCTTGGTTTAACTTTAAGACGTCTACTTTTTCCTATAATCGTTAATTAACAGTTATTACTTATTAATTTATTGCCTATTCATTTTATCAGTAATGGGGTAAGAGTTTTCAGAAAATTTAAATTAATAACGAATATTACCAGAACTCAAGAATCGGTTCATATGTGGAAAGCTATTGTCATGTTCATTTACTCAGTAAAGTTCGGCACATTTCATATACGATGAACAAAAATTTACCCTCCTTATAATTTGATATTACTAATATTAAATGGGATTAAAATATCCGTGCTGTGCTCCTTACAGCCCAATATTGGTTTTCGATTTCGTTGAAATTATTAAACATCTTTTAGCTTTATTAAAAGAAGTACGTGAAGCGCCATTCGAGATGATCAAGTCACAGAAATTCGATGGAGAACGAATGGCGTTATATCCGAATTTGGATTACAAACAACTTTACAATGCACTGACTCAATTGATCGATGTAGTACCGTTAATCCATATTGGCCTGCAAGGTTTGTTGCTGTTTTTATAAATTTAAATAATAGTTGACATATATATAGTTGATATATATTTATGGATTTAAATTATTTTTAGTGGTAGTTGTACACTTTACAAATTGTCGATCGCTCTGTGGAAATTTTCTTTTGGAAAAGAATTCCTTTCTTTTATAAAATAATACTTATTTTCCAGCGTTTGGGAAAGCTTTATTGCAGTGTTTAGCATGCCTGTTGCCATTCCTTGATCATGATATGATCGACAATATACCATATCTAGCTGCCAGTACGATATCGGTGCTTTCCATGGAGCTTCATGAAGAGATTGTTAATTATCTCTGTTTTTACATTTTACCATTCACCATCAGTAAGTTTATTTTTTAATATTATATTTTCAACCATCACTTCAACTGTCATTGAATCCAGTTAATAATAATAAGCACAACCCGTCTTAAAATAGGAGGAAGAATAGACGAGTATGAAAAGAAGATTTTGTTGTCGATAACTTTCTTCAGTAGTCATTAGTAATGAGTGTAATACTCGTCGTTAATGCAATTTCCAAATTAAACTTTTAAAGTCGTCAACACAATATTATTCAACGTTATCTTTTAATTATTACATTAACTTTGATTTTGAAGTCAGTAACTGACGATTATAGCTGAGTTAGTGCACTTTAATTGTGACAGGGTGGTTAAAATTATTATTAATAGTATTGTTATTAACTGGATTCAGTGATAACTGAAGTAATAGCTGAAAGTATAATATTAAGCTAGGAATAGGATAAAATAATTTTATATATTATACATTTTTTGTAACTTCCAGCAAGAAAAATCGAAATTGGTGACGAAAATGCTGCTAGTCAATCAGTGGCCGCTGTAATAATGATGGTGTTTCAATATTCCAGTAATCCAGGTATTATTATTATTACATGTATGGAAGTAAATGTATGTAAGTATGAATGTATGTAAGTTACATGTATGTATGTAAGAAAACTTGTTTGATAAATTTTGAAAAATAATGGGAGATCAGCACCTTAATAGGTAAATTTGGGGAATATCGCAACAATAAGAGGGTAGTTTGAAAAATTCTCGATCTGACATAGAGATGATACTAGTAGTATCAAATGGCAATGGATGTTTCTAAACTTAAATCTTCTAGAGGGCGTACCATAAAATTTCAAACACATGCGTTTAGTAGTTTTTGTTGTGGTCGAATAAAGCAAACAAGTTGTGATGTGTCTCGAAAAATAGATAAAATTGAATGTCTCGTAACTTCCCGTTTTGTATAAGACCGTCTTAAATTTATCCTCAGATGTTTCGTAGCCAATAAAATGAACTGTAGAGTATCTGAAGATAAACTTAAGACGATCTTAAATATAAGACTTGAATACCGGCCTATGATACTGATCTAAATGTGTATGGCGTAATACATGTATAATTCTTAATGTTGCATACAACGTCATTGTTAACAATGTTTGATCGAAACATTAAAAATAATGTTTCTATACTATTTTAATATTTAAGAATATAATATTATCAAGTAATAGTTTTAAAATATTTATAAAATATTATGTCAAAATGCTTATAAAATCAATGTTTCAAAAAATTGATTTAACGTTTCTTGCTTACTGGGTAGTTACTACCCAATTCTGTATATAAGATGTAGTATATGGTATATTATCAATACGTTATATGCATTTATAGTACGTCTAGTATAAGTTCAGTATATTTGAATGATATGTTGTCCAGGCAATTACCGCTTAATAAATCGTATCAGTAAACATTTAGTTTCTCAAACATTGAAATGAGAAAGCGTGTTGAATCAATATAGAGATAAAATAAAAACATTCCTCCAGCGCATCATTGCCAATTGCTGGAGTGCCTAATGGCCTTGAAACCGGAGGTGGTAAAAGACATACTCTGCGTCGTCGCTTACGGTACCGCACCGGCAAAAGCATCAGCAGCAAAATTGCTCTTCTATTACTGGCCGTCATTTAATCCAAATTTATTCGATCGCCGTGCTGTATTGGTAAAATTTGCCAGTGAGTATTTTAAATATATATCGAATTACAGATACTTTTAAAATGCAACGCGGGCCTTGCCTGTTATCTTAATTATTAAACTATTATTAATTATATTAATTATTGAACTATAATACTTTTAAACTATTGTCTGCATTTTAGATGATCTTACTCCCTTCGTGTGTCAACGGGATAGCTGTCCAAATGCTGGAAATGCGGAAGCTGGTAAGGTT
Source organism: Dinoponera quadriceps (assembly GCF_001313825.1). Taxonomy (NCBI): domain Eukaryota; kingdom Metazoa; phylum Arthropoda; class Insecta; order Hymenoptera; family Formicidae; genus Dinoponera; species Dinoponera quadriceps. Next base: position 1,101,255 of record NW_014554488.1, on the reverse strand, counting down.
TGTTACGATCATCGCATCTCTATCACTTTCGCTACTGAATCTCCCCCACCGCTTTATCTTTGCATCGAATGTGCAAACGAGATCCACCGGGAACATCCGAATCAGATGTTCTATGACATTCTGCATCCGATGCAACAAGTATCGATGATCTGTGAGAACAAAGTAAGTGCGTTAGAATTTGTTCAAGGTTACATTAATGTTTGTCGAATATATAAGAGATGCTAATATTGATCTGTTGAGATTAGAATTGCAGAGCGGCGGATAAATCAGCCATCAGCATTTGTTTCTCGACAGAATGCGCGAGTTATAACGGAAATCACCCTATACGTTATTGTCAACAATGTCACAATATCCGTCACAATAATCGTCGCGGCGGCGATCATATTTATCACACGGCACTCCCACATATCTCGCAGCTAGATTCGCAAACACAAACCTATATGGTTCAAGCAATTGTCAGGTGAAACATGATTTTATCTATCGGCGAGCAAATTCTGTCACTTAGTTCGTAAGGCTCAGCTTAAGCCTTTCACCTTACAGTTTACTGAAGGAAGCCGAATCGTTAAGTATTGATAATAGGGAGATGATGGAGTTAAGTAGTAGTACTAGTAATAAAGGCGGTACAGGATTCTCAGGAGGTGGAAGTAGCGGAGGTAGTACTGGTGGCGGTGTAGGAAGCACGTTTGGCGGTCACTGCGATCCCACGAGTCTGGAAGAACGACAGTTACTTGGCAGATACGGCGTATGGTTGCTCGTCGGACTTTGTACTCCAAATGAGGATACCCCGGTTGAAATACTGGGCCGTTTATTATCAATGTTATTTCATTGGTTTCATGTCACTGCCTACTCTTTCGATGGTACTAAAAAAAGTCTTATGCACCTTATCTTTTCTGTTGGTAATTTAACACTTTGCATATATACACTTTACTCAAGTAGACGTAGTTAGATGTAATCAGGTAGAGCGAAGTCGGTTTGAACATGTGAACAATATATCGTTATGTAAGTTCATTTTTTTCTTTTTTTTTTTTTTATATAATCATTGTAATACTACAAACACGTTAGATTATATCATGTTCGAGAGGAATGTTAGAAATACATGAATATGAAAGCCGCTCTGCTTAACACTTTGCAGTCCGCGGCCACCCGAAAACACTTGACTAATGTGTTTAAACTTATCGAAGACATAATACGAAATTAGCCGCGCTTTTTTGTTTTTTTTTCTTTTTATACAAATGTTAATATTTAAAATCATCATATGTTTATCGTGTTTCAATGTATCGATAATACAAATGCTGTCAGATTGCGACGGTACCATGCCGTCAACGGTCCGTAACGACGAAACGAGCGCGACGGCATTATGCCGTCGACGGACCGCAAAGTGTTAAGCAGATATTTAGGCCGAAAATACTTAACCGAATTCTCTCTGCTCTATATTACAGATTAGATTTGTAGGGGAAATATTAATTCGAGAATTTATTCATCAAAAGTTGCACGCAACATATCGAACATACTTGCACACGACTTGACACATTCCAAGTTTGTGATTAAATGTTCTTCTTTTTAAAGAGAGCTTTTGCTGTATTGCACGATAAACTTTCGAAACGATAAATGTCAAATTTGTTGATGTGTTTGTGTGCGTTTATTGTGCTCTATGTCGCCGCCAGGTCGATAATATAATGATAAATCACTGGCGTTCTCGAATCAATTTTAACATTCCTCTTCCGTCATAATCGATTTTTCGATTGATTGCAAATCTTTCAGGCCAAGCGGAAAGCGCTCTCGAGAAATTAAAAACAGAATATGTTTGTGGCTGGCTTTCGGAAGTTATGAAAACGCATTATGAAGTATTCATTTCTTGTCTTCTACCGCATCCAGCGGACTACGTCAGAGTTGGAGGACATTGGTGAGAGAGAACTCATATTCATTTACAATAAATAATATATTTATGGTAAATGTTTAAATTAACTGACCCACCTCTAATGACTTCCACATATGTTGTCAAGCACATGTCCCTGAGTAATATGTAAAAAGTTTCAACTATCGCTCATTGTTTGTTAAAAGGTTATAAACAAAAGGTTAAAAACAAATTTTCCTAAATAGACCATAATTTTCTGACACCGTATAAATAATATTCCTGGCTATAATTTTTTTACCATGTCTTTGTAATTCGAAATATTATAAATTTTTCTCTCAGTATATGAGAATGATTCCCAAATAAAAGAATTATGTCAGAGGACGTCATATTTACGATAATGTGACGTCTCTGATGTCCCTGACGACATTTTCCTACTCAGGATTAAATCATCACACAAATGTGCTTGTTATTCTGAAGGGAAACTTTGGCTTCACGGACATCACATTTGAAAGACGGTCTGAATCGTTTATTTTGTTTGGTACCATATGAAGTAATCACACCCGATGTATGGGATTATGTAATGCCACATTGGATGGAAGCGATAGTGAATGACGTTCCCGAACACGAACTTCACGAGCTAAAAATGATACTATGGTAGGTGTATACTCGAAGAAATCTTTAGATATTTAAATTTCTGAGTTTACGATAGCTTAATAAACTCATATTGTAGCAAGATTCTGGATCCGGACATGAGTCCTTTGGGATTTGACGCGAAGAAGATGTATAATTTCATCGCGAAACGATTCGTTAATACAAGCGCAAAAGTGCAAGAACAGGCCCTTAACTGGCTACAAACACTTACTATGCTAGAAATAATGATACCACTTAGCCAGCTATTTTCAATATTCAGCGACGGAGTCATTGTCATGCAGTCAATGAACTCCGTGGAATCAGAGTTAAAGCCAAGCAAGTCCACGAAAGACGGCGATAGCAACGTTACATGTGCGTAATTAACATCATTGAAATCTCTATACTTTTATAATGAACAAACAAATATTGATGCAATTAAATTTATTCTTGAAACATACAGGTCCCGTCGTGGAAAACGAATCTGGCAAGTCAACACCACTTTCCGATGATATGGCACCAACGCCAAGGCATATGGAATTCATGACGAACGCGGAATTAAATTTATCCTGCTGTATTCTCATGCTTGACATATTATTGAAACAAGTGAGATAGAAAGTTACTCTAAATTTATATATAAAATGAAATTAATACAGAGTTAAATTAATATAGTAGTTATACATATAATCGCGGACATAAAAGTTGACCCATTTTCTTTCGTTCTACAATGCACTTCAGAACATGTAGATGTTTAACGGAACATGTAGATATTTAACGGACAGTAGATGTTTAACGGAAGAATTTATTTTTGAGAAATTCTCAGGAGTTAAATTTTCTTATTGGATACTTTCTGAAATATACCGAGAAGAAAATATGTCAAACTTATAAACAACTTATATATATATATATATATATATTGAAAGTTTAAATATTCATATTTAATTAAAGACTAAAATAATAAGTATGTCCAGCGTTATCTACATGTCCAAATATTGATACTTTTTTCTCAATGAAAACTTTGAATTTGATTCAGATGGAACTTCAGGGCGTAGATAAGCATACTGGAATCAATACATGGGTTTGTCAGGATGCTTGCCATTTGATGAAATCCATAGTTGCGTCCAACTGGAATAGCTGTCATACGTGCAACGTATCAGATACTGAATGTACTTATTGCGAGTCGAGAGTAATTTGGCACCAGCTGTGTCTGCAATTAATTACTTATATAGTACCAGAAAATCTAGCATATCCACCTGATGTTAGTTGAATCAATTAATAATTTAATTTAACCCTTTAACACTTATCGTTTAGTTAATGACATGTTAGGTACAAATATAGAAAATGTGAGTTTTGTTTTGGGCTTTACTTATGTTTTAAAAGATATCACACTGTGAAAGACTTCAAAAAATGCCATACATGTAGAGTGCCAAGTGCTTTTGTTGACGTTTAATCATAAGTTAGATTCGAATAATTTCTTCTAGCTATTTTAACAAATTAAAAAAAAATTTGAAGCTTGTAAAATTAATCTCCTCGGCAATGTAATATGAATACTTATAATTACGGCAATTTTTTAAATTATTCAATTATATGTTTGGTATAAAATATTTTTTTATTTAATAGGATAGAAATGAGTACGGTAAGGTAGTAACAGAAGAAAAACAACTAGGTTCACACTATATCTATCGTCTTTCAGACAATCGTGGACGAAACTGCAGACGATCATGGCCGTAAAGGTTCACCAGAAACGACAAAGAAGAGTGATTCAAAACCGGACGTGGTTATTAATATGCCGGTGCCAGAAATGCATTCTGTAGGCGGTGTCTTAGTCCATATGCCACACGTATGTTTCTTCATAAGCAAATTCCAAAATTATAATCCTTACGTGTTAGCGTAACATTTAATGTTTGTCTCATTGAAAGTTTTTGTATGTCTACAAAATATATTCCAATGAGGCAAACGTTGAAAAACATTTGTCGCATATAACATATCGTCCACACAACCCTTGCAGAAAAGTATTATTGGCTGGTCAGTAATAAATTACTGTATCTCAATAATTATATTACTAATATCTAATGATTTTGAGTAATTAAATTACAGAGATATTAATAATATAGAGTAATTAAGTGATAATGATGACAGTGATAAACATGAGAGCTCTAGTGATAAATAATTACTAGTGCGAAGTATTTTTCAGAAATTAATTACATGTAAAGTACTGCACCTAGTAATTAAAACCTATATAGTCGGCATAATAAATGATGCAACATTTTTTTCGATAAGTTTCACAACGCGATCCAATAGGAAAATGTATTCCTTGAGAATTGTTAAAAGACGAATTCTTCTATTGGACATTGAAAACATTGAGAAACTCATCGAATCATGAAAAAATGCAACAATTAAAGTGGTATTTTTTTTTTTTAATAAATTGATCTAACATTACTAATTTGTTTCATGTCGTTAGCATCAACATAATTTTGCTGCAAACAATATTCTGTAATCGCAATAATTAATTCTTGCAGTAACTCGCCAGAAAATCACTGAAGTATTGACTAGTGATTATTAGTATTTTTTTCCAGAGATTATCAGTAATACTTTTTTGTAAGTGAACCCGCAACTAATGAAGCAGCATGCCATTTAAACTATATAAATTGTGTATGTATCCGTATGTGCTTCTCTCTCTCTCTCTGTCTCTTCTTCTACGACACGGCCTGATCACAAAACACGGTAGGCTAATCTATGTCATTGGAATAGCTATCTTGATCGTTTATATCAGTTCTTCGAACAGATCATGACAGCCACAGTAGAGACAGTTTCGGAACAGCTGGACCTTGCAGCTATTATACCTACGGAGAAAGTCATGTCGGCAGTCGCAAGAACAGTTACACTGTCTGAAACAGACGTCGGTGAGTAAATTCATTGTAACTTCTTAACCCATCAGTTCCCAAATGAATTGAAACCACAAATTTCTGTTTCCTCTTAGGAAATCTCATGTTTTGGAACCTGGAAGGAAACCAAATTTATAGGTTTTGAGTGTTTCAGAAAAGTGGTAATGATAAAGTTTGAAAGGTTATTTTTCGCTTATGTATCGCTTTTATTCAGTATTGACAACTTGTTTTAGAGTCACTAATATCTAAACTGAACATTTAGAGCTATGTTATAGGTTAGCAATGTTATTTCGATGATTTATAAGTCAAAAATATCGTGGCACCTGGAAGGTGCATTGGGAACTGACAGGTTAATAACGCGTAACAGCTTCGTTACGACGACGTTTCCTTCATTCCGAAAACTCATTTGATTAGCAGATTAATATTTGTACAAAAGCAAAATTTTTACAAATACGTATTTTTAGCTACCGCAACGGTGAGCGTGGCAAAACCTCACTTAATAGGTGAAGACGACGAACCTGTGAACCTAAGCCCGGAAACTGAAATGGACGACTTCTGGCATACCTCTGTAGGAAAGTTTCGCTTTACAATAGAAGAATTGCCGGAATATCTCCAATATATACATAAACTACTGAAGGTACTACAAAAAATTCTACAATGTATTAGTCTAGGAAGTATTTTTTTTAAAGCGCAGAAATTATTGGTGAAACTATTGATTCTTAGTTGAGACTTTTATTTCTGATAAAATCCTAATTCACAGGAAATAATGACGATTGACAAGCCTGACATACTATATTACATGCTACAATGCTTAAATATGTTGTGTTTGTATGGCGATGCGTTTAATGTTGCGGTAAAAGACCATCAAGGATTCTTTATATGGTGCCAGGAAAACTTACTGATAAGGAAGTATGTATTTTAAATCTTAACCTGGAACTTTATAGAGCAATGTCAAGGAGACAAGATATATGCAAAAAATAGATTCTAATGAAAATTTCTGTATTGTAATTGTATTTTATAGTTTGTGGGAACTTTTAAATGCCGAACATTCTCACATAGCGCAAGTGACTGTCCCACTATTATTGCATTGTGTGACGTTGCCTTGCGGCACTGACACTTTTTGGCGGCTTGTGCAAGAAGAATTTCACAATTCCGATTGGCGCATTAGATTTGTTGCAGGTAATCACATATCGGTTTCATCTTTCTTTATAGGTTGTTATTGATAAATATTATTTAGATTTGCAGTAGAACTTCTATATAAATTCTCCGTTTTTCCCTCCATATGTACAGTCACTAACATTACAATTTTTTCCATACTGTTGCTTAAGAGACAGTCGAGCTATGAGCTAATAGCTGTGCTATGCGCACAGCTCAGTACTTAATGGAAAAATATTTTATTATAATGTTTTAGAAAGCTCTTGAAATAAGCTACAAGAATATGCAATAAAAGTTGGGATTTCATTAAAAAAACGTACGGAAATTTAACAACTTCGCTATTGCGGACAGAAAATCTCGATATGTTTTACACCCCTATCTCCCAAAAAGAGGTCTTATATGGAGGTTCTACTATACAGGATATACTTCTATATACAAAATATATATAGAATAAATAACAGAGTAAAGAGACTATAGAATGAATAACATATTATTTTATATATTCCGGATTAAATAATGACAACTTTGTAATATTTCAGTCGAACGTGTCACGTTAATTGCGAGGTTCATGGACTCAACACCATTGCGAAACATGTCGAGTCTGCAAGCTGCATTAGCAAATGCATTTTGTTATTTAATTACAAGCATGGACGACAATAACGTCTATGTTGCACAACGTGCAACTTTATATCTCGGTACTATTCACGATACAGCAATCAGAGTGAGTATCATTTTTTTCAATTTAATAAAATATTTCAGAACGAATAGTTTACATGTATTAAGTTCATATTATTCTATCAGTCGTTAATTTTATGCCTGGAGACACAATTTGATTCCGTTATCGTGGATCGTCCTATGGTACTGCAATCGCTTTACCAGCTTCACAATAGTCTTAGCGATCGACGTATTCTGACGTGGGAATTCTTCTTAAATCGATTCGATACACTCTTTCTCGAGGCCCAGATCAATTTGGAGAAGTCGGGAGATATCGCATACTTGCGCGGTCAGTCACATACAACAAGTATAATCTTGTCTTGTACATTCAACTTTATATCATATATATTTGCATGTTATCATTAAATAGGTTCCTCCATTGTAGATTTGAAGAATACGGATCTGAATAGCGAAGTGTTCATGAAGAAGTTGCATCGCGCGCACGAAGCATTATCCCAATCTGACGGTAGTGGGACAAGCTCTATAAAAACTCTAAGCGCGAGTTTTGGCACAAAATGGCCTTATAAACGTACGATGTCCGCACCAGCATCGATGATACCTCGACAAGATACCAAGCAAGGTATGCGTTACTTTCATCCTCATCTCATTACCTCGCCTTTTTATGCACTCCAGTTATATCTCGTACACTGTGTGTTTTTTTTTCTTGTTTCCCGCATACTTTATGCAGAGAAGGAAAAAGTGTACAGCCGACAGTATTCTGCACCCATCCTGAAAAGGAAGAGCTCGAGATTCGGATTGGGTCAGTTGTTAGGGTCTACTCCGTCTAATAACAGTATTCCAGGTAGAGTAGCGTGTTTGCCTGCGTAGTTAGTAGACGATGGTAAATGTGCGCAAATGTTGCTCGTTCATATCATACGGTCCATTAAAGGATAGTTAAAACATTCGATCGCAACGTGGATTGTTCGTAAATGAGTCCGAACGGTAAGTAAGAACGTAGAATCGCCAGACATTATTAATGGTTGCTAACATATAATATCAAGTGCAGAGCTCATTTTTCTTATAAAATTATTGCTTTTAGTTCATTTGCTTTATAAGAAAGGAGTGCCTATACTTTGATCGAAAATGTATATTTCTAATCAACCACAACAACATTATTATTTCGTCATAGAAAATCTTTGGATTTGATAAGGAAAGTTTTATATATAAAAAGTAAAATAATTTTCTGTCAGCTAAAAGTGTTTTTATCACTTTCTGCAAATTATGAGTTAAGGGCCTCTTTTCTTCTATATCGCTTCGACTAATTTTTGCGATTAAACATGATGATATGCATGTTTTTTTCTTTACTTGCATACTTATTTATTGTTAATTCTTTCAAATACTGAAACATTAGGTAGATCTAGAAATAATTCATATTTAATTATTCAATTATTATTTAATTTGTTTAATTTTAATTATTAAATTACTAAATTATTTTATTTGTACATTTTATTTTTCTTTTTTAGCAAACTTTTTCGATTTGTAAATGTGAATTAATGTTAGCAAACGTTACAGATGGTCATATACATTCACTGAATATGGTCGACGAGGCTAGTACGTTACCGGGATATACTCATAAAATCGTGGACCTTGAAGAAGCGGACAAAGAAACGATGCACTTGTTAGTGTTCCTCTTGATGCAATTTCTCTCGAGACAAGATCAGGTAAATTGTTAATCTGTTCGAATCGTAATGCACTTCCACACAACAAAACATTCGCTTAAATCGTATGGTATACAAGGTGCTTGGATATAACCCAGCAAATACTAACTGTAACATAATACATTCTATACTACACACATGCGCGTATACATGGGTGTGTGTGGGTGTGTGGGGTATATATATATATATATATATACTCCACACACACGCGCACGTGTGCACGCGCATACACATATACAGGATGTCTCATTTTAAAAGACCCATTGAAACATCTTTTTAGAAAAACAATTTAGACAAAAACGTTTTAAACAAAAGTTGTAGGGTTCAGAGGAAGACATCCGATGGTGACCATGTCTTTATTATGGATGTCCTTCCTCAAGGTCACTTGAGATCAATTTGACCCCACATGTTGCTATATGTTTTTAACATAAAATTTTTTCCTCTATCGATTTCCCGTATCAAAAATAGGCCATCCATAATAAAGACATGGTCACCATCGGATGTCCCCCTCTGGGCCCTACAACTTTTGTTTAAAACGTTTTTGTCTAAATCGTTTTTCTAAAAAGATGTTTCAATGAGTCTTTTAATATGCGACATCCTGTATATGTATCAACATGATTTAATTAGGCCTACCCAACGGACGAAAAACCATTGTCGAAAACACTGGGTATAGTCTTGCGACATTTATATCTTCTTTTGGGATACAATCAAACTGAACGCACTTTCCATACAACTCCGCAACGTCTAAGGTAAGATTTCTACTGCTAATTAACAATTAAATATTTGCATGTTTATAATATAATCATTATAAAATTAACAATTAATCAAATGTCAAAACTATTGTAGACTGTCGCCGGTTTTTAATGTCTTCATCGCCAATTTGCCGCAACTTTTAGACCAAAATCACGTGATGGGTTTATTAATGACATCGCCGGTTCTAGCAATATTACAACATTGTCCTTGTCCACCACAAACTACCCCACCTACCGATCACCAGCCACCGAGCTATAGTCTTTGGTATTTGGAGCCACACATTAGAAGATCTTGGTTGATGTCTCTGCTTGTTATTTTGTACAAGGTAAAAAGAAGATATGTAAAAAAGTAACAATAGAATATTATATACAGTACACTCGGCAATAGTGAATTGTTTAGTGAACGATGCGAGGCCGGAAAAAACACTTCTCGTTCCATGCATCATTCCCTGCTAATCGTCAGCAACTTTCTTTATAAAATTAAGATTCAGTTCCTTTTCGATAATTTTATGGATCGTACGAACGCGACACACAAATTCCTCACGCAGTGAACCCATTGGAACAAAGCGGGTCTCGTAGTGATCAGTAAGATGATGAATGAAACAAAGAGAAACAGAGAAGAAAAAAAGAATACAATATGAACTTACGTGTAATAAATCTGTATAAAACTTGGAGTAGTATATATATATATATATATATATATATATATAGTTTTTTAAGTATAAAACGTATTTTTATACAAAATTATTTCGAATTTATTTATATAATAAAACAATTACGATATATTTGAAATAAAAAACTATATAGTCGGATGATAGATAAATTAATCGGATGATTTCGCACTTGTTTATATTGGTTAAACTATTTTAGTGTCAGTATGGGCAACAACCATGGTGTAATCAGCTTCAAGCATTAGTGAAGATAGTGTTGAATACACTCGAGACGCAACATCATCAATGCAAGAGGATTCCGGCGACTGTGGTTATGGGTGCGCAACCTTCCAGATCTCGTGGTAAAATTTCTAAAATTCTGTAAGATTTAAAAGATTCAAAAATAATTGTAATTCGACGCTTTAGACGTATCCCAACCATCACTCGGAGTGGAACACGATTTGACGACAAACGCTGTGGGAGAAATCGACACGGAAACTCCGCCGATGCGCTCGCTGTGGTGCCTGATGCATCAACGTAGCCCCGGTGGAATGCATGGACAAATGGAGACCCATTGGGAGGAAAATAATGGTCCAGCATGCCGTTATTTCAACAAACACTTTGTAACAAGGTCAGTAAATTTGTACTAATACATACTTGAAAGAATTTTCCCTTGCGCGTGGTAAGCACGAACGATGAGGGATTACATATTTATTCAAGTAGTGAAGCAGCGAGAAGTAGTGAAAGAAACCCAGATATTTGTTCTCGAGTAGCATTACCGATATCACTTCTAGGAAATTATCCTTCGAGCTTTTGTATTACTTGGAATAATCTTTTGTCATTGTAATGTTCTTCTTAGATGATACTTAATAGCTATATAATATTAGTGTTGTCATGTTTCTGTCTTTACGTAAGTAGTGGCATGTTACAATTTGTCGCTATTGCGAATGCTTTTGCGAAGCTATTCGGTCAATGCGGACGATACGGAGTCTGAGCTGGCCGCAATTCCTGAGAGCCCAAAATCTGACAGCACCTTACATGGCAGCAGTGGAGGATCTCTCGGAGAGCTAGATGATATGGTTCAAAGAAACGCATTCCTTCAAGAACCACGCATGTCGATTATATCGGACGGAAAGGGCGCGATTGTCGACCCGAATAATCGAAACATTAGTAAACTGAGAACAGAATCCGTGGCAAAGCCTATATGGTTCTTGGGAAATGAGGATGAAACTTCTCAGGTAATAACATAGCTTATTACCAGTCTCTAACAATGTTTTAAGATTTAAGAATAAAAACATTTTATTCTGCTTCAGGGAATTAAAAAAGTAGAACCTCAAAAAAAATGGAGCGTCTACGAAGGGGTAAAAATGATGGTAACGAGCACATTTCTAACTGGTCAGCAAGAACTTCCCAAGTTTCATCCTAAAACATCTACGCCACCGGTAAAAAATGCCAAAAGACAACTACCATACAATGGAGATACTGTTCCACCAAAACCATATGATTTGTTAGGCGCTTTAGCTGTTGCTACGAGCATTTCTCACATCCAAAGGTAACATTTTTCATCTTATGGAAACGAAATAAAGTAATCTAACAAAACTCTTTTTTTTTTTCTTTTGTAAAACTCAAGTCTTTTCTTGAAAATTAATACTTTCTTTTGTGCTATTCTTCTAGTTACATTGCGTGTTACACTTTAAACTTTCAGATCCGAATCGACAAAGGAAGAGAATAAGCAGAAGGACAGAGAGAAAGAGAGAGAAAATGAAGAGAAAGAAAAGGGGACAGAGAGGGATGTGGAAAATCAGAAAGAAAAGACACTTGTCGCAAAAACCACTGTCGTTAATACAGAATCACCAAACGCAAAACATTTAGGCAGGCAGAAACACGTGGAGCAGATCACAATCACAGCGACATCGCCAGTTTCACCTTGTCAAGTGATTACAATGACGAACAGCGATCATTCGAGTTCGCCGGCGCTAAGTTCTATATCGTCGCAGGTCATAAGTACAGAGAATGGACAATCGACTGGCGTACCTATTCCACAACCCTTGATGACTACTCCAACGGTCGAACGTTTATTACCTATTGGTACAATAGTTCGCGCTACTGGTAAATTTTCTCTACAATATTGAATCATTTCATATTACATACATTTCATATTACAATACATGTAGTAATACAAATTATCGCTTAAATCTTTTCCCGTTAATAACTTTTAAATGGCCGGCCATTTACATCGAATATGCGTGATTTCCTTGTTAATTGAAAATTAATTTACTCAGCTCTGGTAATAAAGTATAAAATTGCATTCTGAGTGCGTAAATGGTAAATAAAATAAATATTGCTTGTACAGGCCCGCGAACAACGCAACGTGTATTAAGATGCGAAGACACATACGGTTCTCCAGAATCGCCGTTGTCAAAAATGGATATCTTGACAGTCAGTAAGTGAATTTTTTTCGATCATTTAACCCTAAAGTACAGCACATCTTAGGCACCAACTTAAAACACGTCACATAGGAGACCCATGCAACTTTGAGAAGTCATAACTTTGATTTAGATCAATATTTTTTGGAGAAAAATAAATTTTTAGGGGAAAGATAACGATCCGAAAAATCCAAATCGACTTTAATTTTGTAGACTCATCATTCGAGCAAGACAGCGAGACTTGCGTGTCCAGCGATATTACAAGTCCACGTAGCATTTCTCAACTGGAATTTCCGACACCGGAACGACTACTACCAGTCGGTCCTCAAAGAGATTTCTCCAGCTTAGTTGAACGCGTATGTCAAGCTTTGGAAATCTCAGATATCGAAGGTTTATATCCACTGTGGATTTTTGTGCTTTTCCAATTTTTAACGATGACCTGAATAATACTTCTGAATCTTTCTCCTTAGATACAAATAAATTAAATGAAGATGCAAAGCGTAACACGATGATGCTTGTAAAACAGAATAACGGAACGTCCGAAAATATGGTAAGATTGATGTATCATTACACTTGGGTTATCATTACACTTCCAATAAGATGGAAGGTCACACTTGTAAGTTGCGAAACGCGAGGCAATATATAATTTTAAAATAGAGTTATAAGATACACACACAATAAATGTAAAAGCACCGAATCTATTTGTACACCTAATAGAGCTTACTTTAATTTCAATTATCTCAGCTTTGGTACTATTAGGTGGTAAACTTAGTTCCTGCGGCTCACAGTTAGATGACGTTAGTTGTAGGTGTAATTTATTTTGACATCTGAAACTGGCTGCATTTTAGAGGTTAGACATTTGTCAATAAAATTCAGTGCGAAGAGATTCATTTAAGCGAGCAGTGCTATTTTTTCTTTTGATTAAATATGGAACGCGATAAGTTGTTTCTTCGACATGTGCTGCTTCATTACTTTGACTTGAAAAAAAACTGCAGCTGCAGCTCATAAATTGCTTTTCGAAGCTTATGGCAATTATGCTCCATCGGAAAGAACATGCCAAGTATGGTTTCAGCGATTTAAGATTGGTGATTTTGATGTCAATGATAAAGAACGCTCAGGCCAACCGAAAAAGTTTGAAGACACCGATTTGCAGGCATTATTGGACGAAAAACTCTACTCAAACGCTCCAAGAATTGTCTGCAGCATTAAATGTTACTCCGATGGCTGTTTCCAAACGTCTACATGCAATGGGAAAAATTCAAAAGGAGGGAAAATGGGTACCACACGAATTAACCGCAAATGCCATTGCGAATCGCTTAAACATCTCTATTTCTCTGCTCGCCAGGCAGAAAAAGAAGAGTTTTTTGTGGCGCATAGTGACTGGCGATGAAAAATGGATATACTTCGATAATCCTAAACGAAGAAAATCATGGGTAGACCCTGGCCAACCATCGACATCCACACCAAAGAGAAATATTCATGGCCACAAAGCAATGCTTTGCATTTGGTGGGATATGCACGGCGTCGTTTATTATGAGCTATTGAGACCGAACGAAAGTATCACGGGGGATCGATATCAATCACAATTAAACCGTCTGAATGAAGCATTGTTGGAAAAAAGGCCAGCAGTAGCCAGCAATCGATGTAAAGTCATGCTTTTGCACGACAACGCTCGACCACACGTTGACAAAGCCGTCAAAGAAACACTGATGCAGCTCGAGTGTGAAATTCTCCCGCACCCAGGGTATTCACCAGACTTAGCTCCTTCGGACTATTACTTGTTCCGGTCGATGCAGCACGGCTTGGTGGATACACACTTCAGAAATTACGAGGATGTGCGAAAATGGATCGACGAATGGATTGCATCAAAAGACCAATCGTTCTATCGTCGCGGAATCTACGCGTTGCCCGAAAGATGGGAAAAATGTATAGCTAGCGAGGGAAAATATTTCGATTAATGTATTTTTTGCTTTTGATGTCGAAATAAATGAGTTTTTTAAACAAAAAAACCGCAGGAACTAAGTTTACCACCTAATAATATATGTATATGTAGATGATGTTTCCATTAATATGGTGTTGAAATTTGCAAAAATTAAATGATAAAATGAATTTACAAAACAACTATCTTAAGTAAAAATTAGCTATAATAGACTATAATGTAAGCTATAATATAACATTCTATTCAAGAAGAAGAAAGGGAGGATATTTACTCGATTCATTACGTTTTTATATCTATCCACAGTCAGCGTCGCTCGTACCGGCATTCAATGAAGCTAACTCGAGCAGATCACCAAGTCCGAGAAGATTGATTAAACAGGTGGCATTGGAATCGTCCCCACCAATGGTTGATTCAGAAGATTTTGTTTCCAAAATAACGGATTACGACCAGAAAGTTAAATCGAAAGAACAGTTTCGTATTCAACGTGATAAAACACGAAAGATGACTAGCACCGTCACAGATCAAGACGCGATCACTGACGCAAAGCGAACGGAGTCTTGGTAAATTTTCTCACCAACATCTTTTTTATCTCTTCGTAATAACTCATCCTTTTTATTCTTCTTTAAATAAATATTGCATCTTAATTTGTAAATTTTTTTTTTCGTCTGACAGGTCTGGACCACAGGTCCAACAAAACTTCGACTTCTTCTCTCAACAAGCATGCCACGCAGACTTCAATTTGAAGCAGAGTTTATTCCGCATCGGTGATGATTGTGTTTACGATAGATGCTCAGAATGTGGAACGATCAAAGAAGAGTATTCCGACGAGGAACTTGGACTGTGTATAATAACTCTAGGGACGTTTATCCATCGAGAACCATCTTTAGCAGCACCATTATTGCCAGAAATACTCAGCGTAGTAACTAAGTAAATATATATTGATATATTTTTAAACTGATATATTTGCATCTAGCAAAGACAGCATATAAATGTTATACAGGATATCTCGCGTAACGCATCCCGAAACCATATAAAATGGATACCATAGGTCGAGTAGAAAAACATGGTTGAAGTCATTTTTCGGACTAGTACGTAAAGTTTCGAGTTATTGTGAACCAGCGCGCGCGATAAACTGGGCCGTTGTACACGTCATTCAATTGTTCCCTAGATTTCTATTATATTTTTCTAGGAAATTACTGAACAAATCAATAATAAAGAAGAATTTATTCTTCTTCCGCTATTCTTTTTCCGTTATTATCACTATCATACAATCCACTTATAAGTGGATTGGTAATAGAATAATAAAAATCCACATTGTGTGTGAAAATCCATATAAGAATCCATATTTGCGAAAATATGTATAGGAATCCATACGGATTCCTATAGACTAATTGTCGTTGAATAATAACAAGATATCGATGTTTTGGTAGGATTGCGCTTAATGCTATGTATCCTTGGCAAAGTGAAACGAATATGCATCTACCAGGCGGTGCAGTCAGCGTAGCGCATCAATTTCTCAGATGCGTCCTTCATCAATTAGCACCTAATGGAGTATTTATGCAAATGTTTCAGACACATTTGAATGGTAAGGATATCATTACTTAATGTTGCTCAATAATGCTTCATAAGTTATTCTTTGAATTTTTCAATTTATAATCAACCGCGAGTTGCGAGTTCCTGTTAAATTTGAGCAAAATCAATAGCTATTCTAGTTCTTCGTTTCCTAACTTTTTAATTCACCGAAACATTCTCGATCGGAAAAATCCAAATTTCAATTTCAAACCTTCTGATATCATTTTTTTTTAATGTTTATGGGTCATGGAACCTTCATCCAGAACAGATCATATATGCGGTTTTTCCTATTGAAAATTTTTAGGTGGATTTCCAAATTCATACCCAGCAAACACCAAGTTACAGTTACATAATTGTTAATTATAATTTTCTACTCAACAATGTAACTGTATAGTTAGTATATAAATAAATAAATGTGTGTGTGTGACACGCGTTGTACAATAGTTACATTGTTGAGTAGGAAATTATAACTAGCAATTATGTAACTCAAACTTGGTGTTTGCTGGGTAGGAACTTATGTGAATCAATATAAGATAATAAAAATCCACATAGGATCCACATGGTGTGTGGAAATCTGTATAAGAATCCATATTGTTTACGAAAATTTATGTAAGAATCCATACGGATATATATAAATTAGAAATCTTTTCCTATATAAATTAGAAATTTTTTAAGTAAAAATAATCTTTCTCAATTTGCAGAAACGACAAGGTTGCAATTCTTCAAAAGTGTCGCCCAAGCTTTGGTTGATTTTAACGAATTAAATCCCATCGCACCTCTCCAACTATTACTTGAGGTAAAAAAAAAAATATTTTGGGCTGATTGCGAATTATGAATAAGTTTATATAATATATAAATAATATTATATTACGCACACGTATCCATCTATGGCTTATCAGCGTTTTTTCTCCTGCACTATAAACACAGAGACACTCCGTATATTCGCATGACAACATGCACTGTGTGAATGTCACACAGACAAACAAAGCATCTCTGTGTACGTGAAGGAAGAAAAATGCTGGCAGACTCGAATTCGTATCACTGGTTATGTGGAAGTACATGAAACGAGTGATTTTATCTTTACGGCTGAATGGTGGGTCTAACGAACGTAGTTGTGGACACACTTTCTCACAAGGCATATCGAAAAATGTCTCTCCCGAAAGAAGCTATCTCGACCGAGAGAGATTTCAGAGGTTTCTCTCTCTTAATATATATTGTTTCTCTATCTTCGATTAAAAAAACCATAATCTTTACGATTATGAACCATCAGAGAACAAGAGGAAATGTGTCGAAACGAAAGCCTAGGTAGCTTAATAAACAGTTGTCTAACAAGTGAAAGGTCCCGAGTTCGATTTCCAGCCCAGCAAGCTTGCGCTCCTGATATATTTTTCCCTGATTCCTACATATTGCACTTACATTGTTGAGTGGGAAATTATATAAGATTAACATAATGTTATTTTTACTCAATATTTACTGCGTAGTCATACAAATGTCGCTTTCAGACTTTGAATATGAAGAAGTCATTACCGCTAGAACGGCTGCCAACAATATTGTATAACATCGCATGTTACTTGGATTGTTTGCCTTTGGAAGCGGGATTGGGTCCTGGAGTTGCTACGTGGAGCGGTCTATTGACGCAATTCGATGGATTATTTCGAAGGCTGGTTCTTATGCTCCCTTCTATCGAAGATATCACCCCTCTCTTGAGAATTATGATTTCTATATTGAAAGTTCCAGGAATTCAACAATCTAAGGTGTGTATAGCTATACAATAGAACTATAGCTATAGAAGCTTGCAACTATATTACAGTAACATTGCAATATTACAAACCGGTAATATTTCAAAAAACACGAAATTAACAAAATATGACATTGTATTTGTATGTGTGGGGCATATATTGCACGTAAATTGACTTAAGGAGCTACATCTATTACGAGTACAACTTTATTCATTGTTTCCCAGAGTTTTTAATGTGAAGTTGCCTTTACCTATATTATATATTATAACCTGCATATTCACAATCAAAAGTTTAATTAAAAATTTTTGTTAATTAACAACTTTCGTGCGTTTCCTTATCAGTTTGTTCCTCTCCTCGATAATGTAAACTAAATGTCCATGAAATATTGGAAGCAAATCCAGAAAAAACGCGGGTCTAACTCGCGGAACCAAATTGAGCCAAATCATAATATTCTTTCAGGGAATGCTGGATCCACTCTCCAAAGTGATAAGTTATTCTATACAAAATTCAACATTGCAGTATCATTATTTAACGGACCTATGCTATTTGTGTCATAGAGGATTTACACGTGATCGTGATAAGCACTTTTTTGGCAGAACGATTGTGTTTGAATTAGTTCAAGCTATTAAATTCAAGACTACAATACCAGATTCAAATTTTCTATTGCTTCTTCAATTTGTACTCCAGGTATAATTAATAGAATAATGAATCACATATATTTAGAAGCTATATAGTATGATTCTTATTATATGCAGTACCTTAATATATTGATATCCCCCAGGATATCGGAGGATCTTTACCTAATACTATCACAATGGAAAATAATATTCAAACGGACATGTCGCCAATCTACAATACAAACGCTTCTGAATCTTTAAAAAGTCAATTGTCGGATGTCCTTGATTTCTTAGCTGACTTTCACACATTAAGCAAGATCAAGGTGATATATATTTTCTGTATATAAATTAATAAACAATAAATCGTGAAATAGAGTATAACAATCAATGAAATTATCTACTCACAAGGATATATTAAAAAAAATTTTTTTTAGAGTTATAGTAAAGGTATGCAAGCGGGACTCAACGAGGACACGTTAGGTGGAATGTTAAAGTGCGGCCTCGCTCAATATGTAGCCTTAGAGATTACAAGAGGCAATAATAGAGAGAACAAAGCAGTTGCACGTTATTTACCATGGTTGTATACCGCACCATCTACGATACAAGGGTAAACTTTTTCACTTTTATCATACTTTTTTGCGTGTGCATTTTAACCTACACTGTATCATTATTGTTAGTAAGATTAAATCTAACTAATGTATCAAAATTAATTATACATGTATCATTTTTCATAAACTCATGTTTTAGTGCTCGCGAATATGTTGATTGTATTGGTCACATCAGACTTTTATCTTGGCTTTTATTGGGATCGCTCACACACATAGCGATGTACACCGGTAACAATAACAGTCATTCTCACAGTTCAACGATTCCGTTGGCGCAACCGATACCTCAAGAAGTATCCTGCCACATCGCAGATCACATACAAATCATTTTCTCAGGATTTCCGGAACAATCAAAAACCTCAGTCCTTCACATGTCGTCGCTTTTTCACGCATTTATTCTTTGCCAGGTATTTACGCATTAAGTTGTAGAATTTCTATCAACTATACTAAAATTATATTAACAGAATGTTACATCTTGCTTCAGCTTTGGACAATGTACTTGGAGGAGATGTCGAGGAACAACGCGTCAAACAGCGAAAGTCATAATGTCACCATGAATATTTTATTAGAGTTTTGGGGCAAAATAACGCCGTGTATTTTGCAACTCGTTTCTTATTCGAAAGCCGTAAGAATCGATTATAGAAATGCCTCAATTGTCTTTTTCCATCATAATTACTATCATAAATTTAAAAAAGGAAAACTATTTAATGATATTCTATGTTTTTTTCAGCTATCTGAAATGCTTAACTTGCATTTCTTAAGCTTACTTGAAGCTCTATTGGAATGTGGATCTATTCTGCTAAGTAAATTGTTGCCTCTGTGGAATGCCATTTTATTTTCCCATCACGTTCAGGTAAGAGAGAACAAAATAACAAAAATAAATTATTAGAATTGAAAAATAAACCGCATCGGCGAATTTATTTTATTTCTTTGCAGTTACCAGGGCACTTGCAAGTTCGTTTACAAAACTGTCGTGATTTCCCACCAAGCAGAATGGCAGAACAATTTGTTTCTAATCGAAGAGAATCAAATGCAATACTCCTGAGATGGTTACATCGATTACAATTTAAAATGGGTCAAATAGAAATGCAATCTTCTACCGCTACACAGTTTTATTCTATTTAGAGAATAATAAAGACGAAAAAAAGGATCAGCTGTAAAAGGAACAGCTTTGCGAATTAGACAAATTTGTATTGGTCTTAACACTTTCACTGCGAGAGAGGTAGGTTCCAACCGTGCTTAACTACCAACCCTGTTTAAAACACGTTCAGTGCGGGAACGTATATATACGTATATCTATGCGGGCGCCAGTGACTGCATCTCAAGCCAACTACTATCCCCACTGTAAAAATTTAAAACTGAATAAGGGTCTGCGTATATATACGTCCGCAGTCACTGGCGCCCGCATAGATATACGTATATATACGTTCCCGCACTGAACGTGTTAAAGACGGCAATAATAAATGAGAAATATGGTGATTTATTTAAAAAGAAATGGAGGAAGGAAGGAAGAAAAGAAGGGGATAGAGAGAAAAAGAAAATGATTCAAACTGTGTAATTAATGTCAACATTATAGTTAATAATGTTAACATTATAATTAATGTATCAGTTAAATATATGCAAATGATGTATGTCATTTTTTCTCATATTGATCAATATATTAGTAGGAAGTTCTTAACTTTAAGTTTTGCATCGATGTAAGCAATATTTTAAATCAAAATATTTTTTCGCTTTTTTGCGATTTTGAAGCGTTGACATTAATGATTATAAAACCGCCACATAAGTGACATGTGACATACCTCAAAAGTCAGTATTGTTCATGATAGTCATAACTAATAAAGAATATGTTCGATATTTCATCCACCTAGCATCTCAAGAAAAACGCTGCTGAAGCCAAGCTGAAATGATTTATGCCGCATATGGTAATAATGTTTAAGTCGCGCAATATATAAAAATTAGTATAAAAAATTTTGTGACGGAGATTTTTAAAAATTGATAATATTAGGTATTGAGAATTTATTCCGTTAAAAAAATATAAGTAGAAATATATTGCAAATCTAACGTAATAAGCACGTTTACGTAGAGAAATAAAACTTATTGAAAAATAATTTATATTTATATTATTAACAAATTTATTATACAAAATATAAATGGGAGGCCATACTATTACCTTCTCCTCTACATTTTTTATTTACTCTACATTTTATAATTTCAAACATAAAGAAGAGATTTAAATCATGAACTCTCTTAAATTAATTATAAATGCAGAAGTTGGGGAATAATGGAGAAAAAATAAGTGTTTTGAGTCCACATTAATGGTGTCCATATATTTTTGCAATATTTCGAATATTATGTGCAAGATTGTTATTTGATTATTGTAAAAAGTTTCGATTAAGTTAACATTTCAAACTTCACGCAGTTCCAATATTTACATTGTTGTCGTTGTCATTGTAGTTGGACCTTTCGGTTTAATCATCATTAATGCACGTTTTAAGGTATAATCCCAGCCTCTCCATCGGAACCATACGATACCTTTAACAATAATATAATTCTATTACTCATTAATACAATTTGAAAACTTAATTCTCAAGTATATAAAGCAAAAATACCAATGCTTGAACATGTACCTAAGTCTGGACACATTTTTGTTGTTCTGGTCTTTAAATAAGAACTTTCAACATAAAAAAAAATATATATATAAGAATTTTCAACATAAAAAAATATATATTTTTTTTTATGTTGAAACTTCTTATTTAAAGTGTATATATATATATATATATGTTTATTTATTTATTTATTTATTATTTATTTATTTATTTATTTATTTATATATATATATATATATTATATTCAATATGTATGTATATATATATTTTTTTTACATATACATTATATATATATACATATTCAATATGTATGTATATATATATTTTTTTTTACATATACATTATATATATATACATATATATATACATACATATTGAATATATACAAATATTTTAAGTTTAATGATTAAATATTTGTATTTAAAGAGCTAAACAACAAAAATATCCACAGTTAGTACGTGTCCAGGCATAGATACTTTTATTTTAATTTTTTCGTTGATTTGTGCGAGAAAAACATAAGAATCAAGTTTTATCAAGATCTATAATCTTCATTTATTTCTTATCTTAATCTTTTATCATATTTTTGTCAATTTCGAACGATAAATTTCTTCGATAATGTTTACTTTATATAATGATAAAAATACCTTGTCGTGCGGTAAGATCTTGTGGATCGTTCAAATAAAGTCCATTCAAACCACGTCCGCAAGACTTCCACCACCAGCCACCTTTGAGCATCGAAGCGCAGTTCAACGATGATCTATCGTTATCTCTAAAAAATATAAATATTTCGCATAATTCTGTACTTGATGGAAAGTATATACATACTTGCAGCATAAATACTTTTATCGCGTTATTATCACAATGCAAGAATATATATGTTATTATTGTTATTATAGATTATATGCACACAAATAATTTTACCTATTGTACGTGGAGAACGGACTGTTGTTTGATCCGTACCAAGGATCGTTTAATGAATCTCCAGCATTTCCTTCGTAACCATCTATTTCCAATTTGTAATACTCTCCTTCTGAATAAATCTTGAAGTGCGAATATTGGGCATACCTAGAAAGATAAACTGTTATAGTTATAATATATTGGGTACTCTAAATTAATTTTAAACTTATATTCACGCAGCTTACCGTCAATTTGAAAAGTGCAAGATTAAGGGGACATTAGACCTTTGAAATGACCAAAAAATCAATTTTTGGATTTTAACGATTTCTTATAGGACAGTCTTTTAGCAGTGTTTTGCCGTTTGTTGAACTTAAAAATATTGAAAATTATGATATTGGCAGCTGAAAAATGAAAGAGACGTGTGCTCAAAATTTTCGATATATCTCGTAAAACAAAAATTTCACTATACCAGCATTCTATATTACAAATATGTCGAACTTCTTGAGAAATGTTTAGGAAATTTTACACAGAATGCGAACGAAGATTTCCACTCATTAGTATGGAAGATTGCTTCTAAGCATAATTTCTCCGGGCTAGAAATTGTGCAAATAACTGTATATTTAAGGCTCCGGAGTATCCGCGGCCATATTGGTGATAGGCGAGAAATGACATATTGAGAAACATTGCATGCCATTTGCAAATAAAGAGATGGTTTGATAAAACAATACTTGAGATCGCTTGAAGACACTTGTGAAGATGGACAAAAATTCTCCTTTTCCTTTTGTAAGAAAACACGATCTCATGGTTATTAAAAGGAATGGAAAATATGATCCTACGTATAAAATTCCAGAATTAATCTTAGTTTTCGTCCATTTTTACATATGTCATACCTGCACAAATAAATAATATGGAAATGGCACATAACACAAAATTTCGTTGTCAACACGCCACTCTTCATGCATATCTGTAAGTGCGGTCAAGCAAGCGCTACAAATGTTTTGAAGCATTTTTCCTTTTTTTCTTCCTTTATTCGGGCCCAGAAATAAATGAGAAGAAAAAATGCTTCGAAGCATTTGTAACACTTGATGGATGCACTCTATTTGTTCATTCTTTTGTTGTTCTGAACTTTGTGATTCGCTATTGTCAACACAGAGTTCTTGGCTGATTGTTACGAAGCCTTAAGTGCAACGATGTTTAATGACGAATGTAAAAGATATTTAAACGTATTAAATAATTTAAATACCGATTTTCGGGTGAAAAAGTTGTTAATATGTGCGAAGAATTAAACCAGGCGCGCTGCACGCAAAGCAAGAGCTTTTTTTGTGGAAGAAGATCGATTTCTCTGTTATCAATAGATAACAATGGATAACGAGAATCTGATATTGCAAAACGTTTTGGATACTACATTTTATAATTTTGGGCAATTTAGAATCAGGTCATACATTTTATTACGTTGAAAATCGGTTGTGAAACTTTGAACGTATTTTCTCGAAACTATGTTTTTCATCAATTTCATTATAATTTCTCAAGAACAAAAAGAAAAAAAGAGATATCGAAACAATTTTTTTTAATGTTTCCAATTAAATTCTCTACAAACCAAACCTAAAGCAGTACTCTACAAAAATGGCATTTATTTTATTTATTAAAAAATAAAACAAAAAGACAACAGATTTCGAAGCAATATGGTTTTTGAAGTGTCAATCTTTCAATAAATGTTATTTCTTCTGTTTCGGAGGTTTAATCGATAACGAATTTATTCAAAAGGAGAATACCGCTTGCAGCTTTTCAAAATTTTACGATAGGATTGCAAAATTGGAGTGGAAAAACTAGAGAAAGAACTCATTCTTCATTGCTGCATATTTTATAAAAAACAAGCTTTTTTGCAACTTTTAATATCTCATTCGTTTCTCAAAGCCATATATAAACTATTATTAAAACGTCAATTTATTTATATTTATTGAGTAATTTGTACGTAGGTAGCTATTTTTATTTCTGGCCTTGGTAGCAGTAAATGTTGCTAGGCGCCATCTGACGTTGTCATTGGAAACTTGACATTGTTGAACATAAGAACACATTGTCATTTGAGCGCGGTTTGTGTTGTTTACAGTGAATTGAAAAATTCATGGACAAAAAATGGAATTAACTCGTAAACATTTTCGTGCGATTATTTTTCATAACTTTCGACGTGGATTATCAAGACAAGAGTGCATCGGTGAACTTAATTCTTTATACAATGAGAAAGGAGTACATCCTACAGCACTGTAAAAAACTGGTATAACGAATTCAATCGTGGCCGACGTTCGCTCCAGGACGTGAAGGTCGTCCAAAATCGGTTGTTGTGCCAGAAAATATCGATGCTGTGCGTGAACTGATAAAGCAAGATCGTCATGTGACATACCGTGAGATTGAGGCATCTTTGGGCATTAGTATGACAAGCATTAATAAGATATTGCATGAACATTTGTCCGTAAAAAAAGATTTGTTCGCGTTGGATCCCGCATAATCTGACAAACGCTCAAAAGAAGACTCGTGTTGATTGGTGCAAGGAAATGTTGAAAAAATACGTTCAATCAAAGGCTGTGTATAACATCTATACAGGTGACGAATCATGGATCTATGCATATGGGCCCGAAACAAAACAGCAATCGACTGTATGGGTCTTCTAAGACGAGTCAAATCCAACAAAAGTTGTTTGCGGAAGAAGCACGTCGAAGCAAATGGTTTCTTCGGCATTACCGGTCACGTGGCGACAGTGGCGTTAGAGCACCGTAGGACGGTTAATTTGGAATGATACACAACCATTTGTTTGCCAGAAGTCATCGGAGAAATTCGAGAAAAGCAGAAGAAGAAGGCGAATCATTCTTCATCGCGGCTCTCACACATCGGGTCAAACAAAGGAATTTTTGACCGGCCAAAACATCGAATTGATGGGTCATCCGCCGTACAGCCCTGATTTGGCACCCAATGACTTTTTTCCCGCACATCAAAAATAAATTACGTGGTCAACGATTTTCGACACCCGAAGAAGCGGTTGATGCATTCAAAACGCATGTTTTGCAGTTACCTCAATCGGAGTGGGAAAAGTGCTTCGAAAATTGGTTCAAACAAAAGTGTATTGATCATCATGGAGAATATTTTGAAAAACAATAAAACCAATTTCGATCATAAATATTTGTTTTTTCATTATTAGGCCAGAAATATAAGTAGCAACCCTCGTAACAAGTGACTTCGACCTCATCGATGTTTTCGCGTGTTTAAAGGTCCAATGTCCCCTTAAACGCACTTGCTACATAATACTCTTTATAATAATAGTTAGAACAATATAAAACAGCGAGTATCGCGATAATCGATCTATATTTTATATATATACCTTTTGTTACCTTCGAAGTCTTCAAGTTCAACTCTGAGCATGTAATCTTCATTATTTGTCAACATATATATGTTTTCATTGCCTAACCAAAATTCTTTAGCAGGATCTCCGAATCCATTTTTATAATCCGCCCAGTCTCTATTAAAATTCTCTCTTGGCTCTCCAAAATCATCTCTTCTTTGAATAATCTGTAAATAGAAATTAATTTTAAATAAATAACATATGAGGCATGTTTGTATGAATCGACGAACACTGCCGTATTTTCATTGATTTC
This sequence comes from Dinoponera quadriceps, assembly GCF_001313825.1. NCBI lineage: Eukaryota > Metazoa > Arthropoda > Insecta > Hymenoptera > Formicidae > Dinoponera > Dinoponera quadriceps. The sequence continues at coordinate 1,074,914 of NW_014554488.1, read as the reverse complement.
AATATCTCATGATTTCTCAAGAAATCGTAGGAGTAGTATCAATATCTCATGATTTCTCAAAAATTCATAGAGATAGTATGCCATTCGATGATAATAAACTCACCGTCCAACCACCATCAGCGATTTCCTGTTCGCAAAAAACTTTAAGAAACCAATATGTCGTGCCGCGTATTTGAAGATAGTAGACTCCGTTATCTCTCATTCCAGCATTTAATAAATCCACGCAAGAATAACCCTAAATGAACGATATTATACTTTATACAGAAAGTAACGGTAAAAGATGGAGACACACAAATATTATCAAAATATTTTTTTCTTGTTCAAATAAACTCGCGAAATAATGGAAATGAAAAAAATCTGTTGAAATGTTTTAAATGATTGAAGACGATACACGAAGAAATCATACGAATAATCTAAATACCTTGACATCTTTGTAATTAATCAATATATCGCTGGTAAAACTGGAATTCGCTAGACTCGGTTTGTTTTTCACGCTTGGAAAGATGACTCCGCGATTTCTACTATTTGATCTGAGCGTGTTTGATGATGTTGCTGTCATGGGAGTCGTGGAACTGGTAGGATTGTTCGAAGGCGAAGCAACTGACGATATCGACGTCGTTGTTGACAAAGGCGGTGTAGCAGTCGGCAGCATAGACGTTGTAGGTATCTCCGTTGCAAAATCCTCAGTTACACTGATATATCTTAAAACAAATAACATTACGATTTTTCCGATCGCATTAAACTGGATATTATGTTTCGCGATTTGATAAGATTTTAAAAGGCTATCCACTTCCAATTTTGATGAAATTTTATAGATACGTAGTACTAACTAAATATAGTCGAAGTCATAAGTGTCAAATAATTAAAATTTAAATTTCTCAGAGACTAGACATTTCCGTACTAGTAGTTTCGACTACATCTAGTAAATACTACATATCTGTAAAATTTCATCAAAATCGGAAGTAAATAGCCTTTTAAAGTTAAGCCGGTAAATTTTAAAGAAAATATCAAAACATCAAATGCAAACCGTTATATATTTTAGCTGATTCTAAGTCACTTATAGCTTAATCACTTGAGACATGCTTGCGCATTACTTAGTTGAATGATTAAAATTTAGATTTCAACCTGTTTGGGTCATATTCGACAAGTCGATCAATCGTTGGATCCAGTAATAATTCGGCTGGTATTGGGCGTTGCGAGAGAGTGGCCACATCATCTTCTTGCTTTCTTAAGCGGCTTTCAACGCCTTCTAAATTTTCAATAATCTTATTTGTTTTTGATCGTAAATCTGCGTGAATCTCGCTGATCGCTCTTTCCTGTCTCTGTGTTTGAGTAAGCAACTCGTCGGACTTTGGCAATAGGTCGTCCACTGAATTTTTCGTGCCCATCTAATATTGTGAAATCATGTGTAAAAATTCTTATAAATATAAATTATTGTGAATAAACTAGCTACATTAATCGATATTACGCTTGTTTGATTAGAGACTTACCACTACGTTCCAGACTTCATCCATTTTTTCCGAAACAGTGAGCATCGGATACATTTGTTCGACGAGGCGATCGATTTTACTTTGCTTTATCGGAGCTTCGGTCGTCGTTAAGTTAAGAATTTGCCGATCGTTTCCGGAATGTTTGTCAACGATAGCTTCGTGCACATCGGAAACCATGTTGTATACTGCCCCGAGATTGTCGGATACCAAATTCATGTGGAACTGGAGTTTCCGATCCATACTACCTGTCGCTTGCCTGAGATTCTCGATTTCGATCGTCATATGGTTCATTACTTCGTTACTCATAGCTTTAGTAATCTCAATTACACTCATACTAACAGGCTTCTTCTCGCTTGCCTCGGCATTTATATCGTCATTTTGTAAGAAATTGTTATCGAGTTGATTCTTAAGATTAACTAGCTTATGGTCGATATCGGAAACTTTCTGGTCCAGAGACACCAATTTCTCGCCTAACGTTTCCGGAGCGCGTTCGCTGCGATCATGATGGATCACACGTATTGTCGGAGCTGCAACGTAGAGTAAATAGTACGATTTCGAGAATAAAACGCATGAAGGAATGTAAATTCATGATTATAAAATAAACAAGATTTTTGCGCTCTTGTATGCTCGGTGTGTTATAAGTAGATCGATATAGTGATTTCTATAAGTCGCGCATCGAAAAAAGAATGATTAGACAAGAAAGTAGCTTCGTAAAGGTATAAAAAGCTTTATATGTATCGTACACTTACTACTTTCGGTATAACTTCCGCTCTTATTTTCAGTAACGCTCGCCGTATGAATGGCTTCCGATGACATAATCGGATATGCATTGAAGAGTTTCAGATCTAACGTTCTCAGTTTCGTAATAACCGCATCTGTCTTGTCGATGTTATCATTTACACGTGAATCTAGAGCTTCCACTCTTCTCATCAGATGCTCTACCGCCTTGTCTAAATTCTCAATTCGCTGTAGCTTGGATTCCAAAGTTGATACTATTACTTCGAAGACATTGAAGAGATATTGTTCTCTACAACAATAAAAGATATTCATCGTAAACTTCGAATGTTTTAATGTTCCGTCAGTATCGTTAATTAAACAAATTTATACAATAATAAAAACAATCGGTTACGCCTCTTTACGTTTCTCCAACTTTTGTAATTGTATAAAGTCATCCGTTTATCACTGGAGAATTAGCCTATTTAATATCAAATTATATTGGAAAAAGCTCACAATGATAATTAATAATTTTCCAAGTCCAGCTAACGTGCATAGCTCAATCATCGCTGTTAAATATGCATATCATATTTAATATTATATTAACATAATGATAATATCATGTGACGTTCGCAAACTAAGTGGAAAGTAAGCGGTGTATTGGCAATCTTTGGGAGTATAATCGATTCGTTTACGTAACGTCGAGCAGCATTTAACATACAACTGGCCTCTCGTCATCTAGAGAAATCTGTTATTACGGTTCATCTTGTATTTCTATTTTTTGAGAATAGAAAAGAATAAGGAAGGGATTGGAAAAGCGATATTTACCTGTTTCGTTGCAAATTACGAGAAGATGACGATAGCGTAGCGCTGGTAACATTCTGGTTCGCACGCGTGCCACGCTGGTCGGCGGATGTTCGTGGTAATCTCGGACTTCCCGCTAAGACAAAGCCCAAAAAGCACACGATAATGAGCACCGTTTGTCTCATAATTACGAAGTGTCCTGTCGAATTCGATGAAAGCAACGTCGATCGAGCAACTATATCCAACGACGTGAACGGTGCATAATTATGTGAATACTAGATAATACGGATAATACCGATTTGCAATCAAACGAATCTATCGCAAAAATAAATATTTGAGATGCACTTTCCGCTTTTCTCCCTTCCTTTTTGTCTGTCCTCGTTGCACGCGTGTATATACATTTAATTTTGTCGTAATTTCCGTGTACTTATTCACTCAGTCCCGTCATGAACACATTTCAATTTCTCACATAATGTTACCGACGCGTCCGATAAAATAGCAATTCAAATTCGCTTATATCGTGAATTTTATTAAATTTACTTGCGCATAATAACTTCACAAGCGAAAAGTTCAATTAATCGCATCTAAAATTCTTCACAAGCCAAACGTATACAATTTGTCACATACATCGAAGAAATGTGATATTACATCAAGAATGCATTAACAAATAGCCACGCAAGTCGGAACGATCTTTGCACCTTGAAAATAAACGAGAATACACACACACAAACACGTAATTTACGTTATATATTAAGCATACAGACAACTTTCTACGCACATCAATCACACTTGTCCGAAGGAGTTTGAAGCGGAAGATAATATCGTTACTGGCGCGTACTTCTACTCTTTTTCTTTCTTCCCTTATCTTTTTTCTTTAAGCAGAATATCGAGAGAACGATTATCAAACACAATTCATCGTTTGTAGATAAGCGTTCAATTCTTGATCTTTATTACATTCGTGATGCTGATTTTTCTCACTATTTGATTCCCAGCGCTAATCGATTAATCGATTTATATAATTTCAAATATCTCGCTGTTATCTGCCTTTTCCTCGTTTATTTTCTCTCGGCTTTCCTTTCCTTCTTCTTACAGATTCGTCGTTACGTTCACTTTTTCTTTCTTTTTTTATCCACTTTTTCTTTTTTTTAAGCAGAATATAATCGAGGAAACGATTATCTAATACGATAAATCGTTTGTAAAAGAGCGTTCAATTGAGCTCTATTACGCTCAGAACACTAAATTTTCTCACTATTTGATTGAAGCACTGATTATCCACATATAATTTCAAATATCTCGCACTCGTATTCTGCTTTTTCTTCGTTTATTTTTTTTCGACTTTCCTTCCGTTTTTCTTACAAATTCGTCGTTACATCCTTCCTCTCCTTCCTGTCGATTAAATCCCTCGATGATGCGACAAGTTGTCCCGTGATTCAAATCGGTATCCAAAATCAATTAGAATTTGTCAGACAAGTCCTGTTGTCCAAATCGATATCCAAGATCAGTTACAGATGAGATGTTGATGAGAAAAGAAAAGGAAGTAATTTTTCGTGGATATCATACGTGCCGTGGGTGAATGAACTCGCGACGAAGTAGACTATAGCGGATGCGTGAAAAGTAATGAGTTTCGATGTTCGTATTTTTTACAGCGTGTCTACAGCGGCTATAAAACGGATACCACTAGGTCGGAGCGCGAATACAGGTATGTTACATCCCACGGAACGGGCGAAACACGCTGTGGCATGGCACGTCGATTGGTTGTTTGGCTGGTTAGTTGGATGGCCGGTCGATTGGACGGTCGGTCGGTCGGTCGATCCGTCGGTCGGTCGGTCGGTCGGTCGCGGATAACCGAGAGCACGCAGTTTCAGTCAACTGTAAGAGACTTACTTTCACATTTAAGTGCCCGCGCGCCGAACGCGAGCTCAAGACAGTCGCTCGCGACAACCGCTCGGAACCTTCCTCCCCCCTCGCTCTTTCCCCTCCCGCTCTTTCTGTCAGTTCCATTCCTTTTTAACTCGGCCTACAGTCTTCTCCTGGTCCCATTCCCGTCCAAGTCCAGTCTCGCTTGGCCTGTACAGGTGGCGGTGAAGGCGGTGAAAGGGTAGGGTGGCCGGCCAGGAATCGGGGAACCTTTCCCGCAACTGCCGCATAGACCGTGCGCAACGAGTTGCGACGGAAACCTTTGCAGAAACGAAACCGAGAGTGTTACTGTCTTTCCCCTCCTGTCCCGAATGAAAGGAGACTGCCGCGAACAGTCCGCCGTCCAATTATGAATTTTCATTCAGGAAATATGCCCGTTCGTTCGCATCGAAATTTCATTCCCGTCGCGATTGATTGATTACGACGAAAGGAAAAAAGAAAACATTTATGTTCTGTCTGATAAGGTGACAATTTTCTTCTTTACGTTCGCTTCAAAATTTTTTGAAAGTTCGCCTCTGAATGATCAAAGGCGTGATAAAGCTACGAATAGCTTGATTTATTTAATAATACTCTATAGTCAATGATAATATGCAATTTTCTTCACTAAATATTGTGCCCGACAAAGAGTAAATTGTCTCTCGTTAAACTCATCGTTTAACGAAGAACATTGGTTTAGTGTCGGGTGGCCCGAATAACTTCATCGACTTTGTTTCGAGTTTATCCGTTAATTTCTTACCAGAGTTTGCTAATAAACGTTTTAACATATTGTCATTCACATGATAGAAATAATTGGCGTACGGTCTATATTTACAATGAGGCCATTGGTATGTATATGTGAAGAGAGAAACACGACGATGACTAGCCGTGAGAGCGTTTCGACGAAAAATTGCATAAGACGAAGATTTTTCCGTAGCAGCTAATAAATAACGGCCGCCTCATGGAATGCCGTGATCAACAATGCGTATCGAATGTATCAGAATTCCAAAGATCGTGCTACGAAGATAAAGGTAACGAGAGAAAGCAAAGAAAACGAAGGGACAGCGCTAAAGTTCGAGTCGATTGAAGGGGCACACGTTATATCGGTGAGAGCAAATGAAAAGGAAAAAATAGAGAAGTTCTCGAATTAACGTAAATAACGTTATATCAGACAGAACATCATTGACCTAATGCAATCGAACCGATCGAATGTTACGCCATTTATTTGTGTTCGAGCGGATTATTAAAGGAGAATGAGCAACATTGAAAGCTGCAGGCGAAGTCTGTTCATTTATAGCGAGGATATTGGAGTAAGGCCAAATCACGAACCGCAACAGCAGTCGGGGAATGGTTGTATCGCCTTGAAATATCCGTGCTCGCTATATTACAGTCTCCGCAATTATGTACTCTCGATTGTTGAGCAATCAAAATTGGGAAGAAAATAAGAGCCCTCGAAAATCTGCTTGTAAGATAACCCAAAGGATATATCGCGTCTCGATGATGTCGATCGCTTGTATCGCTCAGTCTCATTAAATGAGTCAAATCGATGTGAATGGCCCTAAGAAACGTCAAGTTCTATTTAGATTTTCCTTTTTCTTATTTTTGCACAATGCAACAATGGCTTTCAAGTCTTTTCGTAATATTTAGTTTTGATCTCATCGAATTCCATCATCTAAATAGTGGCTACATCACACTTTCGAAAACGAAAGTGCAACGTATGAAAGTCACGATTACGTAAGTACAAGCTAGTACAAGTTGGTAGATTCGTAAATTATATAGGGTCCACGCATGGCGAGCGCTTCAGCTAACGGAGACGTAAAAGATTATTACCGAGTATGGAATCAATTATGAGATAAATATACTGACTGTTCAACGTTTGTCCTTCAAATCGATTTCCTGCTATACGATAGATTTTTCTCCTCACTAACGCATTTTATCGCTGCGATATAATTAGAGATATAAGAAGAAGTGAAAGATAAAACTATGTAAGAGGTCGATACTTCATGATTTATCGAGAAAATTTCTCGAGAAAATATATTTTTAATCAATCCTGAATTTACATACTTATGTTTCTTGTCACGAGTCTTCAAGAATGTTCCGAACAAGGTCAGAAGAATTTAAAACGCGTAATCAGTCAATCAGAAAACCCTCGCGCGATTTGCCGTTCTCTACGTGTTATATTGTCTTAGACAGTGGCTATCATAGAAAATACCGTTTTTCGAAACAGGCAAAGGCATTTTAATTGGAGAAATGGTGTATCAGTATCACGCCACGCCTCTCTTTTTCTTCCTTTCTCTGTTACGCATTTAATGTAAAAAAGCGAATATAAGCGACATGCTGTATTTGCAAGCCTTTCGTTCCAGATGTAACACCAGAAGGTGAGCAATCTCTTTGACAAGAGTGCGCGAGTAAAATAATGCTAACATATATGTAATAATGTGATTATTTGTTCAATTCTTCGAGAAGAACATCATTTAAAGGAATATCCAATGAATCGACGATGTCCCATTGCGGGAGACAGACGCGCTTTAATAAAAGTTATCAAAATCTATATGCATTTTCTCAACTTAAAGTTACAGATTAGAACAGTAATCCTCCGTTTAATTTCAAATAAATATTAATTTCAGACTAGTTGAGAACCGATCTTCAGTTTTGATAATACAGTCGCCAATTGAATTGGAGCGAAAATGATCGTAAGTCAGTCATAATGAGATTCTTTGATCTTTGTATCATTACACAACAATGACTCACAATATGACGTATGAGATAGTCAAGTAATAAAAGCGACGCTTCTGTGCGATGTGAGCAGTAATCATCGTGCACCAGTGAGAGTTCTCATGAACGGAATTTTATCTTTCCCGCCACACGCGTTAACGATATACAATATATAGAGTGATTTAAACATTATTAATTTAACGAAAATAACATTACAACGTTAAAAATATTAACGAATAGGCGTAAAAAAATGGCAGAGGAAAAGATTGTCTTGGACGAACAGTTGCTCGATTATCTACGAACATACGTAAGAGATTTAAATCTGAAGGATCCTGAATTTTATATAACCAAGGCTTGCAACAAGGGTGACAATTTCGTTGGACTTGTTTATCGCGTAAAAATCGAAGGTATTGAAAATGGCAAGGCCAAGAGTGTTCATGTTATTTTAAAAACACCAAGGCTCGATACGTCGACAGATGTTACGCAATCTATCAATCTGTACGAACGAGAAATATTCTTCTATCAAGAGATATTGCCTATTTTTAAGGAAACTTTAAAGAAACACGGTGGAATCGCCGACTTATTTCCCACGTTTTATGGCGCTAATAACGAGCCCGGAAAAGAGGTAAATAACAAAGGAATGTGAGAAGATATTTTCCAGGCGAAGTTAAAAGCTTGAGGAAATATGGAAAAATTATCGTTAACGTAAAATATGAATTATTTGTCACAACTGGTAATCAGCCGATTTTTGAGCCGATAATCGTTTTTGGACTGCAGTTCTTTTTGTACTTGTTTACCACACATTACATAATGTTGCTGTAAATCGTTTCTATAAAATCTATAAGTTAAACAAGATATGATACATAGATATTTTTATTTCGAAAAGACGTATCTATTTCTATAATTATTTAAATTAATTAATTTCGGTATTGTCTGTATTTATTCGCACAGCGGATACGGACAGAGTGAAAAATTCGGCAATTAAATTGCTCGTGAAAATACATTTCAATGAATTAATATTAATTGAAAAACTTGACTTATTACGATATATGATATAAGATATGTCTGATATTTTAACTCATAAAAGGATTTTATATGCGTATCGATATATAATTTTCTAAAATACACTGAATAAGTCGAATTTATGAGACTTTATCTTGTCAGATAAGAAAGTGGCATGTCTCTTTTGAATTTAAGCGTCATTACGCGGCAGAATTTCATTGCGTTGGACAATCATTAAACAATCATTAAAATCATAATGTAAACAATATAATCACTCGTAAATTTCAACAACTCACGGTGACTCAACGCAGTTACTTTTTTGGATTCATGTTTTACTGTAAATACCGACAACAAATAACGATAAAAATCAATATAATCAGGAAGCATGGAAAACTATAATGATGATTAATTTTTGCAGATTTTGATACTAGAAAATCTAATGGTCAAAGGATTCACGATGAAGAGTTTGAGAATCATGGATTATCCACATGTCTCTTTGGCACTTCGATGCTTAGGTGAATTTCACGCATACAGCTTTATCACACGCGCCGCCGATCCGATAAGCTTCAACAAATTGAAAGAAATGAAGGAACCATTATTCTCTCGAATATTAAATTACGAAAGAGATGAGTATATTATTAACGTTTGCAACATCATTGGGAAGGTACATTCTGCTTCGTTAATCGTTAAATCTTATCCGTGTATTCTTCGAGATTCAATATTTGTAATTTTCTCTTTCAATTTACTATATATAGGCTTTAATAGATGAAAAGAAATATTATTTGGAGAGATATCAACAATTCACAGATAATATTAGACGAAACATGAATGACGTAATCGATGGAAACGCTGCCGAGCCTTATGCCGTTGTAAACCATGGTGACGCTTGGACTAACAATATACTTTATAAATATGATCAGGTATGTGGAATACGTAAAATCTATTTAAGCACTAGCTACTAACGTCACACATGTATAACGCACCGATCTCTCACGAGAAACCAATATTACATATGTGACAACAAAAGTTTACTTTCTATATGCACAAAAAATTTATACTATTACGTTTTATACTATTACATAAAAATACAGAGTAGCTATATTAGCAATTTCTTAACCACGCCCATGGACTATGGTAGCGAATATGTTAAAAGCATTTCCTAATCAAATACTAAATTATTCACTTAAGTTGCTCCTTCAAACTAATTTTTCTTTACGTGTTTTAAACATAAATGGTTGTAGGGAATTACATTTCAAGTGAAATTTCTCAATGGAAACGTTTCATATAGAAGTTAAAAATCATCTTGATAACTCTTTAAAAAACTTAAAAACTTTTACAACAGATAGCAGTTCTTTTCATCGCATTTTAATTCCCCTATGGTAGTTGGCCCGTGACCAAACCATTAGAAAAATAATTAATATAACACGAAGAAATTCGACAAATCTATACTAAATGTTTATAAATACGATTTATAATATATAACTTTGGCACTATAATAAAAGAATCAATTGAACTTGCATAATGTTTAAAAAATCATAAAAAGTAATATAATTTTTCGCAATTCGAAGTATAATATTTTTAACTGGAACTGCCTTCATGTTAGGTATATGTTTATAAATATATCATATGTACTGATAGACGTACATTAGTGATGTGATATTAACCTAGATTTTCGCACATGCGCAATAAAGTGGTGGGAAAGTTAATAACGTACGGTGAATGTATGAGCGTTAGTTTTAGTGGAATCAGAATGATAGACAGGAAATAAAGTTAAGGTAAGTATGTAAGTACATTAAAATTATATATGTTAGTATATTGACACACTTATATTAAAATTATGCATACTTAGGATAGAAAAGAAGTGGTAAAGAATCAAAAAGTTAAAAAACCTAATAACAGTACCCCATTTTACTTGTCAAGGGTCAACTAATTTTCCGATTAGGTTTCATTGGTAACTGCATTTCATCGGATAAAAACATTTATCATTTGATTGGACAATAAAGATATAATGATAATATGTCGCCAAAAGCATCGCGTCTTTTTATATCATTATTTAATCGATTGACGTCATAGAAGGAGAAATGGCCTTAAAATGAAGCCACAATGAAGTTATCTTGCTGCTTGGAAAGCCGTTTCGTATCTGCAATATATATATAAAAAGTGCTAACTTTGATTCTAATAATTTTATCTTCGGTGTGGTCAATTTTCTTCTAATTATATACGAGGGCGGTCCGATAAGTACTTAGCCTACAAAAGAAAAACGAAAATTTTGGAAAAGTGGCGATTTATTTCTCAACATAGTCTCCTTTTAGCTCGATACACTTGACCCAACGATGCTCCAACTTCTTTAACCCATCTAAAAAATACGTTTTCTCGAAGTCTGCAAAGGCCTTCGTGGCGGCGATGACCTCCTCATAATTAATATTAAAATTTTCGTTTTCCTTTTGTAGGCTAAGTACTTATCGGACTGCCCTCGTATATGTAGATCGTGTTTCCATTAATATGTTGTTAAAATTTGAAAAAATTTGTATTCAAAAATTAGTTTACGGACCAACTACCTTAAAATAAAACAACTTTTTCTTCTTAACGATTCCCACCTAAAGCGAAAAGAAGGAAACGCGGATAATTGACTCAAGATGTAAATAAATGCAATTTAATTAATAAATAATTCTTAACTCTACATCACTATAGCATTATCTAATATAATTTTAATCGTATATTGTTTTAGAAATCGCAGGAGCGTTCCCAGGAGAAAAAACCGTGTGATTTACGCTTCTTAGATTTTCAAATATGTCGTTACGCGTCACCCGTGTTAGATATAGTTTATTTGCTCTTTTGCTGCTGTACGCAGGAAACGAGAAGTAAATATTATGATCAACTAATAGATGAATATTACGAAACATTATCTAAATGTTTAGAAAGATGCGGTTACGATTCTAATATCCTTTTTCCTTACGAAGTATTATCCAAACATTTTACCAAATTCGGAAAATACGCAGCAGGAATGGCTATTTTCACTTTACATATATTCACCGATAATAAAGGCGAGTATACAGATATAGAATCTACTCGTAATTACAAAAAAATGGAAGAAAGAGTGCAAAATGATAGTTTTTATAGATACATGATAAAAGGCACTTTCAAAGATCTTGTCGACAAAAATTACATATAGACATATATATATATTTGTTTAGTGTCCTAGTCACAATGTGTCATGGTACAATATTTTAGTACATTTTATAATGTATTCTGAAGATTAAATAAATTCGAGTATCTCTCTCTCTCTCTCTCTCTCTCTCTCTTTCGCTCTCGCTCTCTCTCTCTTCCTTCCTTTCTTTCTTACTACGTAAATAATGAAGTCGCCATAGTTTTCGAGTTATAAGCAATTAAGATTAAATCAAATATTTTACGATGTTTGTGTAGAACATTTCATATGTACAGTAAATCCAAGAAGTCTTCGTACACTAAGAATTTTTATAGGAAATAGTTTATTTCTGTATGATAATGAGTTGTAAACAAACAATCGTTCTTACGTATGATAAAGTCTCTTTTTCCTAACAATATACCAGAAACAAAACTTATTAATTATAAAATGTTGTAATCAAAAACGATAAAACAAGGAAATATGATGATTTAGTAACGCGCAGAAAGTCTTCGTACATCTATGATATCTGTAACAAAAACTTATCTTAGGTAAGGAACACATACTTCGTATGTTTGTTTACATTTCGGCTTTGTTCAGTTTAATCTTTTTTTTTATATATTGACGCGAAATCCCACAGTCATTGTTCTCTATTTGCTGAAAATGAGTCGAACAAGAAGAAAGACTACCGCGGAGGAAAGACAAATTATTATTAGACTACATAATCAATGCAAGTTATTAAATCAAATATCAAAACTGATTGAGAGACCGCGTTCGACAGAATATTATTGATTGTTTTGACAAGATTAAAACTATAAAAAACAATGCAAGAAGCAAGCGTCTATCAGTCTTGTCGGACATTGACAGACGATTTATCATACGCAAAATTAAAAAACACCGGAGAATTAATGCCCCTCCCTCCCCTCCTGATAGCTGCGGAATTACTGAAGAGATAAGTCGTCTCTGTAAATACAATGATAAATATACTGTACAAAGAGAGATATCATGGATAAGTAGCCAGAAAAAGTGCTGGATTAATGAAACCAAACGCAAGAAGCGTTTAGAGTTCGCTAATGAGTATCAAACAAGACCCCTAGAATTTTGGAATAAAATCAGTTTTACAGATGAAAGCAAGTTCAATCTATTTGGATCGGACGGGAATCAAAAAGTGTGGCGTCAGAAGAATACCGAGCTTCAGCCGAAAAACTTGATATCCACTATAAAACACGTAGAGGGTGGTTCTGTGCTGCTTTGGGGTTACATGAGTGCTGTTGGTGTAAGAAACATTCATTTCATCGATGGTACTATGGATCACGAAATGTATATAAAGATTTTGAAGAACAATCTCCATTGCTAGTGCCGAAAAAATGGGGCTCCAAAATAATTTTATATTTCAACAGGATAATGACTCCAAGCATACAGCCAGCAACACTAAGTTATGGCTCTTATATAACACATCTAATCAGCTGAAAACATCTCTCCAATCAGCTGATTTAAATCTTATAGAACACGTGTGGAGTCTCCTAGAAAATAAGAAAAAAATATATTTCAAATAAAGATAACTTAAAAAAACATTACAAGAGGAGTAAAATTCAATTACAGCATCTGAAACATCCAAATTGGTTCATTCTATACTCAGGCGTCTGTAAGCTGTTATAAAAGCTAAAGGCTATCCTACAAGATATTAATCTGGTTTTGTCTTTTTTATTTTGTTTTATTTGTAGCCAGCATATTGCTGTACAAACATTTTTTGTGTATTACTAAATCATTATATTTTTCTTTCGTTATCTTATCATTTTCGACTATAACATTTCAAAATTTATAAGTTTTGTTTCTGACATATTGTTAGGATTGGTTAAGTTATTGGTATATTGTTAGGAACGAGAGATTTTATCAGACGTAAAAACAGTTATTTGTTTACAATTAATTATCATACAAAAATAAACTATTTCCTATAAAAATTCTTAAGTGTACGAAGATTTTTTGAATTCACTGTAAATTAAACATCGATATCGCACGAAAATATTGAATATGAATATATAATAAGGTGTCCAGAAAGTTTTGACGGAGCAGCCGTGTGCAAATAGAATGAATTAAACTGACAAGGGGACCTCATGAATTGGGACACGCAAATCTAAACTAAACTTTAATAGTTTATAGGGCGGAGGAGCCCAAGTACAAATATAAAATATTAGATGTCGATGGCCAGCTATTCAAAAGTTATTAACAAAATATTTCAGCGTCGTATGTATGTCAACAAGTTCGCTAATTATGATAGTTATTAAATCGGAACGTTGCCATGTAAACAAAGTCAATGGCCGATAATCGGATCTTATATCTAGGACCATCTTAAGTTCATCTTCAGATTGGCTTTGCAGCCAATAAAATGAGCCAGGCAGTATCTGAAGATGAACTTAAAATAGTCTTATATATAAAATCCTACTATGAGTACCAGCCAATGTAAGTCGGAAGCCAATGCACAAGGATATGACGTATATCGCATCCATCACATCGTTTCTGAGATGAATGAGATATACGTTTACGTCAAATCCTTGTGCGTTAGCTTTCGACTGCGACTTATGTGTTACAATTTTTGTCGAAACAGTTCCGACAATCTTTGTGCGAAAGCCCATAGACGTAATAGGTCTGCTTTCTACTGCTGTACTAGTTCTCTTTCTTCTCTTTCTCACTAAGGCTACGAGGAGCACGTTAGGGATAGACAAAATCATCGATATTTGAAAAACATTGATGTTCGCTTATTAACATGAACTGACTGCATCAGTCAAGAAATTTACATACACATTGAAACGTATGATGCGTACATACAAGATTCTCATATTTCAGTGTGCGTAACTTTCTCAAACTAGTACTGCCCATTCAGCTATAAAGAACAGACAGAAGGATTGAATGACTCGGTAGCGCTGACAGCATATTCTCTGAACGCACCCCAAATCTCATGAAAAAGAGAAAAAGAGAACTAGTGCAAGCTAGTGCAGTCGTGCAGCGATAGAAAATAGATTAGGAGAAAAAAAAAGATTGGCGGGATGTGTCCAAGTCGACTCGAATCAGCAAATCAAATACGCCAGTAGTCGCTTCTCATACGAGAATTATTTGGGTAATTATTTAATTTAGCTACGCCAGCACAAATATGGATGAAATTACACTTATTCGACGCGTTTTTGCACAAAACGAAAGAATCTGGCAGAAAAAAGTATCGCTCTGTCCCGTGTAGTGAATTATTAGTCGTCAAAGTTGACGACTTGACAGGTTAGGAAATCTGTCATACCGATGAGATGTTGCGATATAAGCATGCTTCGTGGTGTTAAATAAATATAAGCATTAAATCTTTGCCTTGCTAAAGTGTGTGCGATGAGTCTGTTTTATACTAAAATGAAAACAATGAAAATTTGCAAAGGCCCCTACGTAAGATATGTTGTTAACTTATAATTTACTTATTTAAAATATTGTTATCTGAATTGATAATTACTTCATTATTTTTTATCTATTTAGCAGACACACCTTGCGTAGGGGTCTATGTTAATCTTCACTGTCTCAATTTTAGTATAAGATAGACTCATCACACATACTTTAGTAAGGCGAAAGATTTCAGTTTCAAGAGCAAAATAAAAATTGAATATATAAAATTTAAATATAAATCATATTTAAATTTACAAAACTATATATCTTCATAGTATTAAATCATGGTATTAAATATAAGTATTAAATCTTCACCTTATTAAAGTGTATGTGATGAATCTCTTTTATATTAAAATGAAAACAGTGAAAATTAGCAAAGGTCCCTACGCAAGGTATGTTGTTAACTAATAATTTATTTAACACCACGAAGCATGCTTATATCGCAACATTTCATCGGTATGACAGGTTTCCTGACTTGTCAAGTCGTCAACTTTGATGATTAATAACTTACTTCACGGAGCGACCCTTTTTTCTGGCAGATTCTTTCGTTTCGTGCAAAAACGCGTCGAATAAGTATAATTTCATACATATTTGTGCTGGTGTAACTAAACTAAATAATTACCTTATCCAAAATTGACGGATGATCCCACTCATTTTCTTTCTGGCAATAGCATTGGATCTTTGCATGTTTGTAAAGATACTCGACTTCAAGAAGTTACTTTTTTGTTATTAGTAACGTACACTTTGTAAATATTTTAGCAGATTAGACGTTACGATATGAACTACTGTTGGTTATAATTTTGATACATTTTTGCAGGAACTAAGATAAGAAAAAAACAAGAAAAAGAGAGTGAATAGGAGAAAATATCTGTTCTCGGGGGCAAATATCTACGGGAAAGGTTTGAAAAGTCGAAGTTCATAATAAAATATATTTAATATTTCATTAATAGAGTATAATTCAGCATTGATAGAAGTATAATGGATACTGATGATACTACCAATAAAATGGAAAGTACTAAAGTATGTCCTAATTTGATAGTATTAGAAATGCAAGTTTATAACCTTAAAATATCGAAGCTTAAAAGGTATCGAATTTTAGATATCTGTTTCGAAAATAAAACACGATTGGTATCAAACGGAGACCCATGTTATCGTAATGATACTTGTGAAAAATTCGGAAAATGTTAAAATTGAATATGAAAAAAATATGGTATGTATAATTGCTCATGTTTTATAGTAATTTTTCTATATATGATACTTGAGGCTATGCATATTTGTCAATAGTAGATGTCTGAAAACACTTTTAAAACATTTTTAAATAAAAATCAATATTAAAATTTAAAGGCTTCGATAGTTTTCAAATAGTGTTTTATGTTGA
>NW_014554488.1:1030581-1058244 GCF_001313825.1 Dinoponera quadriceps | reverse complement strand
TATTATACAACAGTAAAGGTTTCCTAGATATCCAAATTTCTTATTTTTAATATTCATATTCAGAATATATAACAATAAGATTCTCTTAACTTTATTAATAATAAACATAAATAATTGATTTTTCTCTGATGGAAATATTTTGCTGAAAGTATTATGAAATCAATTAAAAGTGAAATGAAATTATTGATAAATTACTAAATATATATAAAAATGAATCGAACCATAATTATGAAATGCAATGTAATGCTGTAAAATATAAAGAAAGTTAAAGTATCCAACTGAAAAGTTTTCTTGCGCTCGTGACACACCTAAAAGTAATAACAAAAAGTTTTTCCTTTATCTAGCTCATTATTTTCAGTATGTAAAAATTACCAAAATTAAAAGATCTTAAAAACGATAGATAGTTCATTTGAAAGTAGAGACTTCAAGCTTTAAAACCTTCTTTCTAATTTAAATTTTTAAACTCTTGACAATGTTACAGCTATTTAAATCATGCCTATTTTTTTAAGAAGTATTTTCTTAATTGTTATGAGTAATATATATGCCCTTCAGTTAATAGATTAATAATTAAACATTCTCTGTGCGCGTGTATATGTGTGTGTATATGGTGCGCGTATATATATTTAAATTTATGTTAGGCGAATTATTTTTCAGTTGAGTGTATCTGCAAAATTACCATCTGGTAGTGATTACAGTTTAGAATTAGATCTGGCTCATTTAATAATACCTGGACAGTGTTCACACAAAGTATTATCATCTAAAATAGAAATCAAACTAAAGAAACAAAATGGCATTAGATGGAATACACTAGAAGGAAACCTAGTTGAGCAAAACGTAGTACAACCAATACCAACTGGTAAATTGTAAAACTTTTATTCTATATTACTTTATAGCAGAAGCTTGTAACGTTCCATTATTAGCTTCTTATTCATCTATTTTATTTGTAACATAACGTGTCTGTCTCTTCGTATTTAATTGCTCTTATTGTCTCCAATTTTAATTCCCCTATTTTTGTTTTTTCCTCTATAATATGGTATAATGTTCTTCTGTCCAGACTCAATATTCATTGTATATATTTTTTCATTATTCTAATCTTGCTTCATTTTGCTAATCCCAAACTTCTTCCCCATATAATGCTATATTCGTTGCCCAGCATCAAACATCTTCATTCTTCTTCAATGATGTTCCTAAAACTTTTTTCTCCTATGTTTCACATCTTTTTCATCGCTACTGTCACTCTCCTTATTCTCTCCATTACCTGTTTTTCCAAATTCCAAATTCCTTCATACATATCACTCGATATAGAAATAAATATCATGAGTTTTACATAATTACATGTTTTGTATAATTAAACAATTATACCATGTAAAAATGCGCATACTTAGTTTTTAGTTATATTTTTAAGTTTATTTTTAAGTTAAAATCTTTTTAAGAAATACTTCAGGCTAATGATCAAACGCCAAAATATCCAAGTTCCTGTAAGAAATTTAGAGATTGGGATAAGGTAGAGAAGGAGATAGAGAAACAAGAAGCACAAGAAGAGCCAGAAGGAGAGGCAGCTGTAAATGCTCTCTTACAACGAATATATGGTAACGGATCTGATGAAGTAAGACGTGCAATGAACAAATCTTTTGTAAGTAACATATTTTATATTATCAAATGAAATAATAATCAAAATAATCGTGAGAAAAATTGATTCAGCGCAGTATGAATTAAATTTTACCACTGATGTGTTCAAAATAATATTAATTTTTTTATATACACATCTTTCATGTGAAATAAATTCAAGTTTCATAAAGCTTCTCTCAAATCTTTTTAAATATTAACAGCATATTAACCCTTAGCTGACACACATATTTTGAACCCCGATTTTTAACGTTCTCTCTATGGCAGATGACGCTTGACTAAACTACCGTTATAGCACAAACACCTTGGGTCAAGCCTAGACTAATGCTAGGTGACGCCACAGAACTAAATTTGGCGCGCAACTATGAAAAAGCATTCATTATTCAAAAACACTCTGGGGTACTTTTAACCCCGTGTGTCAGCTAAGGGTTAATAAAAATACAATTTACATATATATAATTAGAAGAAGATTGACCGCACCGAAGATAAAATTATTAGAATCAAAGTTAGCACTATTTATACAGGGTGTCTCAAAGTTTTCCCTTCATCCGCAGTATGCAGGTAGAACGGATTAAATTGAATTAATGAGGAATTAATTATTCCGTATGAACAGTAGGCTGGATATATATTGCCGGATGTATAAAAAAAAATGGCTCCAACCGGCGTGCAGTCCTGCGTTACATACCAATCGCTGTTTGTTACGCGCAACATAGTTGCATTCCACCTGTCATGAATTTGACATTTCTTGTATTTAGCGTCTTATTTTTTATGTATTTGATATTACGACACTATCGTGCTGCTTGATACTATTATGATACTATACAGAAACTACTAAATATAAATATTATGTAGAAAATACTACATAAACTATTACATCATTTATAAAAATATCATTTATTTAAATATTCTATTTATTTTACAGGTAGAATCCGGCGGTACTGTTTTGAGTACAAATTGGTCAGAAGTAGGTCAAGGAAAAGTAGAGAAGAAACCACCAGACGGAATGGAATGGAAAACTTGGAACTCATAAAGTCATTCAAATAACAGTTTTTCGTTGTTTCTTGCATGCAATAACACTATTTGATTTAATGCACACTACAAGTATATATACATATAATCTATATAATGTACTTTATTATCAAAGAAACAAATAATCTTGACACTTTCACTATGTTACTCTTAAATAATACTCTTTCTATATATGATAAAATTCGATAAGAATGAATTTATTTCCTGTAATAATTATACATATGTATTCAGCATAATTATAAAATATATATACTCACATTAACTTGTATTTTTCTTTGCTTATATAATAATTTTATATAAAATATGTGTTGTGTGTGTATATATATATGTGTGTGTGTGCACACTCATATATATACATGTATATTAAGTCTTCCGGATACTCACTATGGCTGTCCTTTAATTACATTAGAAGCAAGGAAAATCATGCCAATTTATGTGACGGTACATGTGGAAAAAAAAGAATATAACACACAAAATAACACTTGTGATCGATTCAGCTTCATTTATTGCTTACTCAAGTAAAAGAAGTGTTCAGATCATTTTACAAATATACTGAATCGATAATGTGTCATTTTGTGGGTATATTGTTTTACTTGAACATATAACAAAAGAATTCTTGGCATGTGTTTTTTCACTTCTGGCGTCATCAAACAAGGGCAATTACAGCAAGGGACCAGGAGTTTTAATTAATAACTCAAAAATTTACACGGTTGTTTGCAAAATGGTAAAGGACTTTTCTGTTCAGTTTGATCCGTTCTACCTGTACATGGCCGCTCTGTTAAAACTTTCGAATATCGTGTATGTATGTGTGTAAAACTAAGTGTTCACACATATATTTTACAGTGCATATAAATGATAAAGAAATACAAAACTTTTTTAACACGTTTTCTTTTAGAAAGTATGTATAGCAGATAAATCTTATTATTTTGCAAAAGAAAAGGAACATTTTGTATTTTATCCAACATGTGATTATTTTACAATATTATAATTCTATAAATTTAAAATATAAATACAAGTGCATTTTGCATTTTATCCAACATGTGATTATTTTGCAATATTATAATTCTATAAATTTAAAATAATTATAAATACAAGCATACTTAATAACAATTCATAATAGTTATTTATGCTAAGATATATATATAGTATTTAATAACAAATTTTGCATGAGTATCCATTAAACAAAAGAAATTAAAACTTATGTAAAGTTAATTGTATTTCGCAAAATCATAAATTTTTAATAACGTGTATGAAGAAAGATATATATATTCCTTAATGCGTAAAAATGCTTGTGATATATGATCCACACGCATAAACCCCTCTTGGAATTCCTCCAATTAATGTGTATGCTATGTACTTAGCATTGGTCCAAATATTAGATGTATTATCGTTTTCATTATTTATCTCTTTTTCTATATTTGTATTTATAGTATTTTGTAAAAATTTTGTTTCAAATGAATGGAAACTTCTTTGGAGATCGCTTAGTTGATCTCTGTTTGTATGAATTAAGGATTCATTTTTTTCTTGTGCTTCATATATAGCATTTTTAATATCCAATATCTTCCGGTTGTTAAGTATTATTGAACCAATTAATGATACTACTGCTGCTACCACTGATGCGATAATAGACAAATATTTGTATTTTTGTGCATTCATATTTTGGCTATCATGATATTCTTTAATAGCTGTAGCTAATTGTGTAAATTTATCTTTTTCTTCTTTTTCCAATAATTCGAGCATATTAATGATTTTATTTTGTTCTTGTAAATTTTTATTTTCTACCATAGTTAAACGCACATACTTGGGATCATCCCGTTTAGTCTGTATTAATTCACTATAAACTTCTTGCAATTTAAATGTATTATCTGTCATTTTTTTATTTAAAGTCCTTCTGTTATCTTGACATTCAAACAATTTATCTTGAAGAATGATTACTTGCTGTTTAGCTGTTTCAACAGCATCCAATCCTGTCAACTGATGATACCACCTCCACCACTTATCAATTATTTTTGGCAATGGTGTGCTTGGTTCTAATGATTTCACACTTAAATTTTGTATGATACTGGTCTGGTTAAGCTTCTGCAACATAAAAATAAATAATTACATATAACAATTCTCATATTGTATATACAAAGTCCTCCAGAAACCAATGTTTTCCTAAATTTTTTGTATTAAATTTTTTCCTTAATAAAAATATAGCAATTAAAACTTTTGATTAATTAAATTTTAAAAATAACATTCCTGCTAACACAGTTCAATTGCTATTATCTGATTAAGAAATTAAAAAATAAAATCCATTAGACCATGTGAAAATCACAATATCATTATACAAACTTACAATCAAATTCTTACAAAAAAGTGACAAACATAAGACTGTAACTTAACTTTGGATAAGAAAATTATATTCATTATAAAATTCAATTATTTTGTTACAATACAGAAATAAAAAAAATTTCGTCTAATATTTTTATTTAAAATATCTTGACAGGTTTTTTAAAATTACCTTGCTTATATATTACTAACCTTCGTAAAAAAATTATATTTCTCTACGATACTGTTTTGTTCATTAAAAAATTTGCTGTGTGGTATCTCCGAAACATTTTTGGTAAGTCCCTTTACATTGTGAAACATCCAATACTTTTCCACTTGGCCTTTCACCAAATTAACCAATCTTCGATAGTGTTCTGTCATCATATGAAATACAGAAACTAATAAAGTAACCTAAACGATAAAATCAAAAAGTCACACGTTGACAACATTCCCCTGAACCAGCAGAAATCTTTCTCTCTACCTATCTGCCTCTCTTAGGCCGGTATTTATAGTCGGATTTTATATTTAAGACCATCTTAAGTTTATCTTCAGATATCCCATAGCCAATGAAATGATCCATACATCTTCACATGAACTTAAGACGGTCTTATATATAAGTCCTTAGGCCAGTACATAGTCGGGTCGTATATATAAAACCTTCTTAAGTTTATCTCCATATTCTATACGATTTATTTTATTGGCTAAGAAGCATCTGAAGATAAGATATTCTTAAATATAAAATCTGACTATGAATACCGGCCACATAGTCAGACCTTGGGCTTGTTCTATAATACACCGTATAGGTTGGGACGCTGCCGATGGTCCAATGAGAAAATTAATTCTTCGAAAAAGAATTTTCCTCATTAGACCATCGGCTGACATCCGATGATATGATATTGTAAAACAGACCTAATATGAGCTTTAGAAAGCTAGTTACAATATTATGATGAATGAACGCAGCGGGCGTCTAATGGAACGGCATGATTTGGGCGTTGCGAGCATGTAGCGAAATGCACTTAAAGCAAGATTATGAACGAGGAGTAGGTGAAAATTCATACAATTTCTTAATAGCAGAAAAGCAGCAACCAATCAGAACTCGTGCTGGTAGCCGACAGTTTCTGCTCTATCTACTGCTTACTATCAGTGCGAGTTCTGATTCGCTGCTGCTTTTCTGCTTTTTTCAAGAGGTTTGTCGAGTTACTTGCACTTTTAACATTTTTGCATCTAATGCCCGTTGCACACCGAATGCAATGAGCGATATCCAATGACAGCTCTTCTTTTTAAAGAAAGACCAATGTGCAACGTGCGTTAGGTATAAAAGTGTCAAAAGTGCAAGCAATACGAACAAACCTAAGGTGTGTGAATTCTCCCTGACGCCTTCTGCACACAGAAATGCTTGCTGCGTGACAAAAAGCGACGATAAACTTTTAGTTTTTTGTGGAAAAACTGCACGTTGATTGGCTACCGCGTCACTTCTTGTTGCGTTTCCGCGTCCTGTGCGCCATTACGGCAATTCATGTGCCCAATCTGGCAACCCTGGTTTGGATTTACTTTTGTAGAGAGCGCTCCGAAAAGAAAGTCCCAACAACGCCATATGGTTTGGTCACATTCAGGCTTCTCTTTGATGGTTGATATGTAAAAAACGTATTAAAGACGCAAAGAGCTATAAGAAGTGTGGAAAACAGTGACGTATACGCATGACGCGGCTATAAACAGAAGTTGACTATTGATAATTGTCAAGTGGGCGATAACATGGCTTTCATGCGCACATCAGTTACTTTATATGTAAGAACTAGTGAATCGCCCAATAGATGTGATTCGTATTATTTCATTCTTTTGTCGCTTATGTGAATTATTAACGCGTTAAATTAGATAATTTTTACAGCAAAGTATGAGCCAAGTTATATTGTAGCAGATGTGTGTGAGAAGAGTCTTGGAAAACAATGCAAAGCAGTGAGACTTAGAACATAACAATTTTTTATAGTGACTGCATTGTTATAAAAGACGTACGTAGTGCAATAAAAAATGAGTTGGTTGCGGAACAGTCCGCTGCAAACAAGCTTCAGCAAGCAGCGATCCAGAGATTCGCCTCCGAAAGATGCTGATCCGTCTGCATGTTACGACAGCTTCTGCAAGCATTGGCAACAGACTTATGAAATTATCCTATATTCTTTTGTAAGAACAATTCCTTTTTCATAAATGGAACATATCAATTTTGTTGAAAGTTAAATATTCTGTTAAATATTGTATTTTCTGCATGTCATAAAAAGTTGACTATGTTTACATAACAGTCGAAGACTGTTAAGAAGTAACCATATTTTATGACTTTGTTTATACAAAGTGGCCACGTTCAACAGAATATTTATTTTGCAACTGTCAGAAGATTGCTAAGATTGGATTATTCTTTTAGATCTAAAAGAATAATCCGGTCACAGCACAGAAAACTTCCAACAGTTGTAAAATAAATGTCCTACTAAACACAGCCAATGTTAACATGGTTTAGTAACAACCGTAGTTAATAAGCTCTTAAGAATTAAATCAAAATATATTTTTACGTCTAAAAGAATATACCAATTGGATGCTAGAATTTACCAACTATAGCTATTACTAAATCAGATTAACACTGCTGTATAAACATAGTTTATGTTTACATGAATAACAAAATTGATTTGACAATTTCTGTTATTGTAACTATTAGTATTACATATGCTATATAAGCAATAATGTTATACAGGATGTTGGATGCAAGTCATATCATCCATCATATATCTGTAGTTTAGGTCAATGTAAATAAAAAATCTCCCAACAATTTGCAAACAACCACGCAAAATTTCGAGTTATTAATTATTGAAAATGGCCATGTTTAGAGGCTTGTTTAATTAATAACTCAAAAATTTGTGCGACTATTTGCAAAATGATTGAGGAATTTTTTGTTTAATATGATCTGATCTATAAATATATGACAGCTATTGTAGCGATAGACATCAGTATATTGAACCTTGAACCTCGGACCTTAAACCTACCGCTAGTTACAACAGTCGCCATGTAGAATAACTTATTTCGGAACAGATTTGAAAAAAAAGTGCTGTACCTTTTACATAAAGCCTTCTAAAATAAATCTAATATATGCTGCTTAAAGGGTCATCTTTTACCTACAAACTAGGCATAAGTTAATGTTTGAAGGAGGCTTTGTTTTGAAATAGCAGGCAATCAATTGAAGCACTGCATTTTTTCAAATTAGATTCAACTTGCACCTAATTTGAGATAGCTGAGTTCTAACCTGTGGCTTACGTACGATACCTAGGAAAAGTTGTGGTGGAAATAACATTACTCCCATTCTTCAAGACTATGGGAGAAATTAGAAATGTTCCAAATTAGGTTCACGTATCTATTTCGGAACAAAACTTTCCGTGCAAAACTGATCAGTAGAAAGTTTAAATTTATATATAACATCAAATCAAAGAAAAAAAAAACCCTTAAACCCAAAACAAACAAGATTTAAGAAAATGTTAGGCAAAAATTATATACAAAAAGATATTATAGCCGATATTCATAGACGGATCTTATATTTAAGGTCGTCTGAAGTTTATCTTCAGATACTGTACGGCTTATTTCATTGGCTACAATGTATCGAAAAGTAGAATAAAAAGTATGTTTAAAAGATCTAAGATGACTCGACCTGAACCTAAGGACAGCATGCCAAAATCAACCAAAGTCATCATTTTATCTTAATTTCAAACATAATTATTTTAAGATAATGGGTTGGTTTATTTATTAACTTCTGAGTTAACTCATAACTCAGAAAGTACTTAGTGAAAAAATACTTTATTACAGTATTTTGAAAAAGTCTTGAAGTCAGCTACAAAAATGTGAAATAAAAATAGAGGTTTCTATTTTTTAAAAATTTTAATTGATGACTTGGAATTAATGACTTTGACCTGAGCTTGAAAAGGTCACTCAAGTCCATATTTTCATCATATGTTCCCCTCCAAGCCATGCAACTTTTGTCTCGAAAATTTTGGTCTGTGATGAGTTACAGAAAAGATATTAAAATGCATTATTTAACATAGGATATCTTGAATATATTTTTGCATTATAAAGAATTTGAATATTTAAACATGTATTTTCTGACTATTTATCCTGAAACAAAACCACATTAAAATTCTTTGTTCCCCTCGATGAAACCTACAATTTAACAAAAAAAAAAAAATGGAGTCGATCGGACGACGTCGAAATTTTGACTAATTGGTTTAAAACGAATGTGCAACAAAACGGCGGGCTATCTGCATCTGGCATTCTAAGGTTTTAATATTCAACGAACCCTACATTTTAAGCCTACTCTTGTCCAAAAAGCGCGTTTTCATTTTTGGCCCCCTCCTTGTAAGACATACGAATAAGTACCATCGTATTATCATTTGTTTGCACAAAACTCTGAAATTGTCAGCGAGAAATTTTTGTCGGGGTTATTGAATGCACATGTTTGGGAGAACTTCCAGACTTTCGTTTTCAATTTTTTTTTCTAACTTTTTTTTTTTTTTAACTGTAACATTTCATAGAGTAAAACTACTGTCATTTGTTTACACAAGCCATCGTGGCTTCCAAGATTTGATTCTTAATTATTTTTTTTTTATTTTTCTCAAGTTATTTTTTTTTAATTTTTGACATTACACAAAATTTAAAGATGGTATAATTTCGTGGCATAAGATGCTAATATTTCTCTTTAATAATATGAGATTTCAATGTTTTTTTAATTTTTTTCGTTTTTCTTATTTATTTATGTTGATATTATCACTTTTAATTCGGTTTTATTGTTTTTTGCATATTTTTGTTTTTTTGTTTATTTTGGGATAGAACGTGACAAGAATTATTTTTAATTTTCGCCCGAAAATCGTTCCAAACTTTTCACCACATCTATTTTAAATATTATTTTATCTTTTCTAATTTTATAAAAATATTTTACTATTAAATATAAATGCTTTAAATAGCATCTAATTGTACACTCAAATAATATCTGAGAAATATATAATCTTATTTCTAAGTTTTAAGAACAGAAATTATCCATCATTAAATGTTGATATACAAAAGTTTCCAACTTAGAAAAATTAAAACAAACTTAATCTGTCTTTTAATAATTCAAATAAATTATGTCCAGTAAATGATCAATTTGCACATTTTTCAGCCTCCTAAAGGGATACCTAGTCAAGATGATGTACTTGGAGTTGTTAATCATATTGATCAAATGGTGACATTGTTAATGCTAGAACGGGATTTGAGTTCACACAATCACTACCGACAAGGCAATACTGCAACGCATTCTCCATGCTTGGAACATTTATTAAGTGAAAATTTACTTGTTAAGCTTTATGATTGGAGTTTGCATACAGGAAGGTATACTTTTATTTTTATAACATTTATATATATTTATATCATAAGTATTTCTAATACAGTTATGCATAACTTTACTCGAGTTCGAAAATTAACAATCCTATTGCACGCGGACCGATTCCGCGGGTAACACTAATATCAGCATTATGTATGGATACCTGTATCATACGACTATTCGCATCACACGAATTCTATGTATATCAGAACTAGAATTCCCAAAAATTAACGAAATAATAAATTATTTACAATTACAATTTTATATTTACGATTTCAGTATAATCCGTACGATGCGGGTACCCGTATGATGTCGTATCATACAGGTATCCATAGAATCGGTCCTGACCTACGGCTATTGCTCGGGCATTCCGAGCTCTAAATTTTACCAGTATATTGTAACAGCAACATTATCATAATACTATGAATAATTTCCATTACAGATTCAATAATGCCGTAAGATTGGAACAGATAAAACTTTACGAATTACTAGTCTCACACAGTGGCACTCTTCTCGCACACGAATCAGTTACGAGGCCACTTCTACGGTTATTAGAAGAATGTGCGAATGACATTATGCCATTAGAGGTAGAAAAGAAATTAGTAGTATTATTAAATCAGTTATGTGTAGCCTTGATGCAAAATATGGCTTTACTTGACTTGTTTTTTCATCCTACCGCACCTGGGAAAAATAAGTAAGAATTTATTGTAACAAAATAGATATTTTATATAAATCTCTTTACCGAAAGTAAAGAGTAAAGTTACTAAATATATATAATATTGACTTTCAGATTCATTATATTCAATCTATTGATACCTCATGTTCATAGAGAGGGTGGTGTTGGTCAGCAAGCGCGCGACGCTATGTTATTGTGCATGTCACTCTCAAAAAAAAATGACGAAGTGGGATTATACATCGCTGATCATTCTAATATATGTCCTGTAAGTAATACAGTCACTGCGTCGCTCTGAATTGAAATACATTTGCAGAAATATTGAAACATTTGTATAGTAAGGGTCTTATTTGTATTTACTTAGGTATTAGCTACAGGCTTGAGTGGCCTTTATTCTTTACTTCCACGAAAACTTGACATTGAGACAGATGATTGGTATCAATTGACACCAGACGACGTGAATGATTTACCTGCGCTTATGCAACTCATGAATTCTTTGGAGTTTTGCAATGCAGTCGCGCAGGTAGCGCATCCAATGATACAGAAACAGTTACTTGAATTTTTATATCAAGGTTTTTTGGTACCTGTGATGGGTCCAGCATTATTACAAGTAAGTATTCATTTAATGAAGGAATAGTTATATAAAAAGATTTCTCGATATCAATATTTCGTGTGAATTAGTATCCAAACTAGTGGAAACTTATGAGCTATCGAGAGCTTAGATTTTATTTTTAATAGTTCTGTTGTTCGCTGATAAGTGAAATAAGATAAAGATTTTTTTATCTTATTTAAAATAAGATAATATAAACTCGGATCTACATCTCAGACGCCTATCGCACTGCTACACACTGCTTTGAATTTTGATTGTGCTACTCTGGTCTATATATGACGCTGAAATCTTTTTTCTTATAAACTGGAATCCATCTTTCTTTATACATATCCACAGAGTTCGTTCTATCATTTCCTGTTGCGTTCATTCGCTCATATTGTTTAATTAGTTTCCCAGTTACTATTGCAAAACTACAATATGGTACATAATTTTCCTACTTAGTTTGACTTGTTCTATTTGTTTCTACACGAATGCTATGTCAAAAAGTATCGGACACCTTGCTGTATATGTATGGAGTTGGGTGAAAATCTTCCAGGACGGTTGAAACGATGCATTTATATTTATATACACTTATATTTATCTTTCAACGTAGTCTCCTCTAAGGTCGATACATCTAGACTACTACTTTTCAAGACCTTTCGTTCCTTTAGTAAAGTAAGATTTTTCCGATGTTATTTGAAAAGTTACAAAGTACCTATGTGCAACCGTTATTCAATAGAATTTGTTCTTCAATAATTCCTAGAAGTTTACATCTCCCATTAGACATCGGCTGTGTTTCAAACAGTATCGAGAAAAAAGCGTTTAAGTCACGTTGAATCCGAATATAGCAGTGGAGTGCCGGTCAATTAACATTAAATGAAAATTTATTTTATTCAGTACTGGAAAGAAATGTATAAACTATTAACGGTATTATAGAATATTTTGTGTTAAATTACTAAAGAAGAATTTGTCTACAAAACTTGATCTCACATATTATTTGTAATTTTACTTACAATTATTTCAAAATATTTACAGACAACTGTGGAAGAATTGGTTGCAGCAACAGCTTATTTTGATTTGTTTCTTCGATCTGTAACCGATCCTGGCTTGTTACGGTCACTTGTTAGATTCCTACTTGAAGATAATTATGACGACTGTAGAATACTGGACAGTCTGATACAGAGGATTTCTTCTCGATCAAGGGTAAACTATAAAGTGTCCTTTTTTTTTATTACTTTTTAAAGAACATCTTCAGAACAAACTTGTTCTTAATATTTCATTTCTCCAATTTAGTTATGTATAGTAACTCTGGCATTGTTTGAAACTCTGGTTAATTTAAACTGTGAAGACGTTATGCTGGAATTATGCTTGGGTGCGTTAAATCCGTGTTCACATGTAATGCTTTCCCAACGTAGTCGATTGAGAGATGTAGATCCCTTTGGACGTGCAGCGGAGAAATTTTTATTCTTGACACCACGTTGTTGTTGTTCCATATTTATATCGTCGGACTCGCACACAAACTCATTACCTGTCACTGTGTCATGTACGTATGACAAATATGGGAATACTATGTCTGACTCGATGAAATCATTACCAGCATCAATAAATTATGGTACTAGATTAACGGACAGCTTGTATGGAAATTATCATGCGTACCTTTGCGATGCAAGACAAAAGATCAGAGCTTGCCGGATTGCATGTTCTAATTGGTCTTGCCGATACGACGGTAATTTACCAGCAAATAGCAATACTAGCAGTATAACTACATTGATAGACGAAAATATTATACCTGATCATCAATCGCAACAGAAAGAAACAGAAGAATCGAAAACATTGCTGCTAGAAACAATGAAGAATACAATAAGTTTGTGTGAGAATGAGAAAGGTTCGCAGATGGATAGTATATTGCTTAATATTCAGTCTTTATTGTCAGAAGGCAAAGATTTCAATAGTAACGAGCATAATATTAAAAACGAATTGAACGCGAATATTGCATTATCTCTGGACGAACAAGTACAATTAGATGCTGATATCGCCGAATTGTTCAACGAAGATATTGGAATGACAGAATATACAAAAAAAATTTGTTTAGATAAAAAAGAATCAGATAATTGTATAGACGAATTGACCACGGCTATGAATTCGCTTATGTCGCTAGGAGAGAGTAGTGGTTACGAGAGTTTTGCATTAAAAGGATCAGCGGAGTCAACACCGAACAATGAGCCGAACGAAGATCGTATGAATGAACACGAAGATATTCATATATCAGTTAGAAAGAAGTTCTCTTCTCCGTTAATTCGAAAGGAGCTTAATAATCATGTTTTCTGTGATGCCGTAGAATCAAATTCTTCAACAACTACGGAAACATTACCAAATAATAAATCAAATAAAGATATTTCGTATCGACAAGATGTTTTTAACGGACAGCCAAATGTTGGTATATTTTTAGATGTGGTTTTACGGAAGCTCGAATGCATGACAAGCAATAACTTGTATGTTAATTTACATCTCACTGGTCTTATCAGCAGACTAGCAATATATCCACAACCATTGTTACAATCTTTTCTGTTGAATCATTCTCTTGTATTCCAGCCTAGCATCAGATCTTTATTTCAGGTACATATCTGTCAAAAAACCAAGTTCTAATTATATATATATATATATATGTGTGTGTGTGTATAATTCATTGATTGTATAACTTATTACTATATGTATTATTCACTAATACACACACGCGCACACACAAATTAGGTGGCTCATCAATATTTATCACAAAATATATCCGTTATTTTTACGAATAGAATATAATGTTTGAGAGTGGGATTGTTTAATTCGAAAAAAATGCATATTATAATTATCATAAGTGGGCAAATTAATTCGGTGCTTTTTTGAAGAAATTAAGCTTTTATTTACGAAAAAATATTAAACATGTCATCTTCGAAATATTCGCCATCATTTTCTATTATTTTTCTCCATCCATCGGACAGTTGACGAATTCCCTCTCGAAAAAAAAAAAAAGACGGCGGATTTGAGTCGATAAAATCGATGCATTTTCGGTCCTCTTCTACACTTTCAAAGTGTGTATCGGCCAAGTGGTGTTTGAGTGATTGGAATAGAAAGTAATCAAAAAAGGCTAGGTCCGATGAGATACCTATGGCCTCTACTATCTCGCGTAATTTTACTTGCCTGGCGGGCAAAACCATATCATAGACTTAATCGATAGTTCCTAGCGTGACAGCTATTTTCGGACCTGGTGCATCTTTGATGTTTGTTCTGCCACGTTTGAATTCGTTTACCCAAAGTCGAACGATTTTATAGGAAGGACATGAGTCACCGAATGTAGGAAAAATCCTTTCATGGATTTCTTTCGCTATTTTACCTTCCAAAAAAAAAAGGATTAAATCATACCTCGAATTCCAATTTTATCCATTTTACACTACCGCTCGATACGCTTGTATTGAAACAATTGTCAAACAAAGAAATAATAGCAGAATGACTTGAAACTTGTGAGTTATTATAAAAAAAGGAAAGTATATGACCACATATACAGTTATTGCTCATGCCTCGAGTATGATTGCCCGAACCAAGTTACTCTTCAAACCATCTTTGTAGATATTTGATCGAAAGAAAGTTCTCCAAACAACGATAAAATATCCGATGATTTTTTTGCTTTTCACCGAAAAACAAAGCTTTTTCTATCCGAAACGAGGAATTGTAGTAATGTTTTACATTTGGATTTTGTAGTGTCAAAAATTGGTATTAAACACACCACTTCCAAGTAGTGTATCGATAGAGCGATTATTCAACGTTGGATGCATGCTTCATATTAACAATACACAGAGGATGCCTTCACGGCGGTATAATGGAGCATTAACTCCTACTAAAAGTTAATAAGAAACTTTAGTAAAATACGGGTTCATTTATCTAACCAAAAATCTTTAGAAATGCAACTTTTTATCCTTAACTTATCTTTAACAAATGTATCTTTAACAAATAGACATACGCTTTGACTTATATCAAATAAAATAACGAAAATATTAACGATTCGTTACTTTTTAAGTAACGATAACAAGTTATTTTTTTAAATTAGCATCAATAACAGGAACGAGTTTTTTTTTAATCGGTAACGAGTAACAATAATTTGTTACTTTTAAAATATAATTTTTCCAACCCTGAAACCCCATAGAGTATTTTTTTAAGCATACTCTGTACCGCAAGTTGTATGTCGATATCATTAATAGTTCAGGCGGTATGTTGTCAACGCGATTGTAAAAAATTGATTTCGAGAAAAATAGGTTTAAAATTTTACTTTTTCTTATCTACTAAAGATAAGATTCAGATTAAAATAGGAAACGTTTTTTAAACGTATTTTAATCTTAATCTTTAGTCAGATATTTCCGGACCATAGAAGAAGTTTTCTTCAGCAATGGAATCTCCCTCTTGCTTGAAGAATCCTCAGTACGGCTACTTGAAGCATCATGGGTAGCATGTTGCATGTGACGTTCTACACAATACATACGATGTATATCTTTCTCTTCACAATATTTTTGAAAGTTATCTCCAATATTAATATTCAAAAGCTTGGAAATTTGGGCTTTGTAGCCTTTATAAACATCGTAAAATATAATGGTGGCGATGTCAGCTGCAATTTGTACAATTGAAGTACCGCTAAATAATGCCTTTGGAGCTGTTTTCCATATAAATGGCATTCAAGCTTTCGTTGGTACTTTGATTGAAATCACCCAAACATCGTTCCAGCAGATCTTCTTTGCTCAAATCTTTATAAACTGACTTAACTCTGTCAAAAAAATCAGGAAATTTCTTCTTACACACATACTTTTCCAGTTCATTTCTTGCTTTTGCTATGTACACTACGATTCTTCTCTTTCTAGACAAAAGAGGTACTGAGAATTTTTATCGGTTGAACTTTTATGATGAAAAGTGGCCCAAATAGCATTATACATTTTTTTTTTTAATATTTTTTAATAGAGTCGTTATTTTTACGCTATTATAAGCTGTTAATTTCTCAATTATTTTTCCGGTAAGTTTTTCATTCCCACCGAGACTGGACAATATGACTGTATTATTATTAAACAACTTTGAGAGCATTTTCTGCTACTTTCGACACTTTGTTAATATTTTCTTAGCACTATAAATTTCGTATTTTAGCCTTCGTAGGCCCATTTCTTAATTCGTTTAGTTGTACATCTAGGGGTTTTGCATATTCTACGAGAGCAGTCCGATAAGTACTTAGCCTACAAAAGAAAAACGAAAATTTTGGAAAAGTGGCGATTTATTTCTCAACATAGTCTCCTTTTAGTTCGATACACTTGATCCAGCGATGTTCCAACTTCTTTAACCCATCTGAAAAATACTTTTTCTCGAAGTCTGCAAAGTAGGCCTCCGTGGCGGCGATGACCTCCTCATTCGGCCAAATTGGTCGAATTGGACTACGAACTACTGCCCCATCCACCATATTCTCCAGATTTGGCCCCGTGCGACTTTTTTTTTGTTTCCAAACTTGAAAAAGTCACTTGCCGGGCAGAAATTTGAGTCGAATGAGGAGGTCATCGCCGCCACGAAGGCCTTTGCAGACTTCGAGAAAACGTATTTTTCAGATGGGTTAAAGAAGTTGGAGCATCGCTGGGTCAAGTGTATCGATCTAAAAGGAGACTATGTTGAGAAATAAATCGCCACTTTTCCAAAATTTTCGTTTTTCTTTTGTAGGCTAAGTACTTATCGAACCGCTTTCGTATTTAATTTCCTTGTTAGTCAATTTCTAAGAACGCTTTCTAATCCATTTTACATTTTTAATTTTTCAAATATCTTCATAATTATTTGTTTAATTGCTCAATACCCGTAATATTATATAAAATCGCAATATATAATAGACCGTGAAGCATCTTCGAGCCCGAAATCGCACAAACCATCAACTGATTATTTGATTTGACATAGCATCCTCTCCGTAAACGTTGCAAATTTCATGGGTAGTCTTTATCACGATATTTCCTTTCCGAAAGTAAAAAAGCATAACATTGTGCAAATGAAACTTTTGGCTGTACATTTTCGTGTTCGCGCCATCCAACATCGCCTGTTCCATTTGTCAACACCAGACCCGTATTTGAAAAGGCAAAACGCCTTTTCCCAAACGAGCCTATCAACCTCGGCCCACGCACTGCCGAGCAAACTAATTCCAAGCGCGATAAATGGCACGGATTCTCGGAATTTTTCGGATCTAATGTACTTCATCTTACTTATTAGGTTTTCATTAGTTTTCCATTTAACTTCGTTTAGTATCAAAATATTTTATTTGTATATTTCTTATTAATTATGGGTATTTTTAACTATAAAATATAATAAATATAGTAAAAGATACAAATAATATACATCAGTAATATACGCATATTTGACAAATAGTTGAAGCCATTTTTCTCGCAAACAAATTTTATATGAAAATATTTTACATTTTCGATTTATTTTTGCATATAAAATATTTATCTTTTCGGTTGCACCACTGGTTACAGAGCATTCTATGTATGCATTCGCGCTTATGTGTGTGTGCGTGCGTGTCACATATATAATTAATAAATAAATATAAGTATATATATATATATATATACTTATTTATTTAGAAGCAGATATTTTTCTTAAAAGGATATTACTATTATTACTGTATAAATTTGTTGCTTGTATTATAAATTCAAGTATCACACTTTGACAAAATGACTTCTATTTCAGGTGCTTGCATCGTTAAAGCACAAAATAGACCATTTTCTTTCAAAATATGACAATGTGGATTTATTGGTTGAACAAGCAAGATTATTTTTGATTAATCGGGAAGATAAATTAGTAAATGCAAGGAAAAATGTATTACAGGCTGCCGCTCAATCTTCATCTGCTAAAAAGCATTCTCTAACCGGTGAATCATTCATGAGAGGTATCATTCATTTCACAAGTATATTTCACAGCAATTCGACTGGAGAGGATACACTAGTACACACCAATGTCCACTAAACTAGTATTCATAATCCATTTTTATATTTAAAATCGTCTTAAGTTCATCTACAGATGCTATTGTCAGATGTACGGATCTATCAGATGTGCAAATCGTTTCATTAGCTACAGAACATTTGAAAATAAACTTCAAATGATCTTAAATATAAAAAAGGACTATGATATTGGCTTTAGTGCGTTCTAATGGATCTTGGACTGGGGTAGCATCCAGTCGACATCGCAGAAGTTTGTATATTATGTTTCTATTATAATTTAAGAACACGTGCACACATATATATATTACATTTAGTTGAGTTATATTAATTAAATTTTTTCAAATTATGCTGTGTACGTGGGAAGTATTTAAAAGACGTATGTATTACAATACAAAATATTTTTACACATAATGTACATGTGTATACTTTATAAATTGTGTCTAAAAACATTAATGTTTGCAGGGGAATTAAAAAGGAGAAGCTTAACATCATCATTTACACAAATGTTCAGACGATCAAGTGGTATCTTAGGCCCGAGCAGCTTAGTAAGCTCTATCAGTCAGCCGTCTAGTATATCAGAGGACCAACTTCAAATTGTTGGGTCTGGATATAAGTGAGTCACTTAAATCACCGTCGTTATACGGAAAATGTGAAGATATTGCTATAACATTAAATTTTTTTCTTCTCTAATAGATATACTAAAACATCGTGGGAATCACCAAACGAAGTGAGCCCAGTGCAAAATGTAGTTCTTTGCGCTATTATATTAGACGAGTGGCTTAAAGAGCTTGCAGCAATTACTCAAGAACACGCAATTATGTCTCTCACAGATAGTATTAGATTTAAAATTTAACATATAAGTTGGTGAGAAACTTAAATTGTAAAGAAACAATATAATAATTCCTATAATTAGGTTTGTTTTCTTGACAGAATTATAATTTATCGTTGTATTATATTGTAATTACATGACATGTAATAAAAGAAATTAAAACTACAATAAAGAAAAACCATGTTCATATAAATCTTATCACATTTCATTTCAATTAAATTAAAACCAATCAATTGAAAGCAATAAAAAAATTCAATGCATATTTTAGCAATAAAAAGAGGAAGAAGAAGAGAAAGGTGTATCGAAGTATGAAAGTTGGATAACTTAAAAGAGCAATATCTGGCAAGCGAAAGGTTCAATTTTTGATCCACTTCTCTCACACTCCTGATTTCTCCCTATTCTTATATATTTATTCAAAAAATTTTATAACCGATTTCTACAAACGTTTCTTATGAGATAAAGCTACATTCAAAAAAACATTAAATATAATGTTTCACGAAAAAAACTATTTGAGAAATCATCATGAAAATAAAATTTGAAAATATGATGAACAATACGCAACAGCAATAAATTATATGCAAATGAAAAATTGAATAAAAAATAATAACAAAAACAGCAAAAATAACAACGTCCACATAATATTAAATATTTTCTGTATATATAATACATAAATATGTGGCGGTCGAGCCTCGCCCGCCGTCACCGGCGGCGCCACCGTCTAGAGCGGCTTCGCGTATGAGGAAGCAAGTTCTGCAACTGCACCCGGTCTTCTGATCGGCGCCAGTGCCACCCGGTTTTTCCGGCGCGTCGCGCGCACCACCGGAACACGAAAGTGTCACGCGACCCCGCCGGCCAACCACGCGTTCCGTAGCGCGATCGCGTTTTGTTTTCGAAAACGTCCCGGCGGTCGTGCCAGGATCCCGGCTCGCTCTCTTCTCTCTCGGGCTCTGGACAACACTTTCGTGCTCGTGAGTACTCCCCGGTGTTCACCTTTGTGCGTTCCGCCTCCCGCGATTCCGCATCAACTTAGTGCCCGCGAGCGCGAGTGACATCCCCGGTGCCGCGCGTCGTCCTCGTGACGCCTTTCATCGCCGTTCGCTCTCGCGACCATCGCGATCATCACCCTGGCGACGTCTTGCGCGGCCTGCGTTTCGTATCTCTCTCCGCGTGAGAGAACGAGCCGGCTCTGCGTCATAGCGAGCCGAGCTCCCACTGTAAATAGCGTTCCGATTTCTGCGTCCCGCGCAGCGGCCATTTTTGTTCTCGCGCGACCATCTCGTTCTGCGTTGCGGCCATTTTGTTCTCGCGTGACCACAGCGTTCGGCGTCGCGGCCACTTCTACGCCGCTTTCCATAGTTTTAGCTCATCATTATCATTTGTTACGTTTACGAGTTTGTACTTATCTAGAAAATACAGTTGCATGTGAGTAGTCATAAGGACTCCGCTTTATTAGCGCTCACCCACAGGGCTACCCGTACTGGAGACCTTTCTCTCCTCTTCATTCTTTCAGCACGCGCGGTGGCCATAGGCCATACCGTGCCCCCACAAATGCTCTATAATATGCAAAAAATATTCTGTACATGCATGTACAGAACATGAGTTGAATGTACATGACGATACATACTATGTATAAACAGTAATGATTTTATTATGTATACACCTCATAAAATCGTATGTCTATGATATGAATATACATATTTTGCCAATGTACTTACAAATAATGGTTTCTGCCCACAGGCAGAACTAAGCTCGCCGCGCGGCGGAAGTTCGCGCAGTAGCCAATCAATATGCCGTTTTTCGGTAAAAACTAGAAGATTATTGGCTACTGCACGAACTTCCACCGCGTGACAAGTGTTACGGCGTCCTGTGGGCAGAAGCTATAACCGGATAGAAACGTCTCCCTTCGACTTTGATGAGCTTGTAATATATTGTACTCTTGATCAAAATAAAGCCCGTATCAGACTACGGATTAAGATTGAGATTGAATTAAAATTTAGTCAATCAGAACAAGATTCACTAAACTTGAGTTAAAATTGGTGCATTGATGCTTCTTAGAACTGATATTCATAGTCTGATCTTTTTGTCCCCATTAAACGATGTTCGTTTTCTTGATAGATTTAGTAACATACTATAAATTAACCAATCATAACGCAACGTTTCCAGTTTTTAATAGATTTATCAAGAAAATAAGCATCGTTTGACACGGACTTTATATTTAAGACAGTCTTAGATCGGTATTTATAGTCGGATCTTATATTTAAGTTCTAATCTACAATAAATGCTTTAATGTCGATCCACAATAAGTATTTTACCTTAAGCCTTCAGAATCTTGACAAATCACAATCGAATTATAGAATAATCAATTGTGATTGGCCAATTTCTTAAGGCTTAGAGCTTAAATTCTTATGGCTTCTGCTCACAGGACATGGCAATGCTTGCCGCTTGGCGGAAGTTCGCGTAATAGCCAATCAACATGCCGTTTTTTGATAAGAACTGGGAGGTTATTGACTACCACGCGAATTCTCGCCGCGCGGCAAGCCGCGTTGCTATGTTCTGTGAGCAGAAGCCATTAAAGCCAGTGGCACACGATGCTTGTTTTCTTGCTGGATTGTTTGCTGGATAGATATACTGCGTTTTGATTGGTGTATTATCATCCATTTTTGGAAATACATCAATCAGAATGCAGTATTTCTATCCAGGAAGCAATCCAGCACGAAAACAACCATCGTGTGTCACTGGCTTAAGCTAGTCATAAAGCTAGTTACAACAGTACGCCGTGTGCGTCTAATGGAACGGCTCGTGGAACTATTTGGACATTGCGAGCGTGTAGTGGAACGTACCCTATGACGCATCAATAAAAATATATGCGTTGCCATTCTCAGCTTTTCCTGTAGTTCTCTATTCATGTGGTTGCAGAGTCGTCTAACAGTTGAAAATGGCTGCTTGAAGAATAACGATTAATATATCTGCGAAAATGTATCCAGTTACGATGGAAACTCTCGATACTACTACATTATTTACACGGATTACTACAGGCCCAAGAACAAATTTAGAAAACTCAGATTTAAAGAACAAAGCCTTATTTGCCTGTATCGATTACGATTTCACGAAGAATTCGTTGTACCACGAGCATTATTATTCATCTGATTATATTTGTCACACCTGCAAAGACTATATTTCTCGTGAGTATATGTGCGTATTTATAATGCGCTGTATTTATTTATGCATGCTTTTAATGGTCTCGTAAATAGTAATTTCACATATTAATGTTAAGGCATGTCCAAACTTAATCACTGTGACTCTCCTTAATGATGTCAGAAGCAAGGAAACGTATACCAAAAAAATGTATTCCCCGACCTGATAAATATATTCTATCTTGATATTGGAAAATAGTTTTGTCTTTTCAAAGCAATTTTGTTGCTTGTTTCTTTGTAATATTTAAATGTATAATACAACATAATATTTAAATATATAACACAAACAGAAGAAATTTAGACCAATATAATATAATATCACATGCTTCTACTGTTATTCTGCTATTATTATTAAATGGTTTAAAGCATGAGCAGCGCAAATATAAATTTGCTATGAATATATAATTAATTCCTAATAATCTAATCAATGCATATATGTTTCAGCACACAGAAATTTTAGAAGAACACGAAGAAATAGCTTTCAGACAGACAACTAATTACATAATATTTAAATTTCCTGATATAACGTCTAAAATAGAAAATTTGACAATGCGTGATAATAATGTACCTGATCCTTCGCGACACATCAATGATTACCACGAAAAAGATGATGATAAAATATATAATTCACAAGAAAATCCATTTAAACCACGAACAATTTCGGAAGAATCCACTGATTCTGAAGATAGTTACTATATAGTCTTTGAAACTAAATCAGATACAAGGATCATGGACGATATTGACTACAATGAGACAAGTTGCGAAGATGAAGATGGCGAAAACAATGAGGAGTTAACACAAAAGGTATTTAATAATCTTTCATAGTTCTAGCTATCTTGAATCATGATATATTAATTGTCACAGATTTTAAAAAATTAGAAACAAACCAAGAAAAAAGGAAAGATATGTTTTTTTTTCATTGAGCTTGGAAATAATTAATTTTTATGGGAAATTTGGTTTTTGTATTAATTGCAATGATATCACCTGCAAGTAACATTATATAAATTATATTAAACATACTATACATGATGAAAATAGAGTATATTTTACATCACACACACACACACACACACACGTTTCGAAGTTAAGAGGATTGAAGTTGCGTTCATAAAAAAATATGAATTGAAATAAATATTGTTTAATGTCCTTTATTTTGTTTAAAGCTTTACATAAAGTGCTTAAAAATTCCTGCGTTGACTTTGACACGAATTTTCTAGCACGAATTAATGTTTCGAGCTGTTTGAAAAATGTTAGGAGTTTCGCGAGTGACATCGGCAGCATTAACTGTTAATTGTCACAGTTATTCGGAATCATGGACCTCATCTTAACAGATTAGATCTCTCGTGTGTTCTTAAAGGAAAAAATCAAGTGGTATAAGGTCGTGACTTCTTGCTAACCATTTAACAGGAGCATCCTGGCCAATCCAATTTGGATAACGATCATGAAGAAACGTTTGCACAGAAAGTGTAAAATGAGTTAACGCTCCGTCATGCATGAACCACACACGTTTCCTCGAATATGGAGATTTACAGAGTGCGGCGCTAGAATCCTGACACGAAAAAGTTATTTCAAAAACGTCGCTTATTTAAGCCAATATTAAATATACAAAAAATGCTTTTGTACACATGTTGAGAGGTTCTTTCGGAGTCCTCCTACTCAATATAACTCTTCTGTGCGGCTATTATCCTCTCGATTCGAAGCGCTCGGTATTTAATTGCGCGTGGCCACAAACGCTGCCTCAATGGCGGCCCGGAGAGAAGTCACATTGGGGTGTCGCAGCTTATCGGTTCAATAACGCTCCATACATAATAATCCAGGGGGCTCAAATCATGACTGTTAGGAAGCCCTTAAACCAAAAGACGTAGTTCGAGAACCAATTTTTCACCAAATGACTGGTGCGAGCGGGTACGCCATCTTGTTGTGAAAGATGTACGGCCTTCCTGAGATCATGGTCTCCATCTAGGGCTTCCCCGCCGTGTTTAGGATATCCATATAAACTTCTTTTCTCCCCATTTGACCTTTTTCAAGGAAGTACGGCAGCATGATGTCTCTGCCGCATAATTTTTCTTGCTGGGGCGGCGAATACTTCTTCATACTTCTCTAAAGCCATGTACTTTTAAGCGATGTCATAAACCGTTGATCGGGGGTACCTGAAGAACCTGATTATCTCAATCTGATGTCCGTCCAGCGCAAAGACTTTCAATGATTGTTGCTCTTCGATTATACTCTGCGCTATTCTTCGCATGTTCCGCCATTTTTATGTCATGAACATCTTATCCACATATGTGGCTTATATTAGCGCCATGTAGCGCCTCCGGCGGGGAACTGTAATATTGCGAGAATTACAAATTGAATTTGATTCTAGCGCCTGTACATCCTCTGTTCCGGTAGGTCATTGTTCACAAAGTGCAAGTAAGCATCTACCGGCAAATGAGGAAGCAGCCTGAAGATTAGGGTGGTCAATAAGAATTCCACCCTACGCATTGACAATGAATTGTCGCTGCATGTGCAATCTTTGGTATACGCGCGGATTTTCTATTGTCCAATGATAATTGTTATGGAAATTGAAAACTCCGCTTCGAGTTTATCAGGTATTTTTGACTTGTTTTCATATGCTAAAGACACTTTTGCACACAATTTTGGCACTGAGTTCAGGGATACCCTATATTATATGCGTTAAAGTGGTGTTTATATTGACAGTTTCCTCGATAACAACCGGTCACGGTAAAATCCTTGTAATTCTTAACCAACTTTGACAAGCTATCTGCAGAAAAATGAGCATCACGTTCCAATCCTTCAAATTTAAATCTTTCGAATTTAAATTGTTCTCTCCTTGTGAGTTCCACGGCTGTCTTGGCGTGAAGCAAAGACGGGGCAGAGGCCGGTTCTCCTTTCCGGAGCGCGAGTTCGCGATTTATAATCACCGCGTTCGCGGATCGTCGCAGCGGAGGTAACGGCTCCCCTTACCATGGTCTATTGATATGCGCGGACATGCGTGATACCTGTGTGATACGTGCATTATGTTTCGCTATATTTTAATTTCGGTGGTGCCGATAATGGCTCGACTAGTGATTAACCTAAGCACTAGTGGTACAACGACGATGCATTGTTACATATTTAAAAATTTATTTAATAGCTACAAGATGGCGGGTAGAAAAACGGGAGCGAGAAACTTGATTTGTAGGATATTTAAGTTATTTTGGCATTTTTAGTTAGTCAATCGAGACATTGGAGAATTTCGCACAGTTATGTGCTCCCGAGAAAAGGAGCGCACATTATTGAAATGATAGATCAGCGGATAGATCGTACAAAGAGGAGGAGAGCAGAATATAGGAGACTGCAGCACATGTAGAAACAAAATGATTGATGATTCAGAACATTCAGGTCGGCAGAGATCATCTCACCATCGATTAACGTTTTGAGCTGGCCTAAAACCTCGCAATTCACACAAAAATTGATTGGAACCGCACGTGTAATAAAACCCTCTCGGTAAAGTGCGAGGTTTGAGCATGCACGATA
This sequence comes from Dinoponera quadriceps, assembly GCF_001313825.1. Taxonomy (NCBI): domain Eukaryota; kingdom Metazoa; phylum Arthropoda; class Insecta; order Hymenoptera; family Formicidae; genus Dinoponera; species Dinoponera quadriceps. The sequence continues at coordinate 1,032,106 of NW_014554488.1, read as the reverse complement.
AGATTCTGCATATGATTTCACTGCTTTCGGGAGTCTTTGAAGACGGAGGGAAGGCGAAGGAAAAAAATCCTGCAATCTATCTTTTGTTTTTGTATTTTTTGCTGGATAAGAGCAATAATCCAAGAAGCAGGTAGTCTGTTTATCGTAATCCTCTTGAATGGAACATGCGCGTGATAGCGCGGAGGAGACATATCCGTTGAAAACCTGCAACATACAGTCAATGGAAGGAGACCGGGAAGAAGGGGGGAGGGGGGAGGAAGACGGAGAGACTTTGTCTTTTTGACATATCGAATAACTACTTCTCTCGACATTTTGGATGTATGCAAAAGAGAGTTTCAAAGTGTTTTATGTATGGGGTAATCATGCTTGAAAACGTCATTCTTTCGAAATGAATTGAGATTTAATCTATATTGCGTCTTAGATTAAGGTTCTCTTTAATATTTATATCTCTTTAATATTACTGCGTTCAAAAAAATCTCGTTAACTGAAACCAAGCGAAAATTCTACCAATTACGCTCTTGCTCGACAAATTATATAAATTACATGATTAATAATTGAACAACAAAAATTCTAAAACTTGAAGTTTTTATTTCAGGTGAAGTTTAATTTGATTCCAATTGTGCATATCATGGTTCAATGGGATTATGCATACCGAGCAGCCCGTAAAGGCCCATGGGAAGAAATGGCACGGGATAGAGAGAGATTTAAACGACGTATAAATTGCATTGGGGCTGTTCTTAATCCAATTTTAGCAACTCAACACCGCACTCACGTTTGGCAGGAACGATTCGCTCTTCGGAAATAGTAGTTCTATCTTTTTTATACCGTAAGGTAATTTATAATAAATGCAAGGAAAAATTCTTTATCCTATTTCAGAATATGTGTATGTGTGATTATTATTTTTATTATTTTTATATACGGAAAATGGCTGTGAATATTAACTAAAATTTTTTTCTTGTAATATAGTATATGTTCACAACATTGCAACGTAACTTTACGTCACTACGGTATAGTCCATATTTTTTTTACCGATTTTTCTATTGATGCAACATTCGTTACCGGTAACTTCGATACAAATGAAGAATTACAGCATCTTACTGATTTTAATTTTCTGTTAGGTCTGTGCAAAACCTGCTCAGTAAAATAAAATAAAAAATAGCTAAAATTGAATTAAAAAATAATGTTTATCAGTCAAAATAGTTATATTGATTTTGATGTACTTTTATACCTAGGAAGAAGTTATCCCCGTTTTGTTATTGGTAAATTCAAATTAACATTTTATTTAAATCAATGAATGATTTTAAATTAATTTAAAAGAAACATTTACGAAATGTTCGTCTCCGATATTGATAAAATTTAGCATATTTATAAAATAAAGAGATACATATTTCTTTCATTAGCTGTAAGATGCAAGTTTAGAAGGCAAACAATCTTTTCAAGTTTCATCTCTTTGTGCTCTATTAATAGCCATTAAATGTATAAAACGTACGTTTCCTAAATATTTTTTTTAGATAACAGTTTAAAT
>NW_014554488.1:1009465-1030478 GCF_001313825.1 Dinoponera quadriceps | reverse complement strand
AGTTTAAATATCCCTAAAACTTGCATCTCAGTGATAAAAGAAATACATATTTGTTAATCGTAGTTATTCTACTAGCGTAAATAATTTCAGCAAAAATCGAGAGAAAGACATTTCATAGATGTTTCTTAATAATAGAAAGTCGCGCTAATTTATATGGTGTTACAATAATTGAAGTTTGTGTTTGAAATATAGAAAATAAATCTTAAAAAAAATAACTTTTCACGGATTTCTTTTAAACTCATATTTTGTGTATTTCAAAGCACGGAGATTGAATCTGCCTGAAAAAGTGTTGTCTGCATTATATTTTAAAAATACAGTAGCTTAAAAGCCCGAAATAAACAATAATTTGATTGATTTTAATAAATATTTATAAAAATTTCCAAGCAAAAGTATTTTTCTTTTTATAGATTTACGTTTCGTGTGTCAGTAAAGAGGGATTATCTACTCACGTGTAACATGCAATTAACAAAAGAAGAGTAAGGATTATAAGAAGAATAATAGGTTTATATATATATATATTAACCTCTGTGTGTAAGTAATAACTGCTGTAATTACGTATTATACATAAGTAGATAATCTTTTTTACTGAAATATACAAAATGTAAACCTGTCTAAATATTACTTCTGCTTTGAAAACGTTTTCGTTTTCTTCATTAAACAACAGTCATAAGAAACATGAGCCCTAGAAACGAATATAGCTGGTTAGAAGTTTTTAGTAACAATTTTAATTATTATATTTTAATCGTAATATATGTGTGTATATACATAAGAGAGGCCGGGGCTAATTACACAGGGCAGGTAGGTACATTTAACACAACTCTAAAATGACAAACAATAATGCCGCATAGAAAATATAATATTATCACAAAAACATTGTTATGTTTTAATAACCATTTTTAGGTTGCACAGCATATTTTCCATATATATGTCAATTACAATATATAATTTTAATATATATGCTTCGTACCAATATACAGTCTGTTTGATAAGAGTGTGTCCGACGAAACTTTTACCTATAAACCGTTATACAGGAAATTCCAACGGGAGCAAGTGGAGGGAGTTTTCTCCTAGGATACTTTGTAAAGAAAGCCTCAGTTATCATTCGGCCTTGGTGACAGAAGGACGTATTTCGCTATGAATGTCACATCACGATTCAAAGCCATATTTATCTGTACACATCCGAAAGGACCGAAAATGTTGCTCGAAACAACTGCTAAACACATGAAAAAATCGAAGGCATATGTGAATGATGTTGTATATTTTGTGTCTCATCTTTAATTGCGTGGAACAGCGCCCGTAATTTTTATTTATAACACAGTCAAGTTACCAAACGGATATTGCAATATTACTATTGGATTGGATAAGTGATTATAGATTGGATAAATGAATATAGATTATGAAAATATTTCTTTGTGATTTTTAATGTTAAAAAGTTTTAATAAAATATATAACTTAAAATATTATCGCGTAAAATGAAGAAAATCTCTGGTTTATTCTTATTTTTCTTTTAAATAACTGATCGGAGTACTATAACGATTATTTATGTTTACTTTGATTTCTACAAATATTTACTAAGGATGCGATCTAAATGCTGAAAATGCCTTGGAGTGCCGTATAGACCAATCATGGCTTTTCTTTAGGCACTTCAAAATGTTCTCCAATCAAATGTGCGCAAAATTTTAATAATATTTAATAATGCATTGAGCTAATAATAATGTACTCGTATTCAATGGCCTTAATCTAGCTTTGTAATTTAATTATATGACATAGACATTACTTTAAATCGCAACAATTATATATTTTTTATATGCATTGCAGCATATTGAACTTTTTTTCATTTTGACATTTAACGAATATTTTTTTGAGTTAGCATAAGGCACACATTATTTGATATATTGAATTTTATTGCTTTTGACTGAATTTTTAAACAAGAAATGTCCAGATTAAGGAACAAATTAAACGTCGTGTTACACCGTGCGGTAACGTGTCTATAGAAGTTAAGAATGATTTTAAACATATAAAACAAAAATATATTTTCACACATATATAACGTGCGATTGTTATATGAAATGATGTAATGACTATGATATTGGTATTCGATAGAAGTTACTCAACAATATAGAAGTTATTCCCAATATGGAAATGCAAACTTTTTACATTTGTATATTAACCCTAGAAGAATTAAGAGATTTTATTAGTAGTAGTAGTAGTATTAGTAGTACTTATTTTTTATAGTATATTCATAATATTACTTCATCATATTATGTCAATGTATATCATGTAATTACATACATATACTTGTTTCCAGAANATTCTGGAAACAAGTATATTCATAATATTACTTCATCATATTATGTCAATGTATATCATGTAATTACATACATATACTTGTTTCCAGAATGGTTTGAACATATTTTTTTCAGCTCATTTTGAGATGCATCTGGCATCCAATAAGAAAGTTTATCTTATAAGAATTACTGAAAAACAAATCCTCCCATTGGACATAGGCTATATTCTAAAGTACATCACATAAAACGTGTTCAAACCACTCTGCAAACGAATATACATTTGGTTTCAAAACGGTTTGAATTTTTTTTCCGATTAGTTCAGAATGCAAAAATGGTGATTCAATGAGAGAACTTACTTTTCTAATATTAAAAAATATTTTTCCAACGAATTATCCTATTGGACTATCGTTTGCATTCTGAATTGCATAGAAAAAAAAAGCGTTTAAACTGTTTTGAAACTCAGTGTATATGTAATATCACGTGAATAGATTGCTTATCATTATGTATATGTAACCTCGTGCAAAAAGAGATGTATATAATTATATGAAATATGATATTAATAATTATAGAATTTTCAAATGACGTATTTTTAAATTAATACGGCCTATCATGTTTAACATTGTCATTTGTAATTTTATTTGTGACTAATTTTAGTATAAAATCTATAATATAAATATAATAGAAATAATAAAAAATTGACAATTTTTATATCAAAAGACAAGATTTATTTTCAAGTTGAACTCGTCAATATATCGTCACGTCTGATTGTCCAAATCTCACCAGACCAATAATATTTTTTCTCTCTTATACTAAGCCCTATTTAGAGGACTATAGTCGCCTTGGCAAACGCGAGTTGCTGATCTGTTGTCCTTTCACCTACATCGAGATGCCTTTCTCCAGGATATGGAGTGGAGAAAGCAATTACTAATAATCCAAAAGTGTACCACTTCATTATGAAAATGGACAGCACGATACGAGTTTTGCTGCACCGTGATCACTGTTCTTAAATACGTTAATGCATATCATATTGTGCGTTCGATAAACACCATCTAACAAACGGTCCACGATATCTGTATATAAAGGTGTTATATAACGTATTATATTTAAGTTATATAACGTGTTATATTTAAGTTATGTTGCTATTATATTGTTATAACCAGTGAATAACATTATAATAATAAGCATTATAATAATTTTAAAACACAGTTATATTGTTATAGAAGAAGATTAAATAACATCAACATTAACAACAGTTATATTACGTGTTATCTCTACTATATAATAGTTATATTCTGTATTTGTTGAGAAGTATCATGCGCAAAAAACTCATGAAATTATGGGAACTGTCTGTCTCTGAGAAATAATTTCTAAAATAGTTAAATAGTAATTAAATAATCTTAAGTAATTTAGTATAGAAACCTAATAGTTTAAAATTTAAATAATTAGAAAAGATATACCGTATGATAAAATAACATTCTCAGTTATCATAACACAAAACATGCTCATCAAACATACTCTCAAACTAAGGTAGAGCGTAACGACAGAATACCGGCGCCGTAGCCATCGTAAGCCACGTTATCGATGAATTGCTTAGCCAGGTAACGTAAATCGTTGTCTACGTTAATGGCGTGTTCCAACATCTGCAGCAACTGATACAACAATCTACCCCTAGTAGGATATGCATTCACATTCACCTTTCCTATCTTCATCTCCAGGTCGTCCCGTGACAAGAAGCTTTGCAAGCTTTTATACTCGTCAGTATAGATGTCCAGGTCACGCAGAGCCTGGAGAAGATCTTTGACATCTATGCTTGCAATTTTTACACTTTCATCGATTCTCATTCCCGTATGAGTTAAATTAGTTAGATAGCTTTCCAATCGACCGCCGCACTTGGACCGTTCGAGCCTATTATCGTACACATCTACCAACTCAGCGACGTTTGCCTTCAAGATATCAGACGAGAGAATTCTCGAAGCTAATAGAGCTTTCAGCGTCTTCAGTGTAGCGTTTATCGGTCCGCCGATGTCATCATCTGAGGCGAAAGTAAGAGCCTTGCGCCAGTTTGTCGGCCGAATGTCTTTGTTCAAACCTACGTCCGCGAGAAGTCTTTGAATCCTGGCAGAGCTCTCTCTACTTCCTACAGCAGAAAAAACCGTCTTTGCGATCACTTGGTTTCTCAAGAGTCGCCAACGTTTCCGGACGTTTCTCAATACAAGTTCACCATAAATATTATCTACTACGTCGGACACCTTGCTCAGATGGCTTCGATGACGCCTAAGTTGACTAATGAAAGCTAACAAAAGATTCTTCCAGGCTACATGTTCGAAAGGAGAGAATTGTTTCACGATATCCTGCACTTCTGCGCTGTTTTGCTCCAGCACGAACATAAGCGCTGAACCAGCTCTTGTTTTAGAAATTATCCTCTCCCGAGATAGTAGGAGAGTATAATTAAAAACGTTGTTGCGAAAGTAATGGTCCAGCTCGGATATCCTTTGACATACCGCGGGCTTCTTCAGAAACGGTAGAAGGATGTTTGCAGCTATTAGCGTCTCGTTCCTCAAAGGCAGACTTGAAATGGTATTGGCCACTAATTCGTACGGATCAGAGAATGTCTTGAAGTCGAATAATTCACGCTCGCTATCCTGTTGTAAATATTCGACGAGATGCGCAACCGATTCCCTGATTTCCGCCGTTGCGTCGGGTATCCTCAGATTCAACAATATATATGCAATTAGTTCTCGACGCGAAGGGATGATTTTATCATTTATTAACGATGCTGTTTCGCCGATTAATTTTGGCCAAGGTCCTTTAAAACCCTTGATAGGCTCGCGATAATTCAAAGGCGCAACTGCTTCCTGCAATTCTTTCAGAGGGATTTTTTCCAACAGGTCGCTTTTCAGAGGCCCCCAATTGGGCCTATAGATTTCATTAGCATCCAAAACACCTTCCAGGAAGGATCGTTTGAGCAACGATATCGTTGGTATAAGATACTTAGGCAAATTGTTTTCCATGGATCCTAGAATAATGCCCATTTGCTCTTTGATAGATGCATACATCACAGACGGTAAAATTTCAAGACACTCGATCAATGATCCTCCATTTCCGAGATAATTTCCGATGGTCTTTACGGAGTGATAAAATTCGTAATTCAGTACCTGTAAGAAGTGAAATGGAATGAGGTGGATCAAATATGAGTTAAACAATCGCTCAATACGCTAAGCAAAAAGATTATTTTACCGGTAACTCGTGCAGGACTTTCCCGAAATTGTGCTTCAGCCTTGCTGCCGTTTTCAATTTTAACGTCAATTTTCTCTCCAGAGGCGACGAATATCCTGTGGCATCGTCGTACGACTCAATCGTGGTTATAAGAAGAAATCCGAGTGTGTAAATCAATATTCTGCGATGAAGCTGCATTGTTCTTACGATACAGACTCGATTGAACTATCGACAGTATCCGGTTTGAAGTGTATAAAAAGTTTCAGTTAAACATCTGTGTGCGTACGTAGTCATAAAAAGACTTACTGCTTAGCGTATGTATGTGTGTGCGATAGCGTAAATTGAACTTCCACGATTGAGAGCGCTATATGATACGGTATAAAGATTCATGATTATTTACAGACCAGATTAAATCATGATAGTTTTTTGTTTACTCAACGTATAGTTGTATCGAATTAAAACTTGAACTCTTAAACTTATCTATAAAATATCCAAATCTTGGATTTTTCGTCTAACAAAAATTAATTCTAAAAACTTTGTTCTCATCAATACCTAGAAATATTTTTAGTATTGATAGTATACTGGCAAATTGACAGCAAATTTATTTAGAATATCAGAATAATATATATCCTACTGAAAAATTTCTATTGAAATCATAAGTGTTAACTACATGGAAAACACAAGCGGAAATCTCATTGAGAAGTCATATGAGGTTTCCACAAAATTTCGCATGTGAGATTTCCATTGAGATATCATTTGAAATATCATATGAGAAATTAATAGAATTTTATTTTGAATCATTCAAAATACAAAGTTAACATTGTTATATTGTCCTATTAGTCTGTTTCTTTTAACATGTTATACAGTAATTACAGTCTTGAATGGAAATTATAACATTAATATTATATAACTTATTCTCTATTTACTAAAAGTTTTCCTATAAACAAATAATATTCCTAGAATATATATATTATATACTTATATGTATAATTTTTTTTAGTACAAAAAGTATTTTTACACAAAATTATTTCAACTTTATTTATATAATAAAACAATTGATATTGCAATATACTTGGAATAAGAAACTACAATAAATATTTAGTTTAGCCACATCAGCACAAATATCGATGAAATTATGCTTATTCGACGCGTTTTTGCACGAAACGAAAGAATCTGGCAGAAAAAAAGTGTCGCTCTGCCCCGTGAAGCGAGTTATTAATCATCAAAGTTGATGACTTGACAGGTAGGAAATCTGTCATACCGCAACGAAATGTTGCGATATGAGCATGCTCCGTATGAAATCGTGGTATTAAATAAATATAAGTATTAAATCTTCGCCTTACTAGAGTTTGTGCAATGAGTTTGTTTTATACTAAAATGAAAATAGTGAAAATTAGCAAAGACCACTACACAAGGTATATTGTTAACTTATAATTTACTTATTTAAAATATTATCTAAATTTATAATTACTCCATTATTTTTTATATTCGTTTCTATTTATCAGGCATATCTTGCGTATGATAATCTTCACCGTCTCAATTTTAGTATAAGATAGACTCATCACATATACTTTAGTAAGACTAAAGATTTCAGTTTCAAGAGCAAAATAAAAACTAAATATATATTTAAATATATTTAAGTATATAAAAATATATATAAATACATACAACTAAATATATAATATTGTATTGCACATTACACATAACTGCATAAAGGATTAATAGATTTTTAAATTCAGGAAGGTGTTGTAGCAAATACAATATAAATACAATGTAATAAATGTGGTAATAATATGAATATTGATAAAAAAAATAGTGATGTGAACAAAAATGTGTTTTCAATTAGTACTGGTACTTGGTTCCTCACAGGATGTTTCTGGTTGATGTGTGGAAGAAAATTGGTGGATACATTTCGGCAATGATGTCGAAGAATATTTTCTTTGGGCCCATTTCTATGCATTTCAGTCGGCTATAGGCGCGTTTGAAGAGAAATTCAGACAAATATCCAAGGACGTGCTCAGATCCAGTTCCGTATCTTGGAATATTTCCCCGAACTTCTTTCCAAATATGCTCTATATATTATGTATATGCACCTGTAAATTAAAAAATTTATATTACAATATATTACAATATACACACAATGAAATATTAATAATATAATTATGCATGGCAAAGTATAGCTATTTAAAGGAAATAGCTACTTCAAAATAACTATTTTAAAACACAGCTACTTTAAATATTTCTTACCACTTTCGACAAAGTTGTACGAATGGTTTACTGTCAAATGATGGGAGAAGCCTTTATTGTTCAAGCAATTATAAGACTTTCAACAACTGACATGATAGTTTGCCAGTTCCTGGCAAAATCTCTTCCTTGATACACACTAGAAGTGTTTTTTCTGTTCATACTGGAACGATAAAAATCTTCAAATGACATTCGTACCCTCCAAAAATCCAATTTCCTTTGACAAGTCTTCCACAATTATACTTTCATTTCTCAATTTTTGCTTCATCAATTTCTACTGTATGTTCTGGGCCATCAAGCTTTTCGGTATGTTTTTCAGCCCAGAACACACAGACTTATGAGTAAAAATAATATTAACGTTATTTCATATATTACTATACTTTTCTTAAGTATACACAATCTAAGTAATAAAATATAATAACCTCTCTGCAAAAATGAAATCAGTCAACAATCGTGGTTGACGATACACTAATTTCATCCTGTGTGTCACCTTGACGTGAATGTTTTAACATTAGAAAACATGCAATAATTCTGCAAATTATATCTATGTCAAGATAACTTTGAACTTTGTCAAGATATATTTAGTCAAGATAACTTTAAACCAACTACTTATTCTTGCATTTTTGGAAAAATCACATTGCTTGGAAATACGTTTTTTATATATATTTTTTATAACATATCTTTTTCAACATCAGAACGTTAATGTTTTTTTATCAATATTTATATCATTACCACATTGACTACACTTAATTATACTTGCTAAAACACCATGCTGAATCAAAAAATCTATTAATCCTTCTTTATTATATGTAAGGCGTGAAAATTCTAACAGGCCCAACTTTTTTTGCATACGACCTTACATATAATATGTAACTTTTGTGTTTTTCTTTTGTTTCATTGCTTAAATTTTATACACTTTTCACATAATCATAGGTCTGTTCGCTGCACCGCTGAACTAGTGCAATAAGTTGAAGCGAGACAAGTATATGTTTTCTCACTTCAACTTATTGCACTAGTTCAGCGGTGCAGAGAAAACGAACAGACCTCATGTGACTGCAGAGCACGCGAATATAACCACGGAGTATGCTCATATCGCAACATTTCGTCGGTATGACAGGTTTCCTAATCTGTCAAGTCGTCAACTTTGATGATTAATAACTCGCTTCACGGGGCAGAGCGACACATTTTTCTGCCAGATTCTTTTGTTTCGTGCAGAAACGTGTCGAATAAACGCAATTTCATCGATATTTGTGCTCATGTGGCTAAATAATTACCGAAACTACAATTATATATATTATATGTATAAATAGAGTTGAATATTAAAATATATAATATTAACAGAAAACAGACCCTATATATTCTGTATTCTGAATTCTCCTTTATCGATAAAAGTGCCTTTAGTTTCCATTTGTACTATCATGATTTAAATTTAATCAATGATTGGTCTATTGATTCGAACGATCTATTGGTCCGTTCTTTTTAGCTAAACTGGCTGCACTAGTTAAGAAATTTATATACACAATGAAGTATATAAAGCGTACATATAAAATTCTAAATGTGTATTCTCGAATATAATACCAATGTATATAGTTTAAGCACTGATATGCATGGGTTATATATACATTGGTATTATATTCTCGAATATAATCTCGAATATAATCTCGAATATATTCTCGAATATAATACCAATATATATATCAGTACTTAAACCTGTTCTACAATATGTCGGATGTCAGCACGTAGTCGATGGTCCAATGAGATGATTTATTTTTCAAAAATGAGTTTCCCTCATCGACTGCGTTCCGACATCCGATTCCGGCATACGGCGTCATTTTCAGAACAGGCCTTAACCGAGTTGCTGGCAATGCAGACAAGCTTTAACATGTTCATTGCCAATCACGCGTGATGCGAGTTCTCAACAAACGGCCGATCACGCGTTATCGCGTAATAGATATTTAGAGTACATAAATCCTATGTACATAATAATAAAAGCATATAAATAATATATTAACTTATTTTGAGCACAATAAAAATAAATAAAAAATTTAAAAAATTTGGCCACCACACGAAATTCCAATTTTCAGCTTGGCAATGAACGTGTCGTCCGCAGCCATAATTGAGAATGAAAGAAAGATAGCATATCAGTACTCATGGCTGCTGGCATTGAAGGCGAGCCTTTGGGATATCCGCAGCCCATAATTGACAGTTTTATATAACCTCGGCATAAACAGATGTTACATTGAATAGTAAGCAATTAATACTGACAACTGACTATAGTCATATATATATATATATAACAACTTGTGAAAAAGACATAAAAGAAAAAATATATTGAACATTAATACATATATAAAAGTGTAAAACTAACAATGATTACTTTTAATAATAAATGTGATTATTCATTGACACATATGATTTCAGGTGTTACAGTGTATCTACAGTTATATATCTACAGTAGAGAAAGAAAAGAACCGAGCTATTTTGTCAAACTGACAGTTCTTCTTCGAAAAATTTCCTAAAAAAACCATTGAAATGAATATTGTGTCGCAAAGCTTGTGTGATACATGTCAGTATCTAGGTTTTTACAAACATGCAGTCATCACACGATTTTTATTTAAATATATCCCAATAAATTCTTCAAAATTATTAGCGCGACTCTATTCAAAGAAACGAGATATTAAGCGTAAAAACTATTATGATGCATTGGAGATTACACCAAAAGCTACTCAAAGCGAAATAAAATCGGCATACTATATGTTGTCTCTACAATATCACCCTGACAAAAATAATAGTGATTACGCAAAACAGAAGTTCCAAGATATCTCGGATGCCTATGAAGTACTTAGTAATCATGAACAACGTAAGAATTATGATCGGCATATGATGATACATCAACAACCAGTAATAAATGTTAGAGAATCTGCACATGGAAAACAGATCTATACAGGAGTTACAAAAATCTACAACTTTGATGCATGGACGCGGGAGCATTATGGAAGACAATTCGAAAAAGATCGTATTAGGAGAGAAAACTATCGACAATATAAAAAAACGGAAGAAATCGTCATTCAAAAGAAAGAAAAACATTCTCCCTTTACAAAATATATCATTTATTTTTTAACTCTAATATTCATGATTGCGCTACATTACATAAGAAATGATGATGTACCAGTACATAAGGCGGAAACATATAAAAAATAGTGAAGTGAATACAAATTAGTTGATTTATTTATTTATTATGTATAAATTTGTATATTTACCTCAGCTTTTACATGTACAAATCAATATTTAATCTTATTTGCTAATAATAAATTTGAAACATTAAATCAATATAAATATATATTAGTTATATAATTTTGTATAGAAAAATATTTAGAAAAACACTGATTTGTTACAGTACTCTACAGAAATGATTTTTAAATATAATTACATATACTATTTTTGTTCTATGTTGTGTCTTCTGTATACTTGATCCCTTTCACAAATGCTAAAAACAAATTTTTCTACAGAATTTTATTTGGTATATTTAAGAATTAAAGCCAATAATTTTTAGAGAGAAAGGGAAAGAGGGAGAGAGAGATGTATAAAAAATATAAAAATATACATTCAATTTTATAAAATATATTTTTATGATATCCTGTATTATACAAAAAAAAATCAAAGCATTTTTTACTGTACAATTATGTTTTAAAAACACAGTCATTCGTATATCTTACATCTTACTATAAGTATAAAAGATGCAGTATTTCAAAAATATATTAACATTCTAAAATACCATTATTAACATAAAATATAACAATAAAGTAATCAAGTGAATGTAATAACATAAGCTATGTATGTTTATAATATCTACAGAAAACTCCATTAATTACTGCTATCAACCAAACTGGACTTCAAATTATTGTCACCATTTGCGATCAGTTCTCCATCCAACGTGGCATATCTTATGGCTATTACAGACGGCCCTATTATAGACGAAATCACATCTGATTATATAAAATTAGATATGCTGAAATATGAATTTATATCTTATTATATATAATTCAACATGCTACACTAGCACTAACTACATGAATTAAAGAATGATTATACATGATTACCCGAGCAAAAATTGTCATGTTTGATCGCATATAAAAAAAAAAATATATATATATATTAGATTTACTGGAAAGTTCTGTCCGTTTTTGAATAAAAAAAAATAATACATTTTCAATATATTTATTAATTTACTGAACAATATAATTTCCATCGTTATTAATGATCTCTTCCCAGCGTGATGGTAATTTGTGGATTCCATTTCTGTAGAATGACTTTTCTTTGGAGGCGAAAAACCCAAACAGTACTCGGCTATCGGACAGAACTTTCCGGTAGACCTTTTATATATATATATATATCCTCCTCAGTTCTACGTTTCTTAGTAAAAACATGGTGACCTCTCTCATATATCTGTGGTGTATGCTGATTGTTCACAGGCATATGGAACCTACAGTTTAACACCGGTTTCGAACGACACATTTTAAAGAGACGTTACGCCAAGATATTCTCGGATATCGAGGTTGCCACTTCTTTCTGAGAGGAGACACGAGCATAAATATTTTGGCTTCTACCGGGATCGAACCTGGGACCGCTAGTATAGCAGACCATCAGTGCGCTGTCTGCTATGCCACGCTCGCGCTCATATATATATATACCAGGTGTAGAAGTATGAAGCCGGAATTTCTCTATAGATGGTGCTAGCCATCAGTTTAGGGACCGTAAGACCGCTTCTGCAGCGCCATCATCTTCCTCTAACAGCTGACGAAGATTTTCAACATACAACAACCCAAGTTCCATACACCGGTATATTTTTCTATAACCTTAAACATGCCGAGTTTTGTGCCTACGAACTACGATTTACGGACAGCATTGGTTTTTTGTTATCATTTGAAGAAAACTGCTGCAGAATCGCATGGAATGCTTGTCGAAGCTTACGGTGAACATGCTCTTGGCAAAAAACACAGTGTTTCGAGTGGTTCAAAAAATTCAAAAGTGGTGATTTTGACGTGAGAAACGAAGAGCGTGAGAAACCACCGAAAAAGTTCGCAGACGAATTGCAAGCCTTATTGGATGAAAATGATACTCAAACTCAACAAGAACTCGCGGATGAATTGAATGTGACGCAGAAAGCTGTCTCAGTTCGTTTGAAAGCCATGGGAAATATTTAGAAAATGGGAAAATGGGTTCCGCATGAACTGAATGAAAGACAGCAAGAAAATCGAAAAACCACTTGTGAAATGCTGCTCGACAGATACAAAAGAAAGTCCATCGTATTATGACAGGTGATGAAAAATGGGTATATTTTGAGAATCCTAAGCGTCAGAAATCATGGGTGAATCCAGGTGAACCATCGACATCCACTGCAAGACCAAATCGCTTTGGAAAAAAGACAATGCTCTGTGTTTGGTGGGATCAGAAGGGTGTAATCTATTATGAGCTGCTAAAACCTGGTGAAACCGTTAACACTGATCGCTACCAACAGCAAATGATCGATTTAAATTGAGCATTGCGTGAAAAACGACCGGAATATGGAAAAAGGCAGCACAAAGTCATTTTGCTCCATGATAATGCCCCATCACACACAGCAANGGTGGGATCAGAAGGATGTAATCTATTATGAGCTGCTAAAACCTGGTGAAACCGTTAACACTGATCGCTACCAACAGCAAATGATCGATTTAAATTGAGCATTGCGTGAAAAACGACCGGAATATGGAAAAAGGCAGCACAAAGTCATTTTGCTCCATGATAATGCCCCATCACACACAGCAAAACGGGTCAGGGAAACGATCGAGGCGTTCAATTGGGAAATACTAACGCGTGCGGCTTATTCTCCAGACTTAGCTCCGTCCGATTATCATCTATACGCATCAATGGGACACGCTCTCGCTGAACAACGCTTCAATTCGTATGAAAATGTACGAAAATGGCTCGATAGCTAGTTCGCTTCAAAAGAAGAAATGTTTTTTTGGCGTGGCATTCATAAACTGCCGGAGAGGTGGGAAAAATGTATAAATAGCAATGGATATTATTTTGAATAAAATATTTTTTATCATTTTCAAACAACAAACGTGTAATTTTTACAAAAAAATTCCGGTTTTATACTTCTACACCTAGTATATAATTATTTACAGCTATATATATTATTAGACCTTATAAAGTATTATAGCATATAATGTAGTATAATTTTATATTATATATCATGGCTTCACATATTCAGTCATGACCATTCATAATATGTACATCAAATATGAAACTATATCATCAAATACATCAAATATGTAAACCTGATGCAGTCTGGTCATCCAGTCGAATCATGATTAGACATGAAAGTCATATATGTTCAGATATGAAATCAGACTGGATCATATGGTTACATATCTGATATATTTGATTATACAGTTTCATATTTAATATACATACTATAAATGACCCTGCATAACTAAATATGAAGCCATATATGATAACATTACACTATATGTGGATTAATCTAATTGTATATAACTATGAATAATTATAAGGAAAACAGCTTGTATAATACTTACATAATGAGCCACCCTGTATACGACTCCTATATAATTGTAAAGATTACTCATAACTCTATCTTTTATAACATATATTAACCCTTAGCGAACGAATGCCGCCATATTCGCGACATTATATTCGCGAATATGGCGGCATTCCTTCGCTAAGGGTTAAAATGAAAAGCATCTGTGAGTTTTAATTTTTTTTAACCACCTTATTATGATTTTAATCACCTCATTTCGCCGATATCACACTCTCTTAAAATTTACTTAATTTCAAGGACAGGAAAGATGAACTTTTAATCTTTTGATGTAATGTATAACACATATACAAGATGTCCCATTTTATTTTTGACACTCAGATATCTTGAAAAATTTTTTTAAAGAAAATGTTTCAAGCAAAAGTTGTAAAATTTCAAAGGAGAGTTATGTTTATATCATTGCCATTAAAATAATTTTTTTAAATTACTTTAAGGTTAACTCGATTTCAAGATTTTGAATGATAAAAGCAGAATGAGACATACCATGTGTGTATATATATTTGTACAATATATATTATCCAATATAAAAAGAATAAGAATTAATTATGAAATCCACGAGAGAAGTTATATGTAAAGAATATTAATATTAAACATATTATGTTGTAAGTGAAAGCCTTTTAGATACTTTAGAAAAAATAAATATATATAACAAGTAACATTACATATGAATTAATATGGTCTATAAACTGGCAATCCTGATGGCAGTGGCATCGGCATAGCTACAGGTCCAGTTGGATAAGGTATGAATGGTGCTATTCCAGGAAAATTTGAAATGGTTGGATAACCAGGTGTACTGCTTGTGGAGTATCCTTTTCTTATTAGCTCCCTCAATTTATCTACTTTGACCTTGCGCAAATGCATTAATTTTCTTCTGGTTAAAAACTGGTCCAGGAATTCGTCTACCTCGATATCACCCGTCATAAACTTTTCTGCTACTGTCTACATATTGGAATTGGAACATCATAGTAATATTTTGACTAAACATTCTTTTATTCAATATATTAATGAATCTCAATATATTTATGATATCTTACTTCTGATTCTTCTTCAATTTCTGCAGTGGCTGCTTGCAATAGGTCCATAGCGGTATCAGCGGTCATAGAACCTGACTTGTCACCTATAAATATAACTGTATAAATAATTATAGTAATGCATACGTGTGTGTAACACACATAAAGTATTCTATTTTAATCAATAACTTTATCATGATAGTTTTATACACAAAATAATAAGAATCATTTGATAATGCTTAATCTTCGCATGTTAGTGCATCAATGCATTTGTAAAATAAAGTGGAATTTTTTGTATCGCTGTGTTCCAATATTCACTAGTAAAAGTATCACCAGTAAAAATCTATAATTCATATTATGTGTACTAAAGATTTTCAGTATTAGTAATAAATATTGAAACATAAACTATGTATATCTGTTTCCCTCATAATTAATTTGACCTATATGTGTATGTGTGTGTATGTGTGTGCACATGTGGTATGTGCTTAGATTTTGATCTTTTACAAATATATATACAAGATGATCCACTTATACTTATTGTCAAAAAAAAGTTAAACATCTTAAATATTTGACTTGTTTTTGACAATACTAAAAATATCTAAGGAAAAGTTGCACTGTACAATAATCTACAATAACTTACGTATTTCATCTAATTTTTCCTTGACACTAGTACATAATTCATTAGCTTGCTCACTTAATTCTTTCAAAATTTGTTTGTCCTCTTCCAATGCAGGTTGTTTTGATAGATTGAATTCTGCCAAAGATCTGTTGCTCGCCATTAACATTTCCTTCTCAGTCTCGAGATCTTTAAACTAATTTTATTAAAATCAATCAATTTCTTTAATCATATTTCTGGTTGCGAACTAATTCATATTAAATATATGATAACTGATTAACACTTAATCGATACTATCTATATGTTAAAATCATACCTGTTTTATGTCTTTCATGATGTCTTCGAATTTTCTATCATTATTTAATAGTTCTTTTAGTTCGTCGTTATCTAAGTGAGACAGCAAACCTAATGCCGCAGGTATATCCGGCTCTTGACTTGATTTGTACATTTCTTGACGATCAATTTGCGACGAAATTCTAATCAACTCTCTTATACTGTAAATTACGTGTCTTTATGTTCCTAAACGGAAAACTTACCGAACATACATTCACGATAACGCGATGACAAATTTACTCACGAACAATCGTTTAACTTTATTTTTCGCTGGAATGCTAGTAGATAAAATTAGACACGCCTGATACACAACTGGTCTGTTCGTTTTAGCTGAACTGTAGGCCTGTTGAGTAACTTTTAACGACAGTGGCTACATTCAGGGAGTACGCTGTCAGCGCTAAGTCTGGAGGTCTGTTTTTTTCGAGGTAGTGTGGTCAGTGCAGTGCATGAAAGTGTAGCTTTGAAGTGCATGTAAGCGTAACGGAAATTTATACGAAAAGTCTCTATCAGGTATGTGGCTTGCATTATATTGAAATGTGTGAAACATCTTTATATTTTATTTTCAAAAATTGTTAATATTACAGAAGAATCAAATAATGCCATGTGATGCGCCATGTTGTTTACTACACTCTAGCGTTTAAGCGGTGCGGCAAAAACGAACAGACCTCTTCATTGCACTTTTGCACTAAACTGAACTATTCTGTACTAGTCTTTCCCAATGCGGCATCGGTTCAGTTCAGTGCAGTTCTAGTGCAGTTTTAATGTAGCGAAAAAAAAACAGACCTCGGATCTACAATAGAGAGTTTTTAATATACGTTTCTCAGATACGGTGAACGCTAAAATGTGTTCCGATATTCACTGCCGACACTCCAAATCTATAGATACGTGACATAAACTGTAGATTCGCAATGCTAGCAATGAATACTGGAACGCACTTTAGCGTTCACCATATCTGAAAACACTAGTGGTGCATATCAATTGGGTCCACATTACAATTGGGGAGAATTCACACCTCGACAGAAAAGCAGAAAAGCAACAGCCAATCAGGACTCGTGCTGGTAGTAAGCAGTAGATATAAACCAGGAACTGTCGATTACTAGCACAAGTTCTAATTGGCTGTTGCTATTCTGTTTTTCTGTCAAAATGTGAATTCTCCCTTAGGTCGGTATCAGACTATCGACTGAAACGCATCCTTTACTACATGAAATTTCATCTTAACCCAGGCTATACAACGGAACGGATAAGATGGAAGAAAATGGCATGCCAAGTGTTGTTAAATTTCAGTGAGATGTTTATTTGCTCCAGTTGCATAGGATGGGAAGCTGCATAGGTATAACCAGGGCAAGAAATGCCTCAGTCAATGACACATCGGAAAACTCGTCAAGAACAAATTCGGGTAAGATTATGATGAAATATCTATCGCATAAAAAATATATCAGATATCAACTAACCTTGAAGTTCATTTAAACTTTATTTTTGTCTCTGTATTCGTGGTATATGCTGCCCGCTAAACGTATGCATCATTTATCTTTGTAAATTAATATTAATGTAAATTTCTGTTTATTATTGAAATTACTGTAATATAGCAATTTGAATGTAACGATATCAGATATGAAAATTATATGTTGTTATATAGGTTGATTTTAACTCAAAACTTTTTAATAAATTCAGCTTAATGTAATTTCCTGTTTTTATAGTAAAATTTAGTTCAAATCACTAATTAGTTTAGATGATGATATCAGCATTTGTTATATGTTTTAATAAAAAACAAGAGATTAATTTCTGCTTATTTTTTCGTATGTAGTAATTCATAATAGGTTTCATATTTTTTATATAGGTAATTCGAGAAAAAATCATCTCTTGTGTCACGAGGTAATTAGATGGAGATCGGATGTTCCTTTAACTGAAGGTCAACTGAGAAGTAAACGAGATGAATTTTGGGATACTGCACCAGCCTTTGACGGTCGTAAAGAAATTTGGGATGCATTGAGGGCAGGTGCAACAGCAGCTGAAGCACAGGATTATCAGTTGGCACAGGCAATATTAGATGGAGCTAATATCTCTGTACCAAGTGGTTTTTTAACTGAATGTTACGATGAGTTGGGGACTCGTTATCAAGTACCTATTTATTGTTTATCTTACCCAATTAATATTGTAAAAGAAGACAGTGGAAGGGATTCCCCTGCTGATTGTTCAGGTAAGTCAAATTTTTGAAGTATCTCTGTATAATAATGTATTTTTTTTCTTTTTACCATGAGTCAAGTTTACTTGTTTTATCAATTCTGCACAGAACCAGTTGATGGAGGAACAGAACAAACTTTAAGACTTAGACTATCAACTACTTTAGGGGAAGTTAAACTACCTGTTTATAGCAAAGACACTATTGGTAACGCTAAGAAAAAATTACAGGTTTGTTCAAATGTTAATCATATTTAGTTAAGTAATAGCATGGAGAATACTGATAAATTATTATTGTGTGTATGATATTTACAGAGTCAAGAAGGTTTGGAACCCTCACGTCAGAGGTGGTTCTTTGGTGGTAAACTGCTGAGTGATAAGATGCATATAGAAGAAGCTAAAGTACAGCCAGGTTATGTAATACAAGTAATTGTGAATCCAGAAAGAACAGATAACAGCCCTACCAAAAGTAGTTGAACTTTTGCGTAAGCACGACAAAAGTACATCATGCTCTGTAAGCAATCAGCAATAGGCATATTTTTATGCTTGTTAACAAAACTTGTTAACCATTTATCAAAGTAAGAGTATATTTTTTAATTTTGTATCATATACACACACACACACACACACACACACACACACACACACATGTATATCCATATTTAATCATGAGTATTATCAGAGGTGATAAATTATTTTAGAATAAATTGGACATAACAAAATTTTGTATTTAACAGAACTTTGCTATTTAATGAAATCATGGGTTAAGTGCAATCATAGTTTCTCTTTCTCGATATTGTATATTTACCTATAACTCGGCACATACACATTATCTCGTGCAATATTATGTAAGAGAACCGTTTAGCTAATGCTACTAAGTATAGAATGAAGAAATTATATCTTCAGTTATTTGGTTTCCTTTAATATGATGTATTTTTGATAAAAAAATTAACTGAAATATATGACTCATTTATATTTGAACAAAAAATACAAACATACTATTTTCCAATAATTTCATTGTAATATTTGAGTTTGTGCAGTTTTATAGTACGTTGCACATGAAATTTTTAAAAATTTGGTTCAACTGTTAAAGTGTGAACTACGTCTGTAGATGTGTATAACGAAAATTTTCATCGTGTACAAACAGCGCCTAAAGGCATCCAACGTTCAGCGCTCACTGTGTGCGAATAGCCGGTTTAGATCTCACTTAGTAACATTTAAATGCACGCAAGTGCTGCATCGTGACTATTAGCTCTGCGCTGCACATAGCGGTCATTTTATTTCCGAATGACCCATAATCTAAGAGTCAATGATTATGTGAAAGTTACTATTATATAAAACAGTGCTCAGAATTAGATACACTTTTCGGACCGATTTCGGAGGCAACGTCTAATGCGTTTCCTCCGAAATAGGATCAAAAAAGGCAATTTAATTCCGAACAGTGATGTAAAAAATTCATATACAATATGGTTATTTATGAGATAATGTTTTAAGCATATGGTATATTGCTTTTGTAAAAGGTGAAAGATTTCTGCAACTTTCGGTCTTGTTAATGTCACATTACATTACATACCAAGAAAAAACACTGATATTAAGTCAGCAGTAGTGAAAAAAAAATATATATATAATACTCATATTGTGCGAAACAATATATATAGCTGTTTTCATAATCTACGTTTTGCTTGCAATTACCAACTTATTCTCTCGTAATTTTTGTTGCAATCTAAGTATTGTGATAAGAAGATAATTTAAGGTTTCTGACTATTCGCTGCAATAGTCTTTGATAATGTAAAAAGCAAAAAAACAGCAAAAATTCTTGCGTTATATATTCAAATAAAAAGATACAAAATTTTTTTATATTTGTAATCGATTCAGCATACTTGTAAAATTGGACAAACGCATTTCTTTTAGTTGAACAATTAATAAATAGTCACAAAATTAACATTGACAAAATCATGAGAAGAAAGGTTAGAAAAAAAAGTTTCCATATCAAATTAATTTCGTGACCATTTGTTGTTCGAACAAAAGAAAAATGTTCGTCTAATTTTACAAGTGTGCTGAATCAGTCATAAATGTCATTTTGAGGATATATCTTTTTATTTGAACATGTAGCGTAAGAATCCTTGGCATACATTTTCTTGCTTCTGATATCATCAAACAAGAATGGTTGCAGCGAGAACTAGTCAGGAACTTTAAAAGTCTAACTTTTGATTTTTGATTATCTTATTCAATGAAATATCACAATACTTCCAATATGTATGCATTCTTTAGACTAATTTCTTTATTCAACATACAATCGTTGAAGTTGTATTATTATATTTTCTAATGAAGATCTAAATTTGTTATAAGTCCAACATTTGTCTTGTAAATATAATTAAAGTATTGAGTATGATTTTAACAGCTGACGACTTCTCGAGGAAAGAAATAATAAGACTAAGAGCACATTTGCATTTATCTACATTATATGAACAAAAATTACGAATTCTATAGCCTCAGTATAGAGGTTTATTATTATTATATATAATTA
>NW_014554488.1:971210-1009455 GCF_001313825.1 Dinoponera quadriceps | reverse complement strand
ATTATATATATTGTGGTGTACTTCAAAATAGACTATAATCTTAAATATAAGATAGTTGAAGTACACATCAGGAACATGCTCTCTAAGAGTATGTGCTTTGCATCAAACGGATTGATTATTGTTATTACCGAGCAAGAAGCTTTCTTTATGATGTTCTTGTATTTTACATTTGTACATATTGGAATATATATATAAATGTGGGTAAAAATTACTGAAAAAAAATAATTTAATGATGTATTACTTAAATAATGTATTATTATGCATATAAATATTTGCACTGCCCAGTTTCGATTAATTGGTCAAAGTTTAAAAATGTTGATAGCTGTAATACTAGTTTTCTTTTAANTTATTCTAAAAAAAAGACAGAAACAAAAGATTATGGGGGCTTTAACATTTCTCGATTGCGAAAGAATTATAAAATACATTAAGATTGTATTTGTATGTGATGATTGCATATACTAATATGAAATAATAATTAACTAATATTCAGTGCACTTAATTTATAATATAATAATGTTGACAACATTTTTTATTACACTAATGCTCAATTTATTACACACAGTTTCTTTGCAATAAATATCCATGTTCAAAAACTAATAAGGAAGAAATTACAATTTTTATGGCAGAAGAATTATTTCATATACGATTACATCAAAACACATGTGTTTTGCATAATATACTAGCATATAATGACAGCTCAAAAAAAAAAACTAGGTAAGATTTCTGTATATTGTGTAATCTACATATTCTCATTTTTCCCTTGTGCATTGTCTAATAATAATAATAATAATAAATATAAATATATATATATATATATATATATATATATATATATATATAAATTTGGTCACTTTTTATAGTTGTATTTTTGTTTATATCTGATATTAAAATACACATGGTCCTTGTTAATACTGAAACTCTGTTCAACATTAAGCAAAAATGTGATGCCAAAAGTACAGAAAACTTTTATGTAAATATAAATTGTTGCATGATGAAATATAATTTTAACTGCCTAAATAAAAAATGGTACTTAATATTAAAGATATTATATTGGACCAATGCATGCGAAGCATTCTAAACTCACAAAAATAATTGGCGATAATGAGATAACTGCCATACAGTAAGATGTTTTAAGATTAGGTAAAAACGTGAGTGTATGTGTATGTATTTGTACGTGTGGGTGTGATGTGTGTGATAAATTATATCTAAGGCTACACAAGTTATCACTTAAGCACAGTGTTTACACAAGATATTTTGGTCAGATGGTATTACTAAGTGCTACTGACTTCTGTTTTGGCAAATAAGCAGCAGTGCTATATAAAATACATTACATTTTGCATATTAGTATTGTTTAAGATTGTGTCACTTGTAGATACTGGATTAATTTGAATTATATGAGAAAACAATATATAATTATTCAATGTTACACATTTGATAATATACATGTTATTTAAAGAACAAATTTGTATATACAATAATTCCTAAAAATTGCTGATTATTATAATATAATGTACTATGAAATAAAACGTACGTTAGTAAAACATTGCGCAAAAGCTTTACATCCTAATATTTAAATTATTACACGAACAGAATTTATGTGATAACAGTGAATATGAATAGCGGCACATCTTAGGAATTAAAAAAAAATATATATATACATATTTGACATTATAAATGTTCAATTATTTTATTCGTATTTTATAGATAAACTTATTTAACAAATTTTCCTAAATACTTCAATTCATGACATAGCCAAATTACAGTACTTAAAAGGAAAAGACTACCAGATTGATGAGAGGCAGCCAGTGTTATAGGAACATAATACAACAGAGTTGATATGCCTAGAAGTACTTGAAGATAACCAGTACAAAGTAATACAACTATTGCTTGTCTTCCTCGACCAGGAAGTTTATGTTTACGCGACACGAGACCCAAATAAGTTATCAATGCTATGGTAGTAATTCCCTGTGCAAAAGAGAGAGAGAGAGACAGAAAATATATACATTAAATAATACATAACTATACACATATATATATATATTTTTTTTTTGAGTGGCTATATATTTTAACTCACCAGAATTCTGTGATCGAATTGAAGCGTGGTTGGATTCTCCGTGAAGTTTCTCCATGTAGGAGATATGGCAAATATATCATCAGGTATCCATTTGTCGGCCATTTTTGGAAAAGTGTTGTAAATTAGGCCAGCATCCATTCCGGCTACAAAAGCACCTGACAGGGCTGTGAAGAAAATCAATCCTTTCGTCATGTAAACCAATCTTTTAAATCTTATTGCTTTCATTGCGTTATTTGCAATTTTAGTAGAAAGATCAGTAATTGGCCTTTGAGCCGGTATCAAGTAATCCAGCGCATTATAAAGAAATCCGGTATATATAAGCAATGCCAATCCAAGATGCGCAGTTAACCGATACTGCGACACTCGTGGTACATCAGCAGGTTCTACAAAACGATCCTCTAACCCAGATTTAACCATGTACCATCCCATAAGTCCTTGCAGGCCAATTAACGAGCCTAGGGCAACAACCCGTTTTTTTATTTTGCTATTCAGTACACCCCTGAACCAAAACCACGATGCTGGAAATATAAATACAATGCCAATCAAACGTCCCCACATTCTATGTAAATATTCCATCCACCAGATACGCTTGAACTCCTCCAATGTCATATTGTAGTTGCTTCTACAGAAAAGTTTATTAATAATACATAAATTTATATATACTAATTGTTCATACATTGATATTATGATGTTATTTCTCACATTTTATATTCGGGAAATTGTTTGTAACGTTCAAATTCTAAGAGCCATTGTGTTTCATTAAGAGGCATTTTTTCTCCTAACAAATTCCAAGTGACCATGGATAAACCTGATTCTGTAAGTCTTGTTATACCTCCTAGATACACATATGAGGATAAACAATTTCTTTTGATGTCTAACAAGTGTACTTTATTTTTGTCAATCATATAATATCCATTATAGGAAGAACACTATATTAATTTTTTACTTAAATAACAATGTATTAGATTATAGGAGTTATTACATTTAAAATTCTATTTGCCATAAGTTTTGTCTATAATAATTTTTATAACAGTACAGATATAAGAATAAAATACAAAATAGATGAGTGTACCTAAAGCAACTGCTACGAAAACCATGCCGCCACATGTGAGCAACCAGGATCCTATGATTTTCTCATATTTATCTTTCTTTTTAAATGCATAACCACGAGTTATAGTATTTATTTCTTTCAGTTGTATCTATTAATTGTTAAAATTAATACACCTAATATTTCAAATCTTATTAAACGCAGTGAATACTGGCTAAGGAAACTTTACCTTTTGCGATAGGAATGGACGATATTTCCTTAAGAAAATGTCATACTGTTTTATATCGTTTTTCATATTTGTAAATAAACATCGCTGGCTAAGTATTCGTTTTGTGATGTGAAACGCCCCTAATACTTTTGTATATTTTGTGATACTCATTATACTGAAATATTACAATTATTTATATAGATAAATATATCGATAAATATAAGTTAAATTTACATAAAATATTACGATTATATTGATATTGATTAAAGGTCGGCAGGAGCAGACGCCATAGACTAGAGGTTTATTTCTACACCGAAATGTATATTGCACAAAGCGTGCTATGCCATGTGATAGTAACTAGAGTTCCTCAAGCAAAGCCCACGTCACATGATACTTGTTTTCTTGATAGATCTAGATTACGTTCAGGGATACACACTGTGTGCACACCACTAGCCGTTCGGAAATATTCAGGCTGCCTCCCCATGGGCGTAAGCATAACTTGCGTCAGCCAATCAAATCCGCTGTGGTAATTGGTAATTAGTTAATTGAGACGATTTGATTGGCTGACGCAAGTTATGCCACATGGAGAAGCAGCCGCAGTGTGCATTCGTGTGACATCGTTCGGAAATGTCCCGAGAGAACTGTGTGCCAGCAAACCACCTAATGAAGAAGCAGGGGAAGCTGTGTGAATCGGTAGCTTACTACCTAGTTATTTCTGTGAACGCAGGTTATATAGGTTACAACTGTAAGTTTTAAGGAATTGTGAGGAGTCGAGTTTTTCCACAACGAAAACGTTTCGTCAATAAAATAAAATGCCAAAAAAGAAGACCGGTCAGCGGAGGAAAGCTGAGAAGCAGAAACTCCGGCAGAAGGAAATTAGAACTGCGAAGGAACAAATAGATTTGGCGAAATTTCCTTGTAATTCGGTGATGGTGAATATTACATACTAATATATTTATGCAATATGTATGAAGTAATTATGATATTTTGCAATTAAGATACAATTGTTTCATTGATATCGTAGGAATGTGATAAGTGTAACAAGAAGCAAAAGAGCCGTGCCTTCTGTTACTTTTGCCAAACTTTACAAAGATTACCCATGTGTGCGCACTGTGGCAAAATAAAATGTATGTTGAAAACAGGAGATTGCGTAGTACGTCATCCCGGTGTCTTCACCACGGGACTAGGAATGGTGGCAAGTAAATTTGCATGAATGTTGAACTATGAAGGATCATTGCTTGAAATTTAATTATATTATTGATACTTTTGTCATTTATTTCAGGGAGCCATATGTGATCACTGTGAAGCCTGGGTTTGTCATGGAAGACGGTGCCTCACTACTCACGCTTGTATCTGCCCGCTGATAGATGCTATTTGTCAAGAGTGTGAAAGAGGAGTTTGGGATCATGGTGGAAGAATATTTCGTTGCTCATTCTGCAATTGTTTCTTATGCGAAGATGATCAATTTGAGCATCAAGCATCTTGCCAAATATTAGAGGCTGAAAGTTTTAAATGTAACAATTTCTATGACATATATATTACTTTTCTTCTTTTAATTATGATCTAATATATTAAATTTGGCATTTTCAGGCCAATCATGTAACCGTTTGGGACAATATTCTTGTCTCAGGTGTAAGACATGCTATTGCGAGGATCATGTTCGTAGGAAAGGTTTTAAATATGAGAAGAATAAAGCCATTCCTTGTCCAAAGTGTAGTTTTGAAACATCACAGACTAAGGATTTAAGTATGTCCAGTAAGTATTGTAGTTAATTCAACAATATTCTTCGCAATTAATCTCATTTTATTATGAATATACTGAGTGGTAAGAGTATTCCAAGATGATTGAATATCTCGTAAACAATGCATTTTTGAAAAAAATTTTTCTACAAAAGTTCTGCAAAATATAACAAGCAAGTCTATATTTATAACATCCCTAAATAATAATGAATCACAGAGCAATCGATAATATGCTATATTTTGTTAATAATAGCAGCTTTTTAATTGGGATCTAAATGGCGATTGTTTATATAAGAGCAAAAAATAAGGTGACTTCTCAGGTTAACTACATACACATTCACACACATTTCCTTTTCTTTAGCGAGAAGTCATAAGTTTGGCAGACAAAATCAAGGTGGTCCATCTGAGTCTGACGAGGAAAATGGATATAATTCTTATAGTAAGTCAAAATATCTATTCCCAGTAAAGAAATATTTATGCACTTATCTCTTTTGCATATGATAAATAAAAACATTTACTTATGTGATAGGAAATCAAGAATCTTGCTATGGAACCACTAGTTATGCTAATAATGACGAAAATAATGAGGATGATGAAGACGATGACGACGATTACGATGATGAAGATGAATACGAAGATGAAGAGAATGACGATGACGAGTTATCGAGTGAAGACGAAGACAAAAAAAACACTAAAACACAACGAATTTCGAACAGTGACAAGAGTAAAGTTTAACATATATTTAAGAATATATAAAATAGCAATAATTGATAACAAAATATCTGTCGAAAAAAATTTAGAAACGCACATGTGGAATATTTAAGGAGAAATATAAATATATTCGGAAAAGAGAAGGGGTAACTTAAATATTTGGTAAAACAAGAAATTTACTTTGGTAAATTTAATTAATATGTATTTTTATATATTTAATGAGCACATATTTATAGATGTCTAGTAAGTAACTCTTAAAACAACCATTAAATATGAAATAATAGTTGACTGAATATTGAAAAAGTATACAAATAGCAATAATCAAAAGATAAGAATGTCTGTGAAGAAATAATATCATATTTATTATGCATGGATTTTACGAAATTTAAAATAAAAACGTTACAAAATCAACAATAGCAATAATCAAAAGATAAGAATGTCTGTGAAGAAATAATATCATATTTATTATGCATGGATTTTACGAAATTTAAAATAAAAACGTTACAAAATCAACAATCAAGATCGTAACGCGTATATATCTAAATATAATGTTATACACGCAATGTCGTATATTCAGATGGGAATGCGAAAGTATGAAAACCGAGAGAATTAACACTAGGTAACAATCCAGCATTTGGTATAATATTCCAAGACAATATTAACGTGACATTCTTATTTCCCCTGTAAGAAGAAAATAGTAAATTTAACATCCACGATTTTACCTATGAATGTAATAAAAATCGTCGTATAATGTGGTTTATTCTTTTTAGTTGAATTGGCTATATTAGTTCAAGAAATTTACATACACATTGAAGCGTATGAAGCGTTTGTACAAGATTTTCATGCTTCAGTGTCTATATATTTCTTGAACTTAATACAGCCAATTCAACTAGAAAAAAAGAACAAATCAATATTCATAATTTTTCATACTTTACCTAAGACCCTTGCCATCATCCCAGAAATAGTATTTTGTATTCATGTTCTTGAAGTCTAATACAGCATTATCTCCACGAAGTACAATTTTATCCCATAATACTACCTGTTAATAACAATAAAAATATATATAGAATTTTTTTACATATAAATTGTATAGAATATACATTAACAAATTGGAAAACATGCCTGATTAAATTCATTATTTTCTGTTTGGTATTCCGCTGTAAGATACAGGAATAACTGTTTAACATTCCAATTAAATAATGGAGTGAGATGTAAAAGGTATGTAAGGTAAATAGTTTGAGATAATACTGTAAAGGACAGTCTATATTAGAAGTAAGCAGTATCTACAGCAGAAGTAATAACAGCATCTACATTAGAAATAAGCAGAAATAACTACAAAGTAAGATGTTGGCTGGCAATAGGAAATGGAAATGATCCATTTTGTTTACATCCTGTTAACGATTGTTACGATTTATTCCATTGAAAGAACTCCTACACCCTATTCTGTAGTCTTATTACCTCCAATGTAGATGATCTTTGACAGTACAATTTTATATAAAAAAAAAACATGTTTTTCAGAATTCCATCTTCATATCTCAGGAGATAAAAGCTCAAAACTAAAGTAACATATGAAAATAAATATATAATTTGTTCTAATTAAATCTGCAATTTCAATACCATATGTGGACATTAAAGATAATTATATAATACTATATGTAAAGGATATCAGTTTGTAAATCAAAAGTTAAGTAACCCAGGTCATTCTTTTCCCTTGATGCACTATAATCTGGCACATTCTTCCTGCAAAACAAAATATCCTTTTATCATAATCGTTCTTGACTGTATCGAGTTAAATGTAGAGTGCACCAATTTTTGACATATTGAAATGTTCTATAATAATGTTATCTCCACTTAAAATATTTCTCTGGCAGATTGTGACACAAGAACCCGGTGGAAGTGTGCTTATAATTTAATTAACGATACGATAAAATTATTAACATGCTTGTCGTTACTTACACAACAACTTTAACTGTATTTAACGTGGCGTTTGTTCTATAATCGATAAACACTGTTGAGAGGAAACAGCAAAATGTAAGGCAAGCTGACACGCTCAACGTGTACGCTAAGATAGCATTTCCGCGCGTTAGAACCGTATGCATTATCGTGCCTTGCTATTCGTCGAAAATCGCGACGTCTTTTCGTTAAATTATTAATTAATTAAAACAAATTAATTGACGTTACTATGCACCAATGGATTTCTAACCAACATGCATTGTTTTCCAGAACCGAAATTCTCTACGTCAGCAGTTCAACGTGACAACCACCGGTTTGCATTCACTGTGCAATAGTAGAGAGAATCTCTCTCTCTCTCTCTCTCTCCCCCTCTCAGTATTGGTTCCAAGTGACCATAGATACTGCCCCAACACCACTCAAAGCAGAGAGAAATCTCTTTCTCAATATTGGTTGCAGGCAATTTCCTCAACATCATTCTGTGTCGTGTTTAGAAATTCCACTCGACGAATAGAATAGCGTTTATTAACCAATCATAATAAAGAAATCTTTGCCTTTTCCATCTTGATTGGTCAATCAAATGTTACTCTATCCATCGAATAGAATTTCCGAACATACCTCTTAAGCTGCCTTTTCATATGCTGCGGCAGCAAAAAATGTCACGTAATTCAAATTTTATAGAATGGCTTTCCGCTGCATTTGCTGCCCATGAAAAAGAATAACGGCGGTAATGTATTAAGTTTTAACTTCAAAATATATTGTCAAGTTTTTAGACAAATATATTGTCTAAACAATATATTTATGACAAATATATTGTCAATATATTGTCGATTTAAGAATATATTTTATACCTATTTTCAAAATAATGAAAAAATTACAGATTGTTTTATATAGCATATACGCAGCCTCAAAGAACGAGGGCTCCTCCATCTCGGTAAGAAAGATCCAAGGAAGAGGGCGAGACAAGAATTCTGGAATTGCCATTATGCTGTCGCACTTTTTCCAGAAGGGGGAAACGGTCACGGAGGAGGTCTATTTAGAGATCTCGAGAACGTGTGGTAAAAGTTTGGAATGGAGGTTGTGGTCTCAGGAAAGTTGTATATTTTCCAGCAAGACGGCGTTCACGCGAGTTATTTGGTATAGAATTGACTATCCGACAACGTCGACATGTTCTGGTCCAAAGACTTCTGGCCTCCTAGTAGTCCTGATGTGAACCCCTTCGACTATTATATGCAGAGTATAGTCGAGAAAATTATCAACGAGTCCAGGCATCCCAACATGGCCTCCCTCTGGGCCACCATCGAGGTGGTGTTTGCAGCCATAGACCGGACCCGGTTGAAAACAGCATGCTTATTTTTTAACACGTTCATTGCCAAGCTGAAAATTGGAATTTCGTATTTTTTTAATTTTTTTATTTAGTTTTTATTGTGCTCAAAATAAGTTAATATATTATTTATATGCTTTTATTATTATGTACATAGGATTTATGTACTCTAAATATCTATTACGCGATAACGCGTGATCGGCCGTTTGGTGAGAACTCGCATCACGTGATATCGCGTGATTGGCAATGAACGTGTTAAGAATAGGATCGAGGCGGTGATCAAGGCACAGGGCAGCTTCGTCGAATAAGATGACTCAGAAAGGATTCTTTAAGTTGGATATCAAAGCATTTATTCGTATTTTGATATTGGTTCTAATAAACGACTTTTCCGATAAAACATTCCCATATCCGGATTTTAACGGCGTATCCCGTATATAATCTATATAAATCTATGGCCACAATGTATGATACTACGGCACATCCATTATACCATATATGTCTCGTGAACCTCGGGTGTCCCGAAATGATACAAGTTTACTTTAGGTAATATAAAATATCATGGATAATAGATATTTGCACAGATATTTTATTAAAATGACGAATGAAAATAAGAAAGACTAGACTGATATTCATAGTTAGATCTCATATTTAAGACCGTCTTAAGTTCATCTTCAGATATTTCGTAGTCAATGAAATGAGTCATACAGCATCTCAAAATAAATTTAAGACGGTCTTAAAGATCTGACTATGAATACTGACCTTAACCCGTTGCGGTCTTATGTCGAGCGTCACTCGGCACTGCGTTTCGTTCCAGCAAGTCCTATATCGAGCGACACTGCGTTTCGTTTCGTCCTATGTTGACAGAGTCTTCATCGTACGCTAAAAGAGATAAGATGCGGTGTAGCATATCCCGAATAGGCCTCTTGAAAGCAAGAGCTTAGTTTTAATAGTTTCAAACCCACCGTACAGTTGGAATTTGTAGTGCAGTTAAAAAGTATTTTCAAAGTCGAAATTGCCATAAGAGAATTTTTTTTCGAAAGATTATGGCTAGACAGGAAAGAAGACGACGTAGAACGGTGCGTGACAATGAATTTGAAAGTAGTGACAGTGACTGTCACGAGGTCATAGAAAGACAATTTCGAACAATGTGTGCACTTGAAGTGGAAAGTAATGAAGAATCGGAGGACATAATTACAGTGAGTCGAAGCAGACATACGAACAGAATTCTTGATACGTCTGAAAGTAGTACAAATGATAATGAAACGGACCAGAATAATGATTGGCAGAATGTCTGTGAAAACGACGAGTATTCTGGTTCCATAGAATTTTCTACGGGAGAAAAGGCCGCAAGTTCCAAGTAATTGCACTACACCTCTGCAATTTTTCTCACTATTTCTTACAGATGAGCTTGTTACTAAAATAGTGAGAGAAACAAATTTATATGCCCAGGAAATAATTAACCATGAACGATGAACTTTCCGTGCACTCGATATGGCATAACTGGTATGATGTTACTGTTGCTGAATTACAAGCATTTTTGGGTGTAATTATCAACATAGGATTAATGCCTCTCAGTGACATAAAATGTTATTGGAACACACAATTCCACGCAAATATTCCATTTTATAATAAAATTTGTATGCGTCAACGGTTTTTACAAATATTTCGAGCACTGCATTTGGAAACACCACAGGCGGACAACAATGGAAGANTATTGATCTGCTAAATCGACGCCGCCCATATTTTTATTATATTGCACTATTGTACTTGGCTTCAAAATTGACTCCGCTCTATTTCCAAGTCTCTTATTTCTTACAAATTCTGATTTCGATGTACCCCACGTTGATAGCATTGATACGACACGTTTATCGCGCAAGGAGCAACGTTTCATTTTTGCACATTTCTGTTGGTAAAGTTATCTATTTCTTGAATTATTTGGACCAAAAATTCAGGGAACATTTTGTACCAGCCCAGAACATTTCGGTACATGAATCCATTGTTGGATTCAAAGGTAGAGTTTCATTTAAAATTTATAATCCAAAAAAGCCAATCAAATGGGGACTTCGTCTATATGTATTTGCCGAGTCATCGTCCGGATATATATATATATATATACCTTTATGCCATATTTTGGTAAACAGCAAACTCATTTGCTCCGATTTACCAGTCACAACCCGAATTGTTTTATACCTTTACAATAATCTGAAGCAATCAATACCCGATGCTACAGGATACCACATCTTTACGGATAGACTCTATACCAATATAATACTTGGACTAAAATTGTTTAATTTGAAATGTTATATAACGGGAACGGTAATGACGAATAGAAAAGGAATACCTCCCTTTATGAAATTGCCAAAATTAAGAATTGGGCAAACACTTGCTTTTTTGGATTATAAGTTTTAAATGAAACTCTACCTTTGAATCCAACAATGGATTCATGTACCGAAATGTTCTGGGCTGGTACAAAATGTTCCCTGAATTTTTGGTCCAAATAATTCAAGAAATAGATAACTTTACCAACAGAAATGTGCAAAAATGAAACGTTGCTCCTTGCGCGATAAACGTGTCGTATCAATGCTATCAACGTGGGGTACATCGAAATCAGAATTTGTAAGAAATAAGAGACTTGGAAATAGAGCGGAGTCAATTTTGAAGCCAAGTACAATAGTGCAATATAATAAAAATATGGGCGGCGTCGATTTAGCAGATCAATACACTGCAACCTACTGCTTCTTACGTAAATCCCTGAAATGGTGGAGAAAAGTCTTTTTCTGGGGATTGAAAGCGTCTATTGTTAATGCTTTTATTTTGTACAAAGCATCTACTGTTAATTCGAACAACAAGAAGATTTCCCACAAACTATTTAGAGAAGAACTTTTGCTTGGACTTGTTGGGGACTTGCGTGTCACAACAAAAACAGGACGACCATCATCCAGCGACAAGGAACAGCGATTAGATGGAACCTTACATATAATTACACTGCATCCCCAGCGTAAACACAAAGATTGCACAATATGTTTAAACCGAAATATTCCTGGTGGCAGAAGAGAGACTACATATATATGCGAAACCTGCGACAGAAAACCGGGATTGCATGTCGGAGAATGTTTTAAACGCTATCATATCATGGTAAATTATAAGCTGTGAACAATGAAAAATAATGTTTACAAAATCTTAAACTTTTATTTTATACATCCACCTATTCATAAGTACGTTGCGTTAGCAAGCTCATAAATGTTTTCCAAAGTAAACGGTACCAAGCGGTTGAGCGATTAGCGAAATCTGTGCGGCTGGGACGAAATTGCGAATATAGCGCGGACCGCAACGGGTTAATAAAATAAATATATATTTACAACGATTAAATAAAAATAGAATTTTATCATTGCTTATGTAAATGTATCGAAGAAATTGCAACTCAGTTGCGAAGAGCACAGCGATCTCGTTAAACAATTTGTAGCAGCTTTCAGCTGCTACAAATATGGCAATCGAATACAACAAGAAACATTTAACAATAATTATTGCAAGACATGTAATTACATGACAGCATCTCTGTAAAAAATAATCAACCATATACCATCATGCCTGTTGATTCCGTTATGCCTCAGGTTCCCCTAAAAAATTTTTTTCTCGGGTATATATACTTTTTATATTATTTACAATAAGCTATTATATAATTCAGTACTTACCTTGAGATCAAATGAAATATTTCACATTTAAGAATTGTTACTTTTTTAGTGAATGTTCTCATTCATATAATTTGTCTCAACACGACCATTCCATTGACTATATATTATCTCAAAATCATACGCAGCCAATGAAATGATTCTATTTCAACAAAAATCATACAAACGAATGATACTCATTCTGTACTGAAATTTATATAAATAAAACGCAAAACTTTATCCTTAAGTTATAGCAATATCTAATTCAATGACATATGCTGACATAAGGAAACAATAGAAATAATACATTGTACTGTTCATTATTACAAGAATTTCTCTCACTAGGTACAATAGATAAATGTCGAAACAGCCAATCGACTGAAATGTTGTGACTTATCACTGGATTATACATACAAACTATTTGTACATCGTACAAGTTATAAATATATTTTTCTTTACTTTCTCGAGTGATAATTCCTGAATATTTCCAAACGATAATTCCAAAGTATCTTCAAAATTACAAGCTTCTATTCTAAGTTTGTCTATTAATTAATTAAGCTTTAAAATAACAAGAGAGTTTT
This sequence comes from Dinoponera quadriceps, assembly GCF_001313825.1. NCBI lineage: Eukaryota > Metazoa > Arthropoda > Insecta > Hymenoptera > Formicidae > Dinoponera > Dinoponera quadriceps. Next base: position 996,152 of record NW_014554488.1, on the reverse strand, counting down.
AGGAAACAATTTGAACTGTGTGTGCGAAAGAAGAGGACTTGAAAATCAGAATAAGGTGTTTTCACTTTTTCCCATACAAAACATAGCGATTTTATTCTACAAATAATGGGATATATTCTGGTTAATTATTTCTTGGAATCTTGCTTATCGTCGGTTATTTTCTTTCTATTCGTTACTGCATTTTTTTCGTCAATACGATACACCAAGTTCGTACCATACACGGTGCGTACACGTGCGCGCACACACGTACACACAAACGTGACACGCATGCACGCACGCGCGCACATGTATACACGTACGTGTGTATGTGTGTGTGTGCCGGTATGTATGTATGTATGTATATGTATATTTGATAATATTAACAAATAGTGTAACACTCAAGATAATGCTGATGAGCACATAATCTGACTTCTTCGTGAAAATCACGGTATTAGATGTATCAAACTGCGGTGCAGCGATGTAGGCGTAAATGCCGGACAAAGTACGATCGGCCCGGGTGATCACGCAGTCGTTACTTTTGTACCCCCTAAATCCCTGTCACGAATGGCGCTGACGCTGCTGCTGACGCTGCTATCGTCGCCAGCTACGTGACTCTCCATCTTCGTCCTCTTCCTCCTCGTTTTCCTCGAGAAGTAGCGCTTCCGCCGTACCCTACAAATTCAATCACTGCTTATATAATTGGAAATTTTATACTTCCTGGAAAATATCAATCGAATATTCAAAAGGGGAACACCAGAGAGATTGTCCTCTTGGGTTTCGCCGAAAAATATGATTTAATATTATATGTTCAAATATTTGAGAGTTGCATCAAGTTGCTTCACCACGCATTTTAGTGGAGTATAATATTAAAATATATTTCGAGTTTGGTGAAATCCGAAAGAACAATCTGTGGTGGTCGCCTTTACCGGTGTTATAATTGATCAGTCGAACAAAAAATCAATCGAAAAGACTCTTATTTTCAATTAATTTTTTGTTCGACTGATCAATAACACCGGTAAGGACAACCACAAGAGATTGTTCTTTCGGATGTTATTATTAATTTGACTTGGCTTCCAGATTAATACCGCGCCTTTTATTTCCGACACTTTATAATCATCTTAATACTCTACAAAAATGGCGGATTAAGAACCAGTTTGATTTGACAATCCATCTTCACGCGCTTCCATAAAAAAAACTGGAATTACACATTTTCTCCTCATTTCTCCTTCTCCTTCTCAAATCCATTTCCTTTTTTTCAATTAATCGTCCACAATGCCTATTAGGTTGTTGCAAATGAAATGGCCGTTTTTGAATTTTGAATTTAAACTTTTATTCGGCACATTTCATATACATCTTGTCAATCGAAATAGTCTCCATTTCACCTCGATACACTTCTCCCAAACGTGATACAAGCGCATCAATGCCTTTCACGTAGAAATTAGAAGAGCGAAATGCAAGAAATTCGTTGAACGCACTTTTCACTCACGTCACTTTCTGGTTGGAATACTTTTTCACTTTAAAAAAATCTATCCAGATGCTTAAACAAATGGTAATCTGTTGGAGAAGTGATTTTAAATAAAAATTAATGATTTAAGTAACTTACTTCCAAATCGATATCGTCGTCTGTCGTAGGTGCAGCTTGATCAGAATGCGATGAAAGTTGTACAGGTGCATTTGAATTACTACCAGCTCCTCCGCGATGTAAATGATGACCAGACACCCAAGTTATTGACAATAATCTATCTTGAAATGTACGTCCTTTTACTAGAGCAACCTCGGCTTCTTTCCTTGACTTAAAATTGATCACAATCGAAGGAGTTGCGTCATCCACTATTTGATTTAGTATTTCACCAAATTGCTGGAACGAAAAAATGAACAAGTTGTATGTAAACTGCTTAGAATGTTAATTAGAAAAATATATCAATCTAATAAGTTTGAAAGCAATGGTTCCTATGTTGAAAATGAAATGAAATTATACATATAATGATAATGTACAGGATAAAAGAAAAATAATCTTCAAAGAACCCCGTATATAATCTTATATAAAACTGGATACTGGTTAAATTAGCTAGTCTTCACATGTGTTACAGCTTATGACCTACTGAACAAAAGATATAACAGGCTCAAAACTAGATAATGGATAGTTATCAACCTACGGCCAGTCAAGCACGAAAAACTCTACGANGGGGGGGGGGGGGGCACTGAAATATATCAAAAATTTTATAGGAAATTAACCCTCCGTTAATTGTAATATTCAATAGATATATGTTCAGGCTACAACGTATCACCGTTGTTACGCTCCAAGATCAAACTTGTACTTATGAATATTTTTTCTTTGTTCTTTTTGTCCTTCACTATTCTTTCTCTGTGTTCCTTGGTACCTAACAGCCGAGTGCTGAGTGAGATAAAAAAGAAACATTATTTTAAGAAGCAAAGAAAAATAATAAGAAAATTAATATATCTAAGAGATACATCGCAACCGTTTATGGATGAAAAATATTACGATTAACAGAAGATTAAACGAAGTTGGAATGAAGATTTATATAACCTGTTCTTTGGATGAATAAAGTGTATTAAGAACATATTCATTGTACTACACTATAAGAATTTATGTCAGATTATAATGGAGCACTTCTTACTTACTTGAAAATGCGCTAGGACTTCTACCTTTTCCTCGGTTTCGTAACCAGAGACTAAGAGACTCGTTGGTCGATGATCAACTGATACATGAGTGAAGCTTCCTCTACCGCGGCCTCTGTACAGCAAATGCGCACCACGTGTAACTCTACTGGTTCTCGTGCCTCTGTTAACGCCAGGATTTGTATTCAAACCTAATACGGCCGCTTGGGCTCGCAATTCGTTCAATCTCCTCTGTAATTCCCCGGCATCCTGACCTTCTTGTTGCGCAGTCATTAAATCTAATTCAGCGTCCAAAATTTCTTTCTGAGTCTGCTCTCTGGACTTCACCTGAGACTTGCTGTTGCTGATTTGGCCGTTCGCAGCTAGATCTTTGCGCAAATTATCGACAGACTGCTGCATAGCCTTTATCGTGGGCATGATAGAATCTTTCTGCTCTGGATTCTTCTCGGCCTTTTCGATCAAGGCACGTAACTCGATTAGATGTTTGTCTAACAATTCTTGCTTCCTCTTGCGTAAATCAGCAGTCAGTTTTAACGCTTCCTTACGTTTCTCCTCCTGCTTCTTCTTTAAAGTCTCTTTAGCTGCTAATATCTCTTGTGTCTTCTTTATTGCAAGAACCTTGTCATCTCTAGTGGCAACAACGATGGTTTTAGGTGAAGTTGGAATTAAAGTTTGCGTGATCTGTTCCTCGCTAGAACGGCGCGTGGGAACGTATTCATTGTCTTCAGCTTTTGCCGGTAGTGTCACAGCGGCGCCTAGCCTTTCTTTCACAGAAGGACGGCATCCTGTTGTGAATGTAAGCAAATTTCAATATTATTTATTAATATTTATATGAAACATACAATGGTTTAAGGTCACACGATATACAATCTGTACAGTAGATGTCGCCATTTTTTTTCATTTTTAACTCGTTCGCAGGTCACAATATGATTTTATATGTAGTAAGAACAGATCGAAAAAATGAAATAAATTTCAGTAACGCTCAAAGTCTTTGCAACTCAAGTATAATATCCATCATATACTTGTAGGTTAAGTTAATGTAAATATAAAAGTCCTTCACTATTTCGCAATTATGGAATTTTTGAGTTATTAGTTAGAAAAGACCAACAAATGATAGCGCATTAAGAGTAGTGTTATGATTGTGCATAACTCTCAAGTTTTACACCTTGTTATAGAAATATAGATAAAAATATAACACAAAGTATAATCTTACCTGGTGGTACATTTTCGATAGCTCCACTAGCCGCATTATTATTGACATTGTTATGCCAAAATACTTTAATGAATCTATTATTCAACACAGCCTCTGTACTTCTGTAAGCAGCTTTTGCTTCTGTTGGTAGTTGGAAAGTGACCAATGCCGCTTCAGGATCGCCGCCAAAATTAACTTGGATATTTACAATTTTACCAAATTTGGAAAAATGATTGTTCAATTGAGTTATATTGTTTAAGCTCCGTGGAACCTTCTTCAATTCGAGAGAACAATTGGCTGGGTTATGTACTACTCTCTGTTTCGGCCCCAGGCGATTAAAATCAAACGCTTGCTTGCGTTTTAGAGGATTGTTTTGGGTATGAGTGATTTCCGATGAATTTGTATGCGGAATAACCGGCACACTGATCAATTCCCTTTGTCCTCTGCCGTAAATCCCAGGTCCAGGCTGTGGATGTCTACCCCATTGTATACGTGGCTCCATGCTAGGCGCATCTGGATTATATTCTGCAAAGGCATCTGAGATATTTTATTCATTATATTTTAGAGATATCTAACTCGTACACGTATTATATTTTACAAGGTGGTCAAACAATTGTAAAACACAACATAATATTTTCTTGTTAACTTTAAAGATTTTGTAATCTAATATCGATAGGAAAAAAGTCCCGTAAGATCCTAAATCACAATTCTTATTACATTATTACGAGCGTGTAACATCAAATGCATAGCATTTGTATTCGTTGGTGCTTTTTATCGCGAAATTATTAAATATATACTTTATATAGAATTATTTTTGTCTTTATTTGAAAAATAAAGGACACATGGAAAAGTTGAAAATTTTCTTAGATTTTTTTTCTTGTGACACCTAAAGGTGACGAGAAAATTTTCTATTTTGTCCAGTTCGTCGTCGTTTTGTGTGTGAAAATTATCAAATCGTAAAAATTACCAAAATGAAAAGAACCAATAAACAATAGAGATCATTTAAAAATATAGGCTTCAAATTTTAAGACTTTTTCTAGATTCAGATTTTGATAACTTTTAACGAAGCGGCTTGAATCTTGTCAATTTTTTTAGAAAGAGTCAAGTGCTCTCTTAATTGCTGAAGCGCGCGCGCGCGTGTGTGTGTGTATATCTTAATATCGATCTTTTCAAAATTTACTTGATAAATATCTGGTTCTCTTGTTGAATCAATATTCCATAAAAATAACTATAGATTTAATTATGTGGATACTATACCCATATTAGAATGATGATTTCTCAAATGAGGCGGTGGTAAATTGCTAAGAGGAAGATGCGGCGGTGGCGCATTACCATTTGGACCCTGTGACGGTTCTGGTACCGTGGTCACCGGAACTGTTCCTGGGGCTTGGGCATTGTGTGGGCCAAAAGTTAAAACCCGACTTAGCGCCACATCTTCCAATACAACTGGATCGGTACCATGATCATAAGGACAAAGATCTCCCCTCATACAATAGCCCTTTTCTACAAAGAAAATATATATACACATATAATACCACAAACACATATGCATGCGCGTGTGCACAACAAGGTGCCCATTTTAATTTCCACTCTCTAAACTGGGAACTGTCAATTTAGATCAGAAGTCATTTTTTGCCATTGACATAAAGTTTTCTTTTGTAAATGAGAAGTGAATATTTCATGCAATGTAATACTTCGTCGTTTATATTAGAACATACGTATAACTGAAAAATATCTCTTTATTTTTAAATCATAAGGCATAGATAATTATATTGGCCTTGATCTCAGTTATTATACCATAATAATAGTATAAATATGCAGTTTCATTAAAACGAGAAAGCATTTGAAATAATAATTATTTTTTACAATTATTTAAACAACACAGTTTTCCGTTTTCTAATTCGCGAGAATACATACCATCAAAATCTCTGCAACGTCTCTTTGTTTGAAAAGATCCTGTTTGGTTATTGGAAATATTACTCGCAATAGCAACAACACTTTGTATTGATTGACTAGTTGTAGATAGCCTCATATCTACATCCCCGTGATTACTATCTTGGGTTGGAGTACCACCACCAGGACTTCCTTCGATTCGATCCGTTCTATCGATTTCCATTTTCTCAAAACGGTCCATTATTTTTTTCCGCTCTATTGATCTTGAACGTGACCGCGATCGTAATGGAGTCGGAGACCTATTCCTGAACCTTGCCCGATGGTCGCGATTATCTGGACCATCTCGTATTCTAGGTCGTATAGGCGATGAACTGCGACTTCTGGTGCGTCTAAAGAATAAAATTGTAAAATTTACATATAAGAAAACTGTCAAAAATATTCTTAACCGACTTTAGTGAACATTTAGATATTGTACAGCAACAAAAAAACCGTGTTTTTATATGCTTATTTGCAAGTTTAGGGATTAAAACAATTCCATGAAAATAACTCAAATATTTAATTTCGAGCGAATCATTAAAACTATAAAACATATGAAAAACTCTAATACAGTATCATCCAAATAATTACTGATATACTGCCAGTATTAACTATTAATTCCTTACTAATTCTCGGTATAAAATTTCTGCAAGGGTTATATTTGTTGAAAAAATATTTTTCCAAGTTCGATGAAAAAAAAAAAACATGTGTTTTCCAACTCTTAGGAGTATTACATGCATACACGCGCACACATGCATACCTGCGATCATGTCGTCTGGTACTAATTGGTGGAGATTCGTTTCTCCATGGTCGACTTCTATCTCTTTCTCTGTCGCGTCGAATGTGTTCTCTACTTCTGGATCTACGTCTATCCCTTTCCCAAGATCGTGATCGTGATCGTGTCCTTGATCTCATTCTGCCACTTCTACAATACAAAAATTTATGTGATATAAACAATAGATACTTAAACGATTCCGATTAACGCACTGGAATTCTTAAAGAATTTCCTTTTTAACGTAAAGAATATAATGTTCACATACTATTAGTCTAAAACTACTTAACAATGACATGCCGGTTATTAATACAAGTTATAGAAGAGAGCCATTATAATGACATTTTGTCCTAAACGATTACTTAACAAGAAACCACTACAGTGGCACGTAGTAACGAAAGAATCAATTAAAATTTTATAATCAATTGTCTCTTATTTATTCATGTGATAAAAAAAATGCTTTATCGTTTATACCTTCAATTGAAATTAATTTAATTACTTTCACTGTTCACTGTACAAGGAATATCATAAATCCCCTTTATAATATAGAATAGCATATATGTCTTTTTTACATATATTTTTCTTCAGAAATAATATTAGTATACACCTGCTTCGAGAACGTTTTTCCTTTTCTTTCTCAGCCTTATCCGAATCAGATTTTCTAGCTTCACGCTTATTAACTACAGCAGGTGCAGATCCATTAATTTGAAGCGGAGCAGGAGGATTCGTGATCATAGGTACTAGTTGAATTGTCGTATCAATCATTTTTTCCGTTGGCAAAACTGGTGCTGGTGGATTTGTGCCAGGCGGTGTCGTTCCACCACCATCAGGTTCATTCTTAGGGAGTGGAAGTATGTATTCTTGAGTTTCCAACGTTTTAAAAAGTAATTCAACGAAGTTCTTGGTTTCTAGAAATACAATTACAAGATATTATTTATACCATATTTTCTTATGTGAGAGATTCTTCGAAAAATATAGTTTTTACGGCTTATTTACGATAAAAAAATGTTTACACATTTTTCCTATCTTTCTTGCATAATTCTATATTATGTAATATTTATAATCTATGATAATTAAAAAAAGAATGTTTTCACAAAAAATTAATAGGGCAGAAAGTCTTTTTGCTTTTTAAGAAAAATTTAAAGATATATTTTATGTGCAAATTCAAATTTTATCAAACAATTGACCATTTTGTTTAACTACTTTCTTCCATCTTTCTTGCCAAATAACGCATGCGCGGGTATACGCGTTTGTACGCATATAAAAGATTGTTCTTTTAGATACAAAAAAATATATACCAATGAGCGTTGTCGGGCTTTCTTTTCTTATATCATGATTTTAAGATTATTATACAATTGTTAAATAGTTTTGAAATAGTTAATTTTCGATTTTTTTCTTTGCAGTTTTGTATAGTTTAAGGTTTTAAAAAGTGTTTCTAAAAAGTTTTCAAGAATTCTGTTATATTAATATTTTCAAATTAAGGGGTCATAAGGCCCTTTCATTTGAAAATATTTCTTGTATAATACAATTGTGCAGCATAATATATTCTTTGAATACATTTAAGTCAATTGCCTTGAATGATTTTTATTATATATTGTTTTATTATATATTGTAAGTCTTTATAGCATTCAAACGGTTAATTGGTAGAAATTCAATTTTATTTTAATGTTTATCACTAAAGCAAAAATTTTTTGGATAGTCGTTAGGCTGACAACAAACTCTAAAGGGGTTAATATCTAATTGTTTTTATGTAAACACACCTTGTTGTAGAAAAACATCCAATTGCTCAAGCATGTCACCACGTAATTCTTCCAAAGTCTTATCCTTCTTAGCTAATGCATAGACATATTTAGCCAAAGCAGCAGGATCCGCGTCACATCTAATAAAAACATGAAATTATTAATAAACATTTACTATGCATAATCAACTTTGACAGACAAAATTATGCATTAAGTTATTTAAAATAGTGAAGTATAATTACATTTATAACAAAAAGCAGATATCGCCTTTTTTATCTGTATCCACACACACACACACACACACACACACACACACACACGCGCGCGCGCGCGCGCGCGCGCGCGCGCCCGACACACGAACGCACGCACGCACGCACGTACATATATATAACAAATCTAGTTATGTGAATTATCCTCTAGTATCGTCAGAAAGATCAGAAAAATATCATGTTTACAAATTTTACATTTATCCCTACGCTGGATTATTATTTATATTGTAAGTTATGTGCAGTTATGTGCAGATTACTATTACGTATTATATATTGAATATAAATTTCAAGTAAAAAATATTGTTATTTCTATAAATGCATACAAACAAAATTGCTATATCCAAAAACAGTAATTAATATATCACTGTTATTCAAAGGAATACAAGATATTACGAATAAATCGTTTATTATTAATATCTTTTATTAGTTTATTATTAGTATATTAGTTTAGTATTAGTAATCGTTTATTATAGTATTGAAAAAATACATTTTCTATTACTTTTCATTATCTAATAAAAATTCCAAAGTTACAAATTTAAATTGGTGTTGAATTTACTAAAAAGTATAAATTTCCAAGAAAAGTTTAATAATATTAAACAAATCAAAGAAAATATATCAGTAAAATCTTAAATTAAAAAATTAACAAATCATAATCAACTTCAAACCACTCGATGGAAATAGAATTTTACACAAAATATCTCATGAGAATATTATAAAAACTATTCCCCATTATATAAATAATATATCTATATCTGGACAAATACTTACATCTTTAGTTTTAACAATTATGGAATTCATAGAATTGTAAAAATTTGACAAATCTAACAAATTTATGGTCTTGATATAAACATCAATAAATATATATAAACAATAGCAAAATTTAAAATTATGTATATTAAGTATATAAAAGCTAAGCTGTTTAAGACATTAGATAAAATTTATAAAGGCCGCGATCCGATTCATGCTTACAAAATTGTAAGCGTCATTTTATCTTTATTGTTAATCACATGCCAAAAAGAGATAGAATGACGCTTACAGTGCTATAAGCGTGAATCGGACCATAGCCAAAAATATTAACAGAAAAGTTATACGATCATCAAGAATTACATGAATTACAATATAAGAAGAAAAGCCGCGCGTACGTGCTGTAAAATAAATGAAACCGTGGGGTCAATATGACTTCACTTCACCATTAGAGAGTTAGTAAAAATTCTGTTTGTACTAAATGTGTTCATTTAAAAAGAGTGGATGTCAAAATAAACTTTTAAAAACTTAAAATATCCTTCAATTGTTTTGTAAAACATAATAAGCTACATATACAAAATGAGAATTTAAGAATAATTCACTTTCTAAATTTCTTGGAGTGAATTCTAGGTTAGAATATATTTTCAGTTGCTTGGATTGAGTTTTTCACTTCAAAGAAGTGAAGATATTGTTATTCTAACCTAGAAATCACCCAAAGAAATTTAGAGAGTACAATAATTTACATGTATATAACGTAACTATATTAAACATGTCAACTATAGATAATTATAGATAATTTATGAAATGTTTCTTAATAAAAATTTGCGAACTGCTTTCTACATTTCATTTTGTATTTGTCTTACTAATTCTTTGGTTTGCATTACATATACCACCACACCATAAATTTCAATATTTTACAATACCACTAAAAATCAATAACAGCTATAAGTTTTACTTCGCACTAATGCAAAGGAAAAATAAATATTATGTATGTTAAACTTGTTATGTTCACAAGATATGCAACATTCTTCTGACCTTTTTGTTATTAATATTACATACAGTATAATGATTAATAAAAAATATGTTGATATTTATATTTAAACTTCTCAATCTATCATGCAATATCATAAAATTTGCAAAAGATGCAATATTATTAATTGTTCTAATCCTTTTTATATTAATACATTCATGATTAATTCTGAATTAGATATATTATCTCTATGACTTAATTATATTATTTTCACATAATTTATAATAATCAATATAATTCACATTGTCTATATAGTAAAGGTCTGTATAAATATTATATATAGAAAAAATATAAATGAATAACTTACATAAATATTACACGTAATGTTAACGCATTCGCAACCTGTAACGTAGTCCTACGTCATTTCAGATTCTTTAGCTGAATACCGGTAACATAGTCCTACGTCATTTCAGATTTTTTAACTGAATGCCGGTAACATAGTCTTACGTCATTTCAAAATGTTTAGCTGAGACTTTTGAAAATTGTATGCGGTACTCAGCTAAGGGTTTCGCCTCAAAACCGTTGGCTGCGAATGTGTTAAAATTGATGGTACAACTACACATATTCGTTCACCAAAAACACAGATATTGGAAAGTTTCATTTTGTAATCCAATAGAACGATATAATCGCTATGTATTAAATAATAACTAATAAAAAATAACATGCGATTGACAAATCTATGGAAAATTAAGTTGCTAAAGTAAATTTTTATATAGATTTTTATATAACAGTAATAATGCAACCTCATAAATAATTATATCATCTGTTAAGTACTTTAGAGTTAACTTGATTTTATAAAATATATTGATATTTAAAATGATTTAAGGATTAAATATATGAAACTTTAGTTTGATAAATATACATAAACCTTCCAACAATAATATAATACACACAAAGTATAATTAATATATTGATTGTCACAAGGATCACTGATGATTGATACTACGATGTTGCCGCATCTCATTAGTCACACTCATTGCTTAGGCATAGAATTGGACCAATTGCACCTAACGAATTGTGTGGTCAATAGAAAACTAATAAAACTAGCAAACGAATACATGTATTGTAAAATGAATGTATTTATACCGCAAGTTTGGTTATTCAACTTTTAATCAAGTTTTGAAACAATCCATGAAAATGCAGCATAGCAGTCAACATATTAACCACTTGCTTTGATTTATAATCAGTTTAAAAGATGCAATAGAACAGATGTAATAAGGGTGTGAGGAATTCACCCTGTTGAAAAGAGAGGTTGTTATTGTTATTGTTTGAATGGTCACTCGATGCCCGAAAGACTGTTTATATGCTAATATTGATGGAGAAAATCTATCGAGTCAGGCAAAGGTTAATCGGTAATACATTATTACATATAAATAACAAGTTACATAGAGAGCAGAACGCTCCACATGTACGGCCATTTACATCAAGCACGTATAACACATACGTAAAAGTACACTCGGCAAGCTGGCCTACTTACAGCGGTTCCAAGACAGCGGTCAACCACGCCTTAAATTGATCCGGATTGTCGATTATCATCTTTAACAAATTCCGCGTTGAGAGCACATAAACAGCCTTGTATATACGCTTTGATCACACGAATTCCAACTAGCAAGAATAAGTACTCTCCTAACTAAAGACAGTCGCCATTCTGAAATCAGTCGCTGTTATATATGTGTATTCACATACATAGATAGAAACCGATCATTTCCAGAAAATGTCACGAGGTCGCTAGTGTAGCTGGGCTGTGTGTTCGATTTACGGAGTTTAACGCGCGGTAAAAGCCGTTCTATTACATTAGTTGCATACATTACTATTGACGCTTCTGATTGGTTGTCGCAACAAGAGTTGCGTCTCCTTGCGATCGGCTTGCAACTAAAGCCTGTTCTACAATATGTCGTATGTCGCCATTGAAATGTAACCAAACTGAAAAGAGTATAACTTTACCCCCTCCGCAGTACGGAGCGTGCAACCGGAGGGCCAGCCGCGGAAGGAAGAGCGGCTGAATAGAAGAAGAAGAAGGCCACCGAAAGAATGAAAACAAGATCAAGAAGTCTACGAAGTTCATTTGCAGGAAAAGTTCATTTTTTATTTAACAAAAACAGTTTTATTTTATAAGAAAAGATTATTCCGATTTTATAAGAACAGCTATGTTATAAGAACAATTTTATTTTATAAGAAAAGTTTACTTTGTTTTTGAAAGAACAGTTATTATAAAGGAATAGTTTTATGATAAAAGAAGAGTTTATTTGACCCTATAAGGATAGTCATTTCTCGAGAATTATACATTCGATAAGAACAGCCTTAGTAGATCTAGGGATACCGCAGACAAAAAATAACACGAATGCGAGGGGCGATTGTGATTGGCGGGGGCCGCCAGCGGATCGGAGAGCGTCGCGGAAGGGGGAGAACGTTTGAAATAAAAGAAGAGGGAAAGACGGGCAGTGGCATGCAGACACTGGAAGCGAAAGGATGCATGTTCGAGGAAGCCGAGAACTGCTGAGACGAAGGATCCTCGAGGAGTTGCTGCCGAAGTGGAAAACCTGCGAAGACGGCCTGGTGCGAACCTGCTGGTTGGGGCCTAGGAGACGTGGGAGAACGACCGGTCGCCGCTGCGACGGTAAGTGGCGTACAAGATTGCCACGGTTCCTCTCCGCGTAATCTTCCTTTTTCCCGGAAACCCCGCGTCGGAAACCCGAGACGTCACACGCGCGAAAATCCGCGAATCGCGACGTAAGCACGCTGAATCGGGGAATTCCGCTAGGGAGAAAACTCATCGTCGGCGGGGGGATCAAAAGGACGGCTCTACGCGATAACCAACGCGGATTGCGTCACCTAATCGCGCCAATCTTGTCGGGACTCGTTCACGACAAGGGGGATACGTCGCAATAGAGCGACATCAAAGAAGCCGCGAACGACGCTGCGTTGCGATACGTTTTCTTTATCGGCATCTTTATTCGCGGAATACTTCCGTCTCACAATTACATGTTATTTGGTTGTTTCGATTTCTATATCCTTTTGTGTCATCTGTATCATATTCTTTATCGTTAGTCGCGTCGTATTATACGTATTGTATGTACAAATTTATTCCATATTACTTACATGTATTAATTGATCTCAAGTCTATCCTATTATTTTTTTATTTTTAGTTTTATTTTAAGTTCTTATAGTATGTATGAATCCGTATTTTTTGTTAATTTGGTTATCATTAGCCGCTTTGGTAATTTTCTTTGATATTACAAATAGATTTCATATTATCTGTTTAAAGAGTAAGTGTTTCCTTTTGTTTCTTCTTTGCGTGTTTCCCCATTTTTCATACTGTGGGCCGCTGACGGGCGTCCCGTGGCTCGGACATTCTCTTCGGAGCCGGGGAGGGAAATCCCCTCGTGCACACCCTATAATACGGCATATCTGGGGAGACTTGGCCGGTCCAGCTTCCCGGGTCTGGAGTTTGGGCGAAGTTTGGGCTTAAAAAAAAACGCCCTGGCGACCGTGGACGGGCAACGGGATCCGTGAGGAACTTAACTTCGAAAGGTTCGGTGGGACCTGGATGATTAAACGTCAATGTTTTCATTCAGCTGGTGACATCCGGTCACATGATACGGGCTTTAGGTTTGCGTATTCGAATGTTTGAAATCTAATTACTTCTGTTTAAGGTCAAATTGTTGGAATATGTAAATGTAAAGAAATATACTGATTGGTTGATCAACTTACTGCTTAAATTTGGGAGAGTTCCGATGGTCCACATAGGTGATGGGCTAATTTAATGTAAAATTTTCTAATTAATGGTCCAGCGGAAAGACTAGGCCGATGTGAGTGGGTGTTTCATAATTTAATGGAAAATAAAAATTTAATGGACCGTATTTCCATCAGCGTTTCCCTGCTTAAATGCAACGAAAACGACTCATTTTTTTAACGAACAGACAATGAAAAATGGATAAACAATGTGCAGCGGAAAGGTTCCTGGGGAGAACGAAATGAGCCACCGTTAACCAGTGTGTTTCAAAGATGGCGAAAAGTAGTGAAATAAAATGACACATATGTGATTGAATAACTCTATATATACAAATATCTAAACATTGTCTTCGAATTTCACTTAAAAACTGCGACGAATTTTTGTCCCAATCCAATAGTATCAATACTCACTCGGCCTAGTCTTTCCGCTGGACCACTAATTTCGAAAGGCAAATTTAATGTTTCTTGTTTACTGAATATACTCTATACAGATATATGTGAGTGCATGTGTATGCAAAAACAAACTTCCAATCTACGTTGAAAGTTATTATATATACACATATATATATATATATATAATTGAATACATTTTCCTTAATAATTAATAATAATAATTAACAAAAAAGGAATAAGGCATTATTTTTGTATTTAGTTTAATAGTTCTGATTATAGTATAAAATGAGTAAAAAAGTAGTTAGCAAACTTGATATGTTAATAACGTTTCTGACACCATTAATAGGTCTCTTATGTCGATAATACGTTACACGATTAATACTACGCATTATTAATATGTTCAACATGTTTGCTAATTAAAATTCATACAATTATCTACAATATTTTCATCAATTCAAGACTTATTCTATTACGATCTCGCTGAATGGATAATATTTTTACCGCTACATGTTGTCCTATACATAGAGTCTGATCTTTTAAATACTTAACGTGTATTAATCCATTTCTACCGACTCCTATGTCTACAAACACACCGAAGTGTGTGACATTTCGTACAACACCGTTTAATGTAGCACCGATGTTCAAATCATCAATACTTTGCATATTATCATAGAACAGCGGTTGATTTAATATTGAACGTATATCTTCGTCATTTCTCATAGTTAGACCTTTAACTATAATTTCTATCGTAGCTTTGTCGGTATCAAACTGTACAGCTAATTCTGAGTAGCTTGCTTTCGCATACAAATTTATCTTTTCGATAAACTCTGAAGTACCAAGATCATTCAAATTACATTGACAATGTTCTACAAGTTTATCTGCTATTATGTACGATTCTGGATGGATCCACGTTTGATCTAACAAATTTAACTCGTCCTGCAAATTCTTTGGTTTCTTCTTTGTATTTTGATTAATTAATGCCGTTTCTGGTAAAATTCTTATAAATCCTGCACACTGCTCAAACGTCTTGTTGCCAATGCCTTTCACCTTTAATATTTGCGCTCTATTTTGAAACGCACCATGCTTATTTCTCCACTCTATGATATTTGCAGCTTTGGAACTTGTAAGACCAGCCACTCTCCGCAGAAGACACTGTGAAGCTGTATTGACATCGACTCCAACAAAACTTACAGCTTCTGTAATCACCTGTGATCAATAACATTTTGACTACCGAATTTTTATTAGATCTAAAAGATAATTAATTTCTAATTTTTATATTCATTTGCAATTATGATTAGTACAAAATGTGATTTAAATTATTAAACAAAATGCAACTTTATTAAGTGCGCAAATTAATCCGGGGCTTTTTTGAAAAAATTGAACCTTTATTAACCCTTAGCGAACGAATGCCGCCATATTTGCGACATTATATTTGCGAATATGGCGGCATTCGTTCGCTAAGGGTTAAATAAAAATAAACATATTAATCGATTAGACAATTGACGAATCCCTTCTCGAAAAAAAGATGGCGGCTTTGAGTCGATAACATCATCAAAGTATTTTCGGACCTCTTCCATACTTTTAAAATATATCAGTCAAGTGGTATTGGAGTGATCGGAATATATGGTAAACCGAAGGATTTTCGAATTCGATGAATAAGGAGAACTTCCCAGCTTAACGAATAAATGATATCCTTCGTCCCTATTGCGACGTGCGGCTGAGCGTTAGAGAGAATTCATGTCTTGAAAAGCAGAAAAGCAGAAAAGTAGCAGTCAATCAGAAGTCGCGCTGATAGTTGACAGTTTATGCTTTATCTACCGCTTACTATCAGCGCGAGTTCTGATTGCTGCATTTCTGTTTTTCTGTAAAGGTGTGAATTCTCCCTTATTATGTTGACTTCCATGGCTAATAAACGACCATTTCTTCTCTATTTCGTTGCTCAAACGTATGAATTGTCGGTAATACTTGGCATTAATTGTTTGACCAGATTACAGCAACTCATATTTTTTCTCCTTTTTTCAGTACGAGATTTTGATATCTTCTTTTACTTTTCTCAGGCTGATATCTCTTAATTACTTCAATTGATTTATTGCTTCTCTCTCGTATTTATTTATTGTTATTATTATAAAATATAAAAAGTTCACTTACTTCGTTTAGCGCGTTCATTAATTGTTTCTCAGGAAGATCATGTTGATACATTCCAACTCCTAAGTGCTTTGGATCTATTTTAATTAATTCCGCTAGTGGATCCTGCAGACGCTTTGCTATGGAAATAGCTGATATAATATTTACATCAAGATTCGGAAACTCAGATTTTGCTTCAGGACTACAACTATAGATCGAAGATCCAGCTTCATTGACAATGGTATATGTTACATTCAAGGAGCCGAACGCCTTTGATTTTATCACTTTTTTGAGAAATACTTCGGTCTCCCTACACGCTGTAGCGTTTCCCAGAGCTAATACCGTACACTTATGCTTTTTTACTAACTTCACCAATACATTAACCGAATGTTCATAAGACGTCTTGGAACTCGTATGCGGATATATCACACTAGAATCGAGAAGATTACCGCATTCTGATACAACAGCGAGTTTACATCCATGATTGAAACCTGGATCTATACCAAGGATAATTTTACCTCGGATAGGAGAAGCTAGAAGCAATTGCTTAACATTAGCTGCAAAAACCTCTATGGATGCCGTTTCTGCTCTGACTTTCATCTCATTTTTTACACGACGTGTTACTAGTCGCTTAATCAGATATTTATAAGCATAATCGACACTTTTGCCAAGTAAATTCATATGTAACTCTGTCGCTTTCACTGTGAGTGCATAAAGTGACAAACAATATTTCCTGAATGCTTGTTCAAAAGTCTTTGGAATAACGATTTTTACACTGAGGATCTTTTTCGATTCGGCCCGGTTAATAGCTAAAATTTGATGCGGCTTAATGTTCCTTTCAGTTATTTTAAAATTGAAATACATCTCGTACTTCTGTTTGTCCACTATATTTTTATCTTTCAAAATTTCTTTTGTTTTATATTGAATTGTCTGTATTTCTATGGCGGTCGTTTTTCGCAAAGTAATAACTCTCTCGAGAATTTCCTTATTCTTGCTAATAAGGTCTGCTATTATATGCACAATGCCATCTTCTATTTCTTCTTCGTTTCGTAAGCCTTCCTTTTGTTTGTCTATGAAAGATGCTAACGGCGGTATTTGTTGCCCTTGCAAAATGACATCGCTGATTTCCCACAAGCCTAATTCTCTTGCTTTGTCTGCCAGAGATCGTTTTGCTGCTGGTTTAAATAAAGAATAAATATATTCGAGATCGGCGAGACATTTTGTAGATGTTATAACAGAGTGAATTTCCGGCGACCACTTCCCCAATTTGTCGATTGTTTTGATAATTGTCGCAGCACGATGTTTAATAATTTGGACTTCATCGAAACTGTTTTTAAGGGCTCTCAATTTGTCCGGTTCCATAGATCCGGTCATATCTCTCCTGTATCGTGTGATAAAAGGCACAGTGTTGTCCTCCTTAAAAAGTTTCACTACATTTTCCGCAATGTTTCTATCTATATTATTGATCTCACTTATGTAATCGACGTCTGTCCACTCCATACATCGTGTAAGAGTAGGATTTAATTTTATGTCGGTATTTATGTTTGAATCTTTCTTCTGCCTTTTCTGTAACGCTTCCATATCAAAATTAGTAAATGACACTGCTTCTAGCTTCCGTTTCTTTTCATTAGATATTTTTAAATTTTCTTTTTTAGAACACTCGACATTTTTGCTTTGTGCATTTATCTTTGACGTCTTTTTCATTAGCTCTATACTCGTTTTAATTTTCCTTTTTATTTTATTTTCCACCGCTATGTGATTTTCATTCGTTGATTTTAAAAGTATCTTATCGTCATTATCATCCGAATCTGATAATTCAATGATCAATTCATTATATTTATTTCGTCCCCTTTCCATTGTAGATTCCATTGTCTGTCAAATCAATAAATTAATTTTTTATAAAGATATAAATAACTTAAAATTATAACTTTCCATTGTCATACACTACTTTACTCTTTTATATTATTTTGTCTATAAATTTTTTTAACGTTACATTTTATCAAATACAGATATGAATACATAATTGTCATATTAAATAGTGTGTATACACAGTATGTCGAAAAAGAAACCTGACTTTAATTTTCTCGTCAAAATTAGCAACACCATTAAACATCTGAAGAATGATATACATAAATAATATGTATAATAATGTATAAAGCATTTTCTTTCATTTCTCATTGAAATAATAAAATCTATATTAAAGTAACTCAAAAAACATATTAAACAAATGTACAAATATATAATTTTTGGCTATACAAATACCCAAAAATAGTTTTAAATATGATATCCTTAACATATCTTAAATTGAGACATAAGATGTCTTGAAGATAATAAAAACATCTCAATAATATTATGATATATTTTACGAATTTTATAACATCTTTTATATACCTCTGAAATGATATAATGTATGGATTATATAATGTTATAATTTCGGTAATTATTTAATTTAGCTACATCAGCACATATTCGATTGAATGAGAAATTATTTCTCATTCAAAAACATTTTGCGTATATGTGTTATACGGTTCAGTGGAAAATTATAATTATTAATGTAATGTTGCTATCTGATGTTTAAAGAGTGTCTTTTAAATTAAACTTAAAATTGCAATAATTAATTATAATAAATATTTTACCTAATAAATAATATACGTTAAAAGAGATGTAAACATAGCCTCAGCATCACAACCGCAAGAGTTCTCGTACACGACTGATGAGACCAAATGTAATCCTGACGTGGAGCAAGTTCCGAAATGTATGGACAGTAGGTCTGTTCGTTTTTGCTGCACCGCTGAACTAGTGCAATAAGTTGAAGTAAGGAAACATGAGGTCTGTTTTTTTTTTTTTTTCGATATACTAAAACTGAACTGAACTGAACCGCACTGGGAAAGACTAGTACAGAATAGTTCAGTTCAGTGCCTAAGTGCAATGAAGAAGTCTGTTCGTTTTTGCTGCACCCCAGAAACGCTAGAGTGTAGTAAACAACATGGCGCATCACATGGCATTATTTGATTCTTCTGACGAAAAAGATTTTGTTTTAATACAACCACTATTATATAGCAAATTTATTAATAATTTATAATATTATATTACCCTACCGATCATAAATTTAAATAAATGGCAAAATATAAAATAAATATAAAATCATAAAGATATCTTGACATCTTAAATTCATCCTTGTGGTATGTTTGAACATTTCTGCTGTGTATGTGTGTGTGATGGTATAATATTAACAATTTTTGAAAATGAAATAAAGATGTTTCACACATTTCAATATAATGCAAGCCACATACCTGATAGAGACTTTTCGTATAAATTTCCGTTACGCTTACATGCACTTCCAAGCTACACTTTCATGCACTGCACTGACTACACTACCTCCTGACTCAGGTCACTGAACTGCCTGCACTACATGCTGTTGCACTGCGAAAACGAACAGCGTTCATGACGTCATTCTCGATAAAAAGAACGCTTTAGTGTAAACTCCTTGCATTGGTGTGCACTAGTGCAGAAAGTGTTTCGAAAAAAAAAAAAAAACAGACCTATATACTTGTTTCGCTTCAACTTATTGCACTAGTTCAGCGGAGCAGCGAAAACGAACAGACCTATTAACAGTACTATTCTCCCGTTCCGAAATATAATTCATTATACTGCAAGATAGTATTAAGGAGCATTCACACCTTGACAGAAAAGCAGCAGTCAATTAGAACTCGCACTGGTAATCGACAGTTTCTGCTTTTTAAACTAGCGGCACATGATGCTTGTTTTCGTGCTGGATTGTTTGCTGGGTTGAAATGCTGCGTTTTGATTGGTGTATTATCATCCCTTTTTGAAAATGCATGAATCAGAACGCAGTATTTCTATCTAGCAAACAATCCAGCACGAAAACAAGCATCACGGTGCAGCTGGCTTGAGCGAGTTCTGATTGGCTGCTGCTTTTCTATCAAGGTGTGAATCCTCCATAAGGGATAATTTATTTTTTAGTTACTGCATGTAATTTGTACTACTAACACGTTTAGTATTTAAATAGTAATGTAAATATTCCTCAGCGAGAAATGACTCATCGAATCGACATCGACTCGATGTGCATTTCTCACTAGCTCGAAGTAATAGGTCTGTTCTTTTTCGCTGAACTAGTGCAATAAGTTGAAGTGAGACAAGAATATGTTTTTTCACCTCACTTAATGCATTAATTCAGCGGTGCAACGAAAACGAACAGACCTAATATCAACAGAAAATGGTGTTAGAGATCCACTCGTAGGGATTTCTTGGAACCAATAGTGTGCGTGTATGTATGAGCGCGCGCGCATGTGTGCATGTGTGTGTGAGAGAGAGTTGATAAATGTAAAAATAACGATGAAACTTTCATGTTTATTAAAAATTTTCGTAAAGAAAAAGTCGATCTCTCATATTTACCAAAGAATTTTTAGCCAAGAAAGGATATGCAATATTCTCTACGTTAACAAAAAAAAAAAGAAAAATTACATAATCATCATTATAAAAAACTTATCTATATTGTTAACATATCACTAATTTTATTCGCGAATACACATTGAATATCGTCAAAGCCATATTTTGACAGTACGATTCAAGGAAAAACAGGGACTTTATAAGAAATATATTTTAAAATGAAATGTACAATTCTTCAAATATACAAAATAAAGACAATCTACTATTTCATATAATAGAAAGAACATGTTTAAGATAATAAATTTTTCTGGCATCATTAATTTCTTTTAGTAATAAGGTCTTCTTGGGTTATTCTGAAAAGAGGAAACACAATGATCGAGATAGACATGTGAATATTTCAGTCCGAACATTATTAGAGGAGAAGGTGGTATTATAGCCTCTCTTAATATCTCCACTATTAGATAGTGAATTTTAATGTGTGATTATTTATGAATTAATAAATAACTTATTTATTAGCCCGCTGTTACATAGTGGCACTAATACACTAATAATAGCTGACATTTGTTATAATGCATTTTTATTTTTATGTATTTCAAAATGATTCCAAAGTACATATTTCAAGTTGTGCAAAATTAATCAATAGCATAATATTTTGCTGTGTTCCCGTAATAAGGAAAAAATTCCAAGTAAATAGTCAAAAATGGTTTTACTTACCTTGATTTAAAATTATAATTTTTACAACTTGGTAAACTAAGTTCTCATACATATCATATAGACATATCAGCTGTGTTTTAATCAAAAGTATACTATCAAATGTAGATAGAAAATAACATTGTCCCAACTCTCCTTGATATCAAATCTCTCTCATCTTCCCTACTGATAATACGACCTCTTTTTCGAGGTTTTCAATATCGAAGTAATTATTCAATAAATTGATTCTAATCTATCTAGATCACTGCTGCTCTTCTATCTGCACTGCTGACCTTCTGACAGATTGTATCTTCTGACAAGTAAGTCAGTATCTACATTAAAAATTAACGGTTATATTCATTGTTATTTCTTCTAAGAATTTATTTATTTTGAATACATATATAATTTTATGACAAAATTATCTGTGTTATTTTAAACAAAACCAATTTTTTAAATCTATTTTAGTTGGAGGTCACATCCCTGTTTCTCTAACCCATTAAGCAGTGTCGTTACATTTTTATAAATAACGTCCAAAGTAATAAATATTTCATAACTTTAAGTCTAGAATCGATTAAACGACACTTTGACGAATATAACGAATATAACCGTTCAGTTCTCAATTTAAAATATTGATTGTTGACGAAGTTATTGTACAAAATATAAATGCGGAGCCGTAATACCACCTTTCCCTTCATGAATTATTTTTCTAACAATCATAGTACTTACTAATGGATTAGGCCTAAATCTATATGCGAGCATCATTCTTTTTCTATACGCGTCAAATTCATCATCGTCTCTGGATACACCATCCGGTCTCTCAGATCCTAAACCTGCACTATCGAGCCTATTTGTCGCCCTGAAATTATAAAATGATTAGATCAAAGATGTTCGAGAAAGATTTAACATTAAAAAATAATATATGTAACAAAAGATTTACTTATTAACTGGCTCAATACGGCCGCTACCTTCGCTACCCAAACCTTGTCCTTCACTCCATCCAAGCTTTTGTAACATTTGAAAACCTATAAGTAAAGAAATATTATACAGGATTCTGTAATGACAAATGAAAACAAATCCAACATTTTCTCATCATCACGAAAGCCTCAGATATTAGATCTAACCTTATTTCTTATAAATAAATAACATACCTATGTTATCTTCCTTTAATTTATATTCCTTGTAATCGCTCAAGTCAGGCTCTTTCCCTTGCTTCACGGCGTTATATTGCTCCATAAATTTCTTCAGCTCGTCTGGTGGTAGAAAATCGCCAATGTGGTGTTTACCTTCCGCCTGCGCTGTTAATTCCTCAGCCCACATTTGCGTCGCTTCCATTTCAGCGGATCTGAGTTTGTGTTCCCATGTACCACCTTCCGTCTCTTCGTCACTGTCGTACTCGTATTTGTGTTTTCCTTGCGCCTCCAAACGTTTCACTTCCTCCCTCTTCCTTAAGAGATTTTGGTACAAAATATTTATCTGAAACGTATATACACATAGAAATAGATTATCTAATGAAAAATCAGTGTTGAATTTATACATATACAGGGTATCTGAAACTTCTCGGTCAATCGCTAGTGCGAAGGTAAAACGAGTTGAACTGAGCAGAAAAGTTATGTACCATTTTGCAAAATCCGCAATAGTTAATGAAAAATTAATTATTCTGTGTGAGCTAACGAGCGCATAAAAAGCGACAATAAGCTGTGATGATAAAAAAAACTGATGTATGGAAAAATTTTACTCTATACTTTCGATTTATTTTTTCGTGTAGGATCATCCCCTCTCTGGTTGTACCGCTAGTTTACAGGACATCCTGTATGTAGCCACAATATTTCTAGTAAAATTTTTTTAAAACTTGTTACATTGGTTGGTACACAACATACGACAGCAGCAGCATACCTTATAATGATCCTCTGCCTTTTTCCATTGTTCTTCGCTCAGATCGAGTGTGCCGAAAGTTTGTCTCGCATAATGGATAAGTGCCGGGTCGTTTCGTGAAATCTTTGTAAGCATCGGATTCTTCGATTTAACATGCTGCCCCTTGGGCGGAGAGGGTATTATAACAGCAGGTTGTCCGATTTGTCCCGGTATAGCTATACCAGGTTGCGAAAGTGCAGCACCTGGTCTAATATTGGGAGATACATTTGTTTCTGTAACGAGAATTTTAATGTCCGCGTCGCCCCAACGACTACGTCTTCTTCTTTTGCGTTCCTCTTTATTATCGTCCTTCGGTTGATCTACTATGCAAAAAACGACGCATATTAAATATAATCGTGTAACTAATACCATCGCTCGCGTATATTCGAGTCTCACTCACCATATAGCGTATTGTGCTTTTGAGACTTATCCATGTTATCATCATTGTCACTAAGTGCTTCCTCAGGACAATACAGTTCAGCACCACTGTTCTTCTTATCCTTATCTGGCTTCTCGGCGCGTAATTTCGAAACCAATCCCCTGTACTGGAGATACGCTGCACTTTGCTTTTGGTGCAGAAACCTTGATTAAAATGATACTTAAAACGCTGTCTATAACATGTACTCCTAGATACAATACTTTCATATAAAAGATGTAATGTTAATAATGTAATGAAAATAAAATTTAACAGTAGAATCAACAATTGATAACCGTACGTAATATATAAATATCAAAAACTAGAGAAAAATAGTACGAAATTATTAAAGTGTATATATTCCAAAAAATATTATAATTTAAGAAACGTATGCAATAAAGTTTTTTTATGTAGCACTGAAATGATATAGATATTATTTTATTTTCAACTAATATTTGTATTAGGATTTCAAATCAATCTTATATAACATAGAATTTATGCGTAAAATATTGTATCAACAGAAACAGAATAAATGTTAAATAGTTTCACTATATGAGAAGAACTTAACATTTACGCTAAAATGTGGGAATTTGTATGAAGTGTATGACGTTTTAATACTATATATGGTATAAATAAACTATATGAAAGAATCAAATTCCTCTATTAAGGCTTGATTATTTCGCTGTAGCCATTTTAGTTTATAATGTCATGAGTGAGAAGTGACAATAAATTTTTTGCATTATGAAATTTTATTTTTAGTTTAGTTTTCNAAAAATATAATAATTTCGTAATCCTGAAACCTGCAAATTATACGGCAAATTGAATCTGTCCAATACGTCAAATAAAACATATCATTTCTCGCCTATAATGTCATAAATCTACATGGCTGCGGCAAGATAGCCGAACCTTATTAGAGAAATTTGATTTTTTCATCTAGTTTTTAATATATTAAAACAAAACGTCGTAGAGAAAA
>NW_014554488.1:805739-970675 GCF_001313825.1 Dinoponera quadriceps | reverse complement strand
ATAACTTTTTAAATAAATTGATAAATAATAATAAACATAAGTCAATTCCTCAAGTCAACCTGCCTATAAAAATACTAAAATAAGATTAAGAAAAAATGAATAATTTTCGAAATGTTACATTTTATACTTATATTTATCAACATTTGACCTTAACGGAGGTCGAAGGTCAATTTTTTTTTCATCAAATTGTGTTCTCTTTGAAAAAACAAGATGTCAATATCTTACTTAGTTTAAAAGATATTCAAGTTGATTAAAATAAAAAAAAAACCTTGTATGTACATGTATGTGGCGTCATTACTGTGATTGCAAGAAAAAGCATGTTCAGTGTAAAAATGCATACATCTTTTATAACTTGATCAAACCTAAAATATTGTGGCTCACTTTATGAAAATATAAGAAATTCATCCAGTTTCTACAAAATGGTTCTAAGAGAAAAGTAAGATTTTAGGGGTATGGACTTTTGTTTATCTTTGTCAGACTACATGCCCTTAAATTCCTTGATCCTGTTTTCGGGTTAATCTTATTAAAATAATCAATTCCCTTCGTAATATATAGCTGATATTTAATGATGCGGGTATATATTTGCAACAATGCACATTAAGCAGGATATTTAATGATGTTTGTGCATTTGACTATGTTATTATTACTGAAATATTATCAAGAATTACTGAAGTATAGACTTTGTAAAAGATCCTATAATGTAAAATAAATTGTCATCTCCAAATATCATACAAGTATTAATCATATTACAAACGAGGGACAAGGAAATACAAAACGAGGGCCAGTGAGGACAGTAGTTACCATAATTTAGGATCTTGAGCGTTCTTCTCGCGTACTTCTTGTTCAATTTCATCTCCACAGTCAGCCACAATGCGTGCCAGTTGCTCAGCCTCTACTAGACACACTTAGAATCCTTTGTCAGACACGTATAATAACGTCCCAATTCGCTTTATAGCCGTGTATTTTTTTTTTTTTACTAATTCCCGATGAAATATTATTCATACAATTTAACACCATGTCTCACGCAAACAAATAATCTTTTCAACAATCCACAATATTTGGTTAATACCGCACGAGAAGTAAAAATAATGTCATTAATGCTTATAAATAAGAATTTATTATGCGTGAACACGAAAGTAAGCTCATATTCGTTGAGCGTGATATCATACCTTGTTCGGAACTCTGTAGGTTGATCGGTGGTCTCACAGGTGGTGGTATTTGTACGTTAGGTGGGCCCACCGAAATTGGTACCTGATTAGAAAGGGCATAGCTGGTGGACATGAGACACGGTGGCGGTGCTGCATTTTGTATGACAGAGGGAGGTGGTACGTTTGGCGGGGGGATATTCAGGTTTGGCGGTGGAACAGAATTGATCGTCGATGAAACAGTATGCACTGGCGGAGGCGCTGACATTATCATAGGCGTTATCACACTTGGCGGTGGAACATTAGCTACATTCGGTACTGTCACCACAATGGTTTGCGAGCCAGTGATAGGCATCATAGTCGGTGGCATCTGCGACATCGATGGCAAAATGTTTGGTGGTGGTATGTTAGGAGGAGGAATATTGGGTGGTTGTAAGTTAGCATTGCATGCTGGTGGCTGTATGTTACATTGTTGTGGATTTTGTATGATGTGCTGTTGCCCGTTTGAAGATAAATTGGCCATAGGCATAGTCTGAGAAATCTGCATGTTAGGCGGAGGAACATTTGTATTGGGCGGAATGCTTTGGATAGGAGGTGGTGGAGGCGGAGGACGTATAATATGTGGTGGTGGTGCAACTTGCATTCTGGCACTGTTAGAATGATCGTTTATATTAGTGTAATTATTGTTAAAATTCTTTGATACTGGCAGCCTCTGCAGATGCACAGATGGGATATTTGGTGTCAAATTCCTCATAGTTGGCGGAGGAATATTTGTCATTTGCATCACTGGCTGAGACATGAGAGACGGGATGGAAGAAATGTGATTATTATTGTGAATTGGAAATTGCTGACTAAACTGTACACGCTGCCCATTCTGAGACTGATTATAACTATGTCGTGTCTCTGGGCTTAATGGTGATCTATGTCTAGTAGGCGATGGACTTGAGGAGGAACTATGTTTTCTATTATCTGAACTTCTTCCCCAACGTGAATCGTTTCTCCTACGGTCTCGTCGACTATCCCAATCTCTAGTTTTCTCATTTCGATGTTTTCTATCTCTGTCTCTTTCTCTAACATCATAGCACTTGTCATCTCTTCTCTTATCTTCGTATTTATCTTGTATCTCTTGTTTGCTAGTTCCTTTATTATTTGCTATTCTCTTAAACTGATCCAAAAAGCTGCCATCGTTGGCAAATACATTCATGCAGTAGGATGAGGTGAGTTTTTCATTTTCATCCCTATAAACATGTAAACAAATAATGCAAACTAATATATTTGAATACCATGTATCAATAAATAAATAAATAAATAAATAAATAAGTATATATATATACTTGTGTATGTGTATATATATATACAACACAAATTACATATATATATATATATGTACACGTATATATGTATACAATAGTAGGTATTCCATTTAGAAAACTCGAAATTGTTACAAACTCTAAATAATAATACTCTAAAAGAGGGCTTACTTTGGACCATTGCCTTTACTGCTTGTTGTTGTAGAGGCCGATGAATTTGACTTTTTCATGCATTCGACGGCTTCTTTCGCTTTCTGTTCTTGCATTTTCGCCTGGATCTCCAGCTTCTTTTGTTGAATAATTTGTTCTTGCTTCGACATTTGCGCGAAACGTTCATTTCGCGAGGTTTTTGACACAAACGGATCAGAACCTTTAACACCACGATACGCCATTTTTGTTGTTCAACGATTCCGATGGTTTTCCGATTTTACAAACAACTTCGACGAAAAGATCTAGATATCTTGGATTCTACTTATTGACAACGTAGTATAACTCATATATCGGCTGATAATAAAGGTTTTATATTCTATTATGTACGATAGAGCTTCACATTTCATCAGATCAAGTAATGTAGGTCATGTTCATTTTTATGCCTATCGTGAAAATCATACGTTTTAGGTAATGTCAGTGTTGCCAGAACAAACAATTTTTTGTACCAAAAATTTACCAGACCCGGTTAATATATTAAGTCTGTTTTTTTTCGAAACACTTTCTGTGCACACCAGTGCAAGGAGTTTACACTAAAGCGTTCTTTTTGTTGAGAATGACATAATCATGACGTCATCAACGCTGTTCGTTTTCGCAGTGCAACAGCATGTAATGCAGGCAGTTCAGTGAACTGTTGCACTGAGTCAGGAGGTAGTGTGGTCAGTGCAGTGCATGAAAGTGTAGCTTGGAAGTGTATGTAAGCGTAACGGAAATTTATACGATTATTGGCTAATGTTTGGAAGATATTAGAATTTCCAGTAATTTTTAGTAACTTTCGTATCCGGTCAACAGATCTCGATCCGAGATTTAGGCCGGAATTCATAGTCAGATCTTATATTTAAGACCGTCTTAAATTCATCTTCATATGTTTCGTAGCCAATGAAATGAGTTTGAAAAACAGCATCGGAAAATAAACTTAAGGAAAAATGATTTTTGCCCACAGGACTTAGCAATGCTTGTTGCGCAATGGAAGTTTGCGTGGTAGCCAATCAACATGCCGTTTTTTGATAAGAACTAGAAGTTTATTGGCTACCGTGCGAACTTCCTCCATGCGGCAAGCACTTCCGCGTCCTGTGGGCAGATGCCATTAGCGCACATCCACATATATCGACCGGTGTCTAGAGTCTTTTCACTGGATCACTAATTAGAAAATTTTATATTAAATTATAATGGACAGATTAACTTAATGGAATTGACCAATCGTATTAATCAGTTTAGCTAATTGGCAAATGCGATTGGTCAATTCCGTTGAGTTAATCAGTCGATTAGGTTAATCGGAATTGGTGCAAATCACCTTAGTCTAGATATTTATATTATTGGTTGAAACAAAAAATGTAATCCCTTTTTCACCTTTATTTTGTTATATTCATTTAACAATGAAATTGTACAAATTACGCAAAATGAAATACAATATGGTGTTTATTATAACTTATAAACATAGCTAAATGTAAAAAAGCATTATCTCCTTATGTATTATTTAAAATATGTTAGATTTTAAATTAGCAAATAAATCAGAAAAAAATTAGAAATATGTTTTATTTGTTTTTTCTGTTCCTTTTGGTGTTTAATACCTTTCATATAGGCTTATAATTTCATAGGTTTCATACAAAATGACATCACTCGATGCTCCATGCATTTTATCCGATGGACATCTTGGATATTTTTAGGACGTCTCTTGGAAGTCTGTGCTGTATGGGTACAGAAACTATACTATACTTCGTACATCAATGGACGAAGCAACATAAAAATTATATTAAATAATAGCGCAGAAAGTAATTTTTTCCCCCATTTATAAAGTTTATTACATGTTTTCATATTTCTCTTATAAGTGACTTACTTTTAACAAGATTTAAATAATTTATTGATGTAATTTCTAATACTATGTTTTTAATATCATACACACATGATATATCATCACTATGTGTATATATCGTATATATGATGATATATCATCATTATGTGCATAAGCAGTGTCATGGATGAAATTGCGATTTATGAAAGTGTCTTCGGCACATATTTACTGTTATATATAGCAAACACTTGCAAAATGTCCTTAGGCGTTCCTTAAAATGTCGCACTGTTTTAAATATTATAAAATCTCTAAAAATATCTACAGATGTTAAAATTTTTTTAATTTTCACAATGTTACTAAGTTTGTTAACTCGCACCGATCACCAGTCCAACCTTCTCTAGACTAAATAAATATCGCTTAAAGATCGCATATTTCATTCAATACTGCTAAAAAATTACTGAAATCAAGGAGATTAATTTGATCGTTGAAAATGCTTACAAAAACTGTGAAGTGCACATCATACACACACACGCGCGCGCGCGCACACACACACGTCTACATATATACCTAGCTATATATTAATGTCTATTTCTTTTTTTGTTTATTGTACAATAGTCAGGTACTCTGGAGTAAGCTGCATTCCATCGACATGGTACGATGTCAGGACGCGAACTTTTTGCCCATCTTGAGTTGTAAATTCTATCGCATGTTCACTGTCCATGATTCCTCCTTCTAACTGATTAATTGTTGCGACTGCCGTCGCATCTGTATCTTCATCCTAAAAAATATAATTAAAATATTTGTTGATATTAAGAAATTTTTTGAAAAGAGAAATAATAAAGATAACGCTCCGCGAACCCTAGATATTAGATTTAGAATCCCACGTCAAAACATTATTAAAACCAATTTTTATTGACTTTTGAAATCAAGATCTATATAAAAAAAAAATAATAATTTATGTAACTACACAGTTTAATAAATCAAATTTCTGCGTGCACTCAAGAGCAGCTTTGATGCTGTTGACAGACTTAGAATAAAAGTTTCTAAATTGCACTATGGAAAAAAATAGCACTAGAATAAAAGTTTCTAAACTGTACTATGGAAAAAAATAGCATGATGCCATTTAAAAAATTCAAGGTGTTCGTGACTTTTTTTATAAAAAAAAATGTCAAAGCTACTCTTGAGTGCACGCAGAAATTTGTATATATCCAAATTTTATCGCAATTATTTGCTAATATATTTTTTTTCTAGATTACCTCGAGAGCTTTGACGATTGCTTCCGCGTCGGTTTGAACTACCGACATAGTTTCAACGTTTTTGGTCGGACGGGTCGTAATTTCCCCTTTCATTGCCGCGGTTACAGCAGCCTCCTCATCAACATGAATGTTCAAGGCATGCGTGGACTGTTGCGTAAGCATTCCAGAATGAACGCGAATAGTTTGGCCGTCGCTCAATTGACTAATAAAGTGTCCTTGAGAAAGAAGCTGCCGGGCTTCTTGGATCGACAGCGGAATAGGATTACCTTCTTCATCTGTAATCTGAAAATGCCATTTATATAATCCCATAAAAACAAAATGTTTATCAAAAATTTTACATGAAAAAATAACTATTGGTATCTATTGTTACCTGCAACTGTAAATCAGAGTCGGAAAGCTCTATTCCAGATTGCTCTTCGTTATTGCTGGCTGTATTATTTGTAATTTTGTCGGCAATTATTTCGTCGTTCTCAACGTCTAAACGTGGCAATGAGTTTATATCTGATGTTATTCCGTCCTTATTTCTTATCGCGCTAGTATCGACTATATTTTAATACAGTTGAATTAATATCGGTTAATTGATTAATATTTGACAAAAATATTTGTTAATGAATCTCGACTAATATAATCAAGATGATAAATATACATGTATATTACACACACACGCGTGCGCGCACGCACGCATGCACGCACACAATATATAAAATACAAATCGACTGTGTATACCAAAATGCAATGTTCGTGATTGATTGGGATCATCAGGATCTTGATAGGACACATAGATAATTTGTTGAATTCCATCGGTAGATGCTTCATCAGTCGCAATCACTTGCGTCATTTGATCATTGACGAGTGCTTGTTCGTCACTCTCCTGTGAGTTTGGTAAGATTTGCCACACCTCGCCAATTGGGGATCCTCCCGCTTTGTCCACAGTTAGCACTTTATTTTCCCTGTGCACCTATGAAAATTAGTGATTTTACTAAATTGCAGCTATCAGAATTAGACAGAGGAGATAGAAATCGCTAGAATACCTTTTTATGCTTTGTTAAATTTGAGCAATCAGCAAAGGCTTTGCCACACAAATCGCAGGAATAAGGCTTTTCACCTGCAAGAAGCAATATAATTAAGACAATAATTTAAAATGAAGTTTTCACTCGTGTCTATGTTGAAGTTCAGCATTTCAAAAAAAAAAGGTTCTTAAAATTATACAACGATAGAGATATTTATCTATTAGAAGCTTGCAAAAGTTCTCGTGAGCTCACAAATAGATAGAGACAATAATTTGGATGACATTTGGCAATAAGATGGCTGTAGGATCGACTTGGTAATTGTCTTCCTTTAAGTTGCTTTTTAGTTTTTAAATGTCATATTGAATCAATCGATGATGGTTGATTTAATTCACAGTTCCGAACAAATACATTTAATACATTTTTACGTTTCGAGGATTATACTTTAATACTTTACGTTTTGAGGACTATACTTTAAAATTAGGTTATTAAAGTTATACTCTAATTACCAGTATGCAAGCGGAAATGTTTCTTCAGTGCCCATTGTTCCGTAAATCCGCGATTACAATGCGCGCATTGAAATGGACGTTCGCCCTTATGCCGACGTACATGACACTTCCATGTATCTTTATGCAAGAAACATTTTGCACAAAACTCGCACTTCCAAGGTCGCTCGCCGGTGTGTCGTTTCACGTGCAGTTTAAACTGGGATGATGTAGTGAATTTGCGACCACAATGGTCGCAGCAATACGGCTTTTCGCCAGTGTGAATGCGCATGTGCTCTTGCAGATTGCCATTTTGAGAAAAACTCTTCTGACATACCTCGCAAGTGTACGGTTTGTGGCCACTATGCCATCTGAAACAGACGAACTTTCATTCATATGAACTTTGAGTGATGAGGAAATATATAAAAGTTACTCTATTCGATTTTTTTGTGTTTACTGTTCTATTCTGTATTCGTGATAAATGTTTTTTCATCTCCTTTTTTTTTTAAATTTTTATGAAGATGAAAACCCAAGAATGAAACATTTGTTCATATCTAACGATGTAGTTTTTTACATTTGCGTTTTTAGGAGTTTACATTACTATATACATTATGCTTATGCCATATGTAGGGGAGATGAGGAAGAATTGGTACCAAGGGAGAGTTGTGACAGAGTTATTTTGTTTCTAACAGTTGATAGTACATTTTTTTATTGAGACACAGCTAATTTGTCTCTATGTGACATGTAAGAAAACTTAGTTCACCAAATTGTAAAGATGATAATTTATTATAATTCGTCCAAACTTTGTATTAACTTCTTCAGTGAAGTAACAGATCAATCTTAATTTTTGTTGCTACGAAATTTTGCGAAACAAGCTACAGAAGAGAAAATATCAAAATTGTCCTGACTCTCCCTCACCTCCCATATGCTATGTACTCAATATTAATAAAAATAAAATCTAAAATTCCTTGAATCCAAGAAATAATCACCTGTAATGCAACGTGAGACTGGTCTTGTGCGCAAATTGTTGGCTACAAATGTCACAGAAGTATTTCTTCTCGCCCGTGTGAGTAAACTGATGATTAATCAGATTCGCCTTAGTCTTGAAACTGGCATTACATGACTTACAAACGTATGGCCGGTTATCTGAATGCACTAACTGATGACGCTGGAGCAACTGTTTGTGCTTGAAACTCTTCCCACATTTGTTACAGACAAAACGACGCCCGTTATTATGCTCGGCTTCTTTATGATACACGACGGAGCTGGGATGATTTAGGACTTTGCCACAGATATCACATGGGTATTCTTTATCCAGTTTACTCCTCTGAAATATCATAAATATTCGAGAGAAATAGCAGGGAGATCATATTAAAAATAATTAACGAAGTTACGAGATCATTACATGAAAGTTTAAGTTATCTTGCGTATCCTCTAAATCCTTATCATAAGGATTTTTATATACCTTCTCAACGAAAAATCTTCCTAATAATAATATCATTTGACAAAATAACATGCACAATATTTTATCGTCCGCCATCTTAACACTTATAATCGTTTACAATAGCCAAAATGAAAGGTATTCCGTAAGAGCTCAGACATTAAATTGAACGACTGAAAGCGACGCTTACAAGTATAAACGCTCACAACAGATGAGCGTCCAAACTGAACTCACTCTTAGTGATTATCACTCCATATATATATAAATTCCTGAATTCCTACCAAGAATCTAAAAGAATAATCACAGACAATGATCACTGAGTGCTCACTGATCTGCTTTTTTCGTTGAATGTAGCTTTTGTGTCTCTCTTCGTGTTTTTTACTGTGCTGCACACATTTAATCGCGCCATTGATATCATCTTCTACCTCGGTTATCGACGTTGAAGTGTTCTGCTCTGCGTTGGCTATCTCAATCCTTTCGAGTGAATTCGGCGCCTCGACATTCTCGTTCACAGAATTCGAATTGTGCAGAGTTGTCTTCTGATGCAACATCAGGTTATCCTTGCTGATGAAGAGCTTCTTACACTGTGTACACTCATATCTCACGCTTTTATGAAAGCTCCTAGTGTTGTATTAAAAATTGAGAATTTTTATGCATATTTAAAACATATTCCAATTATTAAGATTATTTGATCATATCTAAAATGATCGTAAATACAAGATTTTAAACTATATTTCAATTCTAAAATACTCCATTTTCATAATCTAATATGAATTGTCCAAGATTTTGCAGAAAATATTACTTGTGTACTATGAATCTGCTGCGTTGTAGAAAACCTCTGCCACAAAGTTGACAAGTAAATTTGGTCTTCCGTCGGTTTAGTTTTGTTTTCCCTCGTGCACGATTCACAACTACCAATTCACCCAAGTCTTTACCTTCTTCCGTTTCAAGATGACCAATTACTTCTGCAAAACACATAAAATATATGAGTAAGTAGCGAAAATGTTTTAATTTTTTATACCAGGCTTTCAAAATATTATGCAAACCTTCCTGACCATCCTGAATAGAAGAATTTAATGCTTCCTCAGAATCATCATGCATTTCAGGATCATCATCTTCTTCATCAATCACACCCTCCTCCTTAAAAATTCTTTCTAGTTCCTTTCCTTGTACTGCTTCCATAAATCTGTGTAAATTCATTAATCATTAAAACGTATTAAAACAAAGAAGTTTCTTTTTTTCAGTATACCTTTTTGGAACTTTACGTTTTCTCCTGCGCCTTCCATCACCATCCATTTCATCGATTTCTTCTTGTTTATCCTCTTCACCTTGGCTCACAGTTTCTACAGGATTTTCTTTTGTTGCCTTTCATATAATGCATGTAAATAAGAAAATTCTAATACATATTGACAAGATATCTATCTTGAGAATTCCCTGATTTTCTAGACGATTTATTATACATTCTAGATAAAATGAAAGTATTTTTTAATATATCTTGGAAATGAATATATATTTATTAGGCAAGATCCTCAATATTTTCCATTTATAAGCTTGTAAATAAAATTATAAATTATAAATATAATTAAAAATCACTCGAGTTTCAATTACTACTTTGAAAATTTTTGAAAGAAACTGTAAGAACTCTGAAAAAATATTTTATATTGCAAAATTTTCAGATTTTATTTTCAAAACTAATAAAAAAAATTGTGTAATGTATAACTATATAAAATGCAACTTTCATAAATCTATTAAAGTTAATATATATTAATTAAAAAAATTGTTAACACAAAATCGTTAACTTCAATATTGAATATTGGATTAGCCATAAAATCAGTGTGCTGTAAACATCAGACCAAGATAACTAAATGTTCAAATTATATATGTAGATATAGAACAAAAGAGAATCTATTATAAATATAAATACTAATATTTAAATGTTAAATAAAAATCAGATAGTAGATCATGATGAAGTATCGAACCAACTTAATAATGTATTACAAACCAAAGTGTCTGCTTCTGTGTGTACTTTAGGTGGACGTCCACGTTTCCTTTTTGGCTTAGTCAAACCTTCTATTTGTAAACTCATTTCATGTTCTGCTGGATACATGGATCCTTCTGACGTTACTAAAATAATAAATTCACAAATAATATTTTGATAGAATAAAATGCCAAAATCTTTCTGTCAATACAAACATACGTAGATAAAAGGTTTTATTACCTTTAACAATGTTTTGTTGCTCATCCTGTTCATTCTCATTATGCTGAGCTACACGGTCTATATTTACTCTTTTATCTAACAAACGTTCAGCTCTGCGTTGCTCCACCTCATGTTTCCACATTTCTCGTAACTTTTGTTGTCCATTCACTAACAGCTGTAAAAACTGAACTGTTGCTTCTAGTTGAATGTTACAGCCTGGACAAATTGTTCTTGGTAATTTGCCATCGTCTCGAACCTTACAAAAAAATAATATAAAAATTAGAATCATAATATGAATTACAGAGTTACAGGAGAAGCTATATAATAATTTTAATTATACTAATAAAGCATATTTTTGTTAATAGATATACCAATGTCTAATTAACTTCTCCTATGAACTGTTACATATTTTAAAGTATCTAATGATTTGAAAATTCTCTATAATCATTATATAATACTATAATTCAATAACTTGTGATTTGTTAATACTATAATTTTCCTTCCTATGTGCTTATATAAAAATCTGTGTATTTTAAGTTTTTCTCACTAAGAAAGATAATAATAATATTAATAATTTATACATCAGACAATTTTGTTAAAACTTTTATCAATATATATCACATACGGACATAAATCAAAAGAAAGATATCTACGTAACATATAAATTAACTTTACTTCTGAATAATCAGATGGTAACATATTGTAACACATATTTATGTAGATAGATAGATAGATAGATAAATAGATAGATAGATAGATAGATAAATATATACATATATATATATATATATAAAAACATATTTTGCATACAAAAACAATTAAGTACTTTATTTTATAAAAACAATTGTTTAAAAGGAAATAATCAAATAAACAACATTGAGTTTTGATCAGTGTAGTAGTCAATGTAGCAGCTATACAGATTTGTGAAAATTGGCAGGATCAGTCAGGAGGAAATCAAGTTGTTGTCCGATATTTGACCGGCATTTTAAAAGTGTGGCAGTAACTCACCTTCAGCGGTAAGTATCGATTCACGAGTGAACTCAAGTCTGTCTCGCCTGTCTCACTGACGAACAACAATTCGTTGCCATTGTCCGCTGCGCATAATCGACAAATTGTCGAATCGTACAAATGCACAGCTACCATATTCGCTGAAATTGCAAGTTTTCAATGTCAATCATCAGGAAAGTGGAAATAAATGAAAAACGTGCACATATATCACTATTACTTGAGTAACGTTAGACGTTAAGGTACGAACATTAGACTGCTTGCTTGGAAAGAATGTCACATACACCGTAAGAGGTTAAACGATCCTTTACCTTTGAGAGCTACCGCACACAAAAGCGTATGCACAGCAAAGCTGCATAAAACCGTCTCGACCAATGAACATCTAGCAGAAAGCAGCCATATTGATTCGCAAAACATGCTCATTGGTCGAGACTTGTGCTATAGCTGCGTTTAATTTAGTTGTGTGCAAGCAGAGAGATCCGGAAAGAGAATTCACACTCTGACAGAAAGGCAGAAAGTAGGAAAGCAGCAGCCAATCAGAACTCGCGCTGATAGTAGACAGTTTCTACTTTATCTACTATCTTATCTAGCGTACTACCAGCGCGAGTTCTGATTGGCTACTGCTTTTCTGTCAAGGTGTGAATTCTCTCTTATACACGGTTTCTGATAGGTTGGAAATCTATTGACTATGTTATTTTCTCTGTTTTGTTGCCTGACACTGCAAGGACTTTTATAAACGCGAACATTCACAGTGCGCGAGTACCCAAATCGAATATACCGCAGTAGAATATTACGAGAAAAATGATACTTTAAGTCTGTTCGTTTTCGCTGCACTGCTGAACTAGTGCAATAAGCTGAAGTGAAAAAACATACTTGTCTTGCTTCAACTTATTGCACTAGTTTAACGGTGCAGTGAAAACAAACAGACCTGTTGATTGGCTACCGCACCAACTTCCGCCGCGCGGCAAACGTCGTAGCATCCTACGTGCAAATTCTATGAAAAACTTCACTCGTTTGGAAATTAAAATTTTGTGACAATTGTTAAGTATTCTCGTCACATTGTACTTCCTTTATTTTCGTAGAATATGTAAGTACATTCAAAGTAAGATATTATTAAATAATCTAAATTTTATCAAAACGATAATATTATTGGGCGTATCTATCACTTTTAAATACATGTATTGTCGGCGCGAAGATGGTTTAATTTTTATGTAAATGAAAGGTACAAAATAATAAAATCAATTCAATTTGCGCGCATGTCAATATATATTCACTAAAATGGATGTATTAACATTTTTAATAATTATTATAATTTATGTCAAACGATAAATCCATAGAGGTTATCTTCACGTGTATATAACTCGGTATAATAGCCTTAACTCGTGAAGTTATTACACAAATTTTCTGCAAATCAATGTATTTTTCATGGAAAACTTTGAAATGTTACAATTTATTGGTTAATGCTATTATGCTAGTCTATTTACATGCATATGCTTTGGTTGTTCTGATATTAGTAATTAATAGAAATAATACATATATACGATATAAGATGTATGTAAGAAATATTTTCATCTTTTCATAGATTTACAATTTATAATATCTGGACAAATATCGCAATGAGCAAATTCAGAAGCAAGCCACGTCAATTGCCAAAGCATTTGGATCCAAAATATTTGATGTTCTCAATATTTACAGCAAATGATATAAGAAATCTAAGTGTAGCGAAAATTAGGACACCCTTGTCTTTTAACATCCTTGGACATCCTCTAAAGGGTGGATTATATGATCCATCTTTAGGTAAAATACATCTTATCATAATATAGTTTTTAAATAAAAAAAATTTCATTTTAACTTTTTGTTAAGATATACAATCATAGTTGAGATATTTAATATTTTGGTGAATAAAAGAATACAACTAAATAATAAGATTTTACTCATCTATGTAAGTAGCCATTAGACTGTATCTTACTATACATGAAATTTATTCAAACATATAATTAATATATTTCAGGCCCATTAATGGGAAACTCAGAACCATGTAGCACATGTGGTGGTAATATCCATACTTGTCCAGGTCACTTTGGGCACATAGAACTGCCGATGCCAGTCGTTAACCCATTATTCCACAAAAGATTATGTATGTTAATCAAATTGTCGTGCTTGTCATGTTTCGCCTTTCAAATACCGCCTTACGTCAAATTGCTATTATCCGCAAAATGGAAGTTACTTTATCAAGGACAACTGAGTGATATTGATGGTTTGGATCAGGAAGTAACATCAGCAGTAGCGGAAATGCCGAATGTTTTAGAAGCACAAACTGAATACTTTCGCGATTTTATCGACAATTACATGGAAAATCTCCACAACAGGAATAGATTCAGTCCTGATATGTCTCACGAGAATCACAAGGATCAAATAAATACAAAGAACATCAATATGCAGTGGCACATGTACGTCGAGAACATACTGAAACAATATACCGCCGGGAAAATATGCATCAATTGTCACGAAGTTATACCGAGGATTTCAGTGATGCAAAATAAAATAATGACAACTAAATTGAATAGGGCTAATCCTTCTAAAGAAATAGTGTCTAGTACAATAGTGCATAAGTTGGAGACAGTGATGATCATGCCGGATCAGTCGAAAGAATATCTCCGCCAATTGTGGAACAATGAGAAGGATTTTCTTAAGTTAATTATACCCTGTCTGGATTTAATGGACATAGAATATCCCACCGATATATTCTTCCTTGAAGTGATATCTGTATTGCCGCCGATCGTGCGGCCGGTGAACATGCTTCACGGTCAAATGATTGAGCATCCGCAAACCCATGTGTACAAGAACATCATGCAAGACTGCCTCATCTTGAGAAATATTATACAAACTATCCAAGACGGAGGTACAGATCAGCTGCCTCAAGAGGGCCGGCTGGTCTTCGATCAGATAAGAGGACTCACGGCAATCGAGAAATTGCACAATGCTTGGCAGGGTTTGCAAGTAAACGTAGATCACCTGATGGATCGTGAAATGGGCAAAACTTCGGAGTCTGCTCACTGTCAAGGCTTGAAACAGATTATCGAGAAGAAGGAAGGTATCATTAGGATGCACATGATGGGTAAGAGGGTGAATTTCGCTGCACGCTCGGTCATTACTCCGGATCCTAACTTGAATATCGACGAGATCGGTATCCCTGAGGCTTTCGCTCTCAAACTGACGTATCCCGTGCCGGTGACACCGTGGAATGTCGTTGAATTACGGCGATTGGTTCTGAACGGACCCGACATCCATCCCGGAGCGGTTATGGTGGAGAACGAGGATGGGCTGATACAGGCCATCAGCAATATCGACGCTACCAAGAGAGAAGCTATCGCGAAGCGCCTCCTAACGGCGAACAGCAGAGCCAACAAGTTTTTCAGCGGCATCAAGGTGATACACCGTCACCTGCAGAACGGCGACGTGTTGCTGTTAAACAGGCAGCCGACGCTGCACAAACCGAGTATAATGGCGCACAAAGCACGTATTCTTAAAGGTGAGAAGACCTTGCGTCTTCATTACGCCAATTGCAAAGCGTACAACGCGGACTTCGACGGCGACGAGGTGAACGCACATTTCCCGCAGAACGAACTGGCCAGAAGCGAGGGTTACAACATAGCCAGTGTGTCGAATCAGTATCTCGTGCCGAAAGATGGAACGCCGTTGAGCGGCCTCATACAGGATCACATGGTGTCCGGTGTGCGATTAACGTCCAGAGGTAGATTCTTCTCGAGGGCGGATTACATGCAGCTGGTGCATACCGCGCTGTCGATGAAACGAGGCAACATTATTCTCTTGCCGCCGGCCATCATCAAGCCGCGATCACTATGGTCGGGCAAGCAAATTCTATCGACCGTTATTATCAATATTATTCCCGCCGGTAAGGCGCGAATCAATTTAACTTCCAACACGAAAATCAGTTTGAAGGAGTGGCAGGTGAGCGAGTCGCGACGTTGGAAGTGCGGGAAGGAATTCGAGGATCCGAAAACCATGTCGGAGGTGGAAGTTGTAATTCGCCATGGCGAGCTGTTGTGCGGTGTGCTCGATAAAACGCATTACGGCGCGACCCCCTATGGTCTCATTCATTGTATCTACGAATTGTACGGCGGTGTGTGCGCGAGTAAGACGCTGAGCGCATTCGGCAAGCTCTTCCAAGCATTCTTACAGTGGGACGGATTCACGCTCGGCATCGAGGACATTCTGATAACTCGCGAGGCCAACGAGAAACGCAGAAAAATCGTCGCCGCTAGTAAATTGATAGGAGTTGATATACAGAAATCCGTCGTGGATACATCCACAGATGACGTAAGAGACAGAATGGAGGAATCCTACTGGAATAACGCAAAGTTTCGCGCGCAGGTCGATCGCAAGTACAAAAACGCGCTGGACGTCTACACCAATGACATTAACAAAACGTGCTTACCGGCAGGGCTGTCGAAAAAATTCCCGGACAATAATTTGCAACTTATGGTGCAGTCCGGCGCAAAGGGGTCCGCAGTGAACACCATGCAGATATCGTGTTTGCTGGGGCAGATCGAGTTGGAAGGTAAAAGGCCGCCGTTGATGATCAGCGGGAAGAGTTTGCCGAGTTTCCAGGCGTACGATCCGACTCCCAGAGCCGGTGGCTTCATCGTCGGCAGATTCATGACCGGCATCAGGTCTCAGGAATTCTTCTTCCATTGTATGGCGGGTCGCGAGGGTCTCGTCGATACCGCTGTGAAAACGAGTAGATCCGGTTATTTGCAGAGATGTCTCATCAAGCATCTGGAGGGTCTGGTAGTCAATTACGATTCGACGGTCAGGGACTCTGACGGCAGCCTGATTCAGTTCTATTACGGCGAAGATGGTCTCGACATACCTGGCTCGCGTTTCTTGAAGAAGAAACAAATGCCTTTCCTGGTCGATAATAAAGACGCTCTTATGGACGCGGCGACATTGGAGAGTCTCAAAGCAGGATCGAGTAATAATGAAAAGATCGCGAAGATAACGAAGAAGATCAAGAAGTGGCGGATTAAAAACGGTTCACCTTTGGAGAAGAGGAGAATCAGCGAATTTAGTAGATTTTCCTCGGAGAATGTTAATCAGAATAACAATACGAAGAAAAATAGCATTGAGAAGCATTGCGGAAGGACTAAGGCCGCGCTGACACTTGTGAAAAAATGGGTGAAAGCGGATAAGGAGACGAGGAAAATGTTTCGCGCGCAATGCGCAAGGTGTCCCGATCCGATAATGTCGAGGTACAGGCAAGATGTTGAATTTGGCGTACTGTCAGAACAATTGGAGGGTTTACTGGAAGAATATCTGTCCCGTTCATCGAATATCGCCAGGAAGGACCTGAGGGATCTGTTATCCATGAAAGTTATGAAAACTATCTGTCCACCCGGTGAACCAGTCGGTTTGTTAGCGGCGCAATCTATAGGCGAGCCGTCCACCCAGATGACCTTGAATACGTTCCACTTTGCGGGTCGTGGGGACATGAACGTGACCTTGGGTATTCCCAGATTACGGGAGATTCTGATGATGGCATCGAAGAATATAAAAACTCCGAGCATGGAGATACCTTTCAAGAGCAACTTGCAAAATCTTGCGAAGCAGTCGAAGAAGCTGCGCGTGAAATTAACAAAGTGCGTTTTAAGTGACGTTCTAAAGACAATTGCGATAAGCAGGGAAATGGAAGATACATCGAACAGAAGATTAGTGCATACTATAAGGATAGAGTTCCTGCCTCACAAATATTACAAGGGAGAATTCTCCGTTTATCCGCGGTACGTGATGAAGCGTACCGAGGAAATTTTCTTTAAGAATATATTTAAGGAAATTAAAAAAGTCGCCAAAGTAACGGGCAATTTATT
Source organism: Dinoponera quadriceps (assembly GCF_001313825.1). Classification (NCBI taxonomy): domain Eukaryota; kingdom Metazoa; phylum Arthropoda; class Insecta; order Hymenoptera; family Formicidae; genus Dinoponera; species Dinoponera quadriceps. The sequence goes on along the minus strand of NW_014554488.1, from coordinate 952,942 downwards.
ACATTTTGAAGAGGATAATAAAAAACAGACGAACGACGAGGATGCAACGTTAGATCAGACTGATCCTGACGAAGGAGAAGGTGCGGAAAGAAGAGTAGGTATGCGGAGAGACTTAGGAGAGATGCATGAATCATCCGATGAGGAAGATGCTGCGGAAGACGCTGATGCCACGATGAGTAGATCGATATCGCGTCATCGAGAGAATCAGGAATACGAGGATCCCGAAGAAGAGGAAATAGAAAGTGTCATGAACGATAAAGACGAAGAGGCAGACGGTAATAACGCAAATAAAGCTCCGGGGAACGAGTATGATGAAGATGATGACGATTATGTAACAGAGGAGTTAAATTACAAGAAAAATGATAAACATAATACTACAAGAAGAAGTGAAGTCACACATATGTATAAGAATGCTTTGGATTATGATTATGATGAAAATAAATTCTCTTGGTGTCAATTTGTATTCTGGGTGAGTATTTGTCATATTTAAAGATTTGTCGTGCAACACATTTTTTATATTACTTCGGAATGAAATATTTATAAAAAATAAAATTCTCGTTATATCAAAAATCATACAACGTGGAGTGTATGAAATTTCATTCTGTTTATTAAATCGTACCAATATAATCAACAATGCTGCATAAGATATGAATATCTTGAAACCTCCATTTCAGTTACCGCTTAAGATGATAAAATTAGATCTGCCAACGATAATTAGGAATGTTGCGAGCAAAACTGTCCTATGGGAAACCCCGTGTATCAAGAGAGCCTTTACTTTCCAAAATAATGAAGGCGAGACTATTCTCAAAACAGACGGTTTGAACATAGTGGTAAGTGAAATATGAATCATAAGTAGGTTATATGTAGAAATTTGTCACTCTTCTATATTCCTCGTAAATGTTACATATTCCCTTTTCTTACAGGAAATGTTTAAATATGATAATGTTCTTAATTTAAACAAATTGTATTCGAACGACATCTACAATATTTCTCAAACATATGGAATTGAAGCTGCAAACAGAGTCATCATAAAAGAAGTTAGAGACGTCTTCAAAATGTATGGTATCACTGTTGATTCTAGACATCTGTCATTAATTGCGGACTATATGACGTTTGATGGCACATTCCAACCGCTCAGTCGTAAAGGAATGGAGAGTTCTGCCTCGCCATTACAACAAATGAGTTTCGAAAGTTCATTGAACTTTTTGAAAAATGCGACATTGGAGGGTGAGTGATAATGAATTCTGTGTATACAAGCGGTGCAATATAAAGATATAATGTAATTATACGCGCGTGTACTTTTAGTCTATTTTTTTAATTCTATTTACCATAAAGATGAAAAATGATCATATGAATATTGACTCGGAGAAATGCTTTCTTCTCAAATGATAAATACTTTTGACTTACGATATATTTTAGTGGTACTGTTCGAGTTTTTTTAAATAATAATAAATTCATTATACCTCCTCTCGTGTATGCGCGTGTATACACATATATTTTATAAAATGTTATTCTAATATTCTATTTTTTTCTTATTACATATACAGGTAAAAAGGACAGTTTATTGTCGCCTTCGAGTAGACTTATGTTGGGACAACCGTGCAAATCTGGTACCGGAACGTGTTCTCTATTGGTTAATATGTAGGAACCATCATCCACTTACCACTATCCACAGGAGCAATCATCCACTTACATCATTACATCTCCGATATTTTTATACTTATTATTATACATAAATGTTATGTATACATTTATGTATACATTTTATGTAAATATATATAAGATATTTTTGTTCTTGCGATGTGATATTTTTCTAAATTCAAATAGAGACCAAATTCCTAACATAGAGTGTTGAAACTATAATAGTTTTTAAATAAGGTGGGATTCGTAGTCAGATCTTATATATATATATATATATATATGTACATACATATATCGAAGATATCGGACAAAAGAATTCAAGACGCGAATAACAGATTTTGAATTGTCCAGATAGTAAACGAAGGAGACCTCGCGCGCTGTAATAATATTTCAAACCGGCGTGCTTTTATATTCACATCACTCCTACTCCGTCAATTTTTCGATATTTTTTTTCAAACTTCATGTATAATACTTGTGTCGTTTGACATTTTGATTGTTCGAGAAGCTTTAGCAAATGATCTATATGGAGATGCTAAAAATATTTAAAAAATAGAAAATTATTAAATATTTCGGCCAAACTATATGCTACGAGAGTTGCTACTCATATTTCTGGCCTAATAATGAAAAAACAAATATTTATGATCGAAATTGGTTTTATTGTTTTTCAAAATATTCTCCATGATGATCAATACACTTTTGCATGCGTTTGAACCAATTTTCGAAGCACTTTTTCCACTCCGATTGAGGTAACTGCAAAACATGCGTTTTGAATGCATCAACCGCTTCTTCGGGTGTCGAAAATCGTTGACCACGTAATTTATTTTTGATGTGCGGGAACAAGAAAAAGTCATTGGATGCCAAATCAGGGCTGTACGGCGGTTGACCCATCAATTCGATGTTTTGGCTGGTCAAAAATTCCTTTGTTTGACCCGATGTGTGAGAGCTCGCGATGAAGAATGATTCGCCTCTTCTTCTGCTTTTCTCGAATTTCTCCGACGACTTCTGGCAAACAAATGGTCGTGTACCATTCCGAACTGACCATCCTACGGTGCTCTAACGCCACTGTCGCCACATGACCGGTAATGCCGAAGAAACCATTTGCTTCGATGTGCTTCTTCCGCGAACTTTTGTTGGATTTGACTCGTCTTGGAAGACCCATACAGTCGATTGCTGTTTTGTTTCAGGCTCATATGCATAGATCCATGATTCGTCACCTGTGTAGATGTTATACACAGCCTTTGATTGAACGTATTTTTTCAACATTTCCTTGCATCAATCAACGCGAGTCTTCTTTTGAGCGTTTGTCAGATTATGCGGGATCAAACGCGAACAAATTTTTTTTTTACGGACAAATGTTCATGCAATATCTTATTGATGCTTGTCATACTAATGCCCAAAGATGCCTCAATCTCACGGTATGTCACATGACGATCTTGCTTTATCAGTTCACGCACAGCATCGATATTTTCTGGCATAACAACCGATTTTGGACGACCTTCACGTCCGGGAGTGAACGTCGGCCACGATTGAATTCGTTATACCAATTTTTTACAGTGCTGTAGGATGGTGCTTTCTCGCTGTATGAAGAATTAAGTTCATCGATGCACTCTTGTCTTGATAATCCACGTCGAAAGTTATGAAAAATAATCGCACGAAAATGTTCACGAGTTAATTCCATTTTTTGCCCGACATGAATTTTTCAATTCACTGTAAACAACACAAACCGCGCTCAAATGACAATGTGTTCTTATGTTCTTATGTTCGACAATGTCAAGTTTCCAATGACAATGTCAGATAGTGCCTGGCAACACTTACTGTTACCAAGGCCAAAAATATAAATAGCTACCTACGTATAACTTTTACTCCCAAAATTTGTCGCAATTATTTCATTTCAAACAACACTGCACGCATTACATTCTAAAGAATCAGAATTTTTAACAAATGATATGAGTATGTGATATTAAAAAGTTGCATATACACAAGATAAATCAATGGAAATAAAACACTTTTGAGTATCTGTATGATGTTCTTTTATAAATTAAAATACTTCAACACAATTCGACCGAATATTAATAAATTTGCAAAATATTTGAAATTAAAAATTTGTATCAGTTATTCTCTCATGTCTTTCTCGACATATGATACACACAACAACTAAAAAGCTAGCTTGGAATGTTCTGCCTTTATATATATTTATATATATATCTATAAAATCTATCTTTATATATATATATATAAATATATATAAATATATATATATATATATATATATATATATATATCAGTTAAGAGACAAGGAGAGAGAAGGATTTTATGCAACTTGACAGAAGTTTGCGTCAGACAATTATGCACATAGATAAGAATGGTGTCCTATTTTGTATTCTGCATCTATACTATATGATGTAACATTCGCACACAATGCACGAGACAAACGTTATATCGAAGCTTGATTGGTATACTTACAAATAAGGCATAAAAAGTTGCAGATGTCGTCATTTGTGATATGTAAAGATACAAACAGTCCATCAGTCAAATCTACAAAATTATTGGTATGTAAATATACAATTAATCTTTCACGTTCTTCTAACAAATAATAAAAATTAAATGGTACTATAACTCTGATTATGTTTCGAAAAACAGATTCCAGACAACATAACGTCTAAAATGGGGACGTAAAATGTCTATCAGACGTCTTACAAACATTTTTAAAACTAATTTTAGATGTCTGGGTTATATAAAACATTAGTCAAAATCTATTAAAAGAATTTTAGTTTTAAAATTCTAGAATTTGAATAATTATCGGAATATAGAAATTGATCGTTTATTTCGTCTGCCCATTAAAATTCGAAAGAATGCTTCGATATTTCATCGAAAGTAGAAATTAATACAATTTTTTTTTAATTTATAATATAATTTTTTAATTTAATACTTCGCTATGCAATAACAAAAATTGATCAATACAAAATGTATATTTTTAAATGAAATAGATCGAAAAGTTAACGAAATAAGTAACATTAAGAAATTCTTGATTAGATATTAGTCTTTCGAAATATTTATAACAAGAGTACAAAAATGTATTCATAATTTATCAAGATATATATTACAACAAAATGATGCAATAACATCTCACTATGAGTATAGTGTCGCTGATTACATTATAGATACTCGACTGTTCCGACTGTACTCGAGTTTTTGAGAAAAAATGCGTGAAGTACATTAGACAGGTTTTGTTGCAGCATGCGTATAAATAGGCTGTCAGATTTAGTCGGAGCATTCAATTCGTTCCTCGTATTTCAACAGGAAATAGAAAAGCAGAACATCACCATGCACAAAGTAAGTCTCCTTGGAGTGAAAACAATCTATTTATAATAATTATTATTTGTAATAATTATTTATAATAATCAGTATTATTACTCGTATAATACAATATTGTCTTTCCTGAAAATGAATTAAGTTAATGGCCTAATTCATACCGGTCGTTTGATATCTGCATCAAATAGTAATTTTCGATCGGATTACTTCAATTTCGATAATGCAGGTAAACAATGATGTACTAAAGTGCCTTAATACAGATTAGGAAAATGTACTAACTTAATACATTGTTGCTTACACGTATTATTAAAATAAAGATAATTCGGAATATAATTGCCAATTACTCAGTAAGTTCTGAGAGAATTCATTTTAAAGAATACGTACAGAATTAGAAAAAAAATGAATATCTAAAGAATTTTTGAAGAATTAACCGCAATCAGTTCGTCTTAAAGTATTCCCCCGAAGTATAAGACAAATATTTCCCTTTAAGCTACAAATAAATATGTTCTTTACTTTGTAGTATTTGGCGATTTGCTGTTGGCTTCTAGTTGTCGCTCATAGTGCGGTGGCTGGTGGCTGGCTCGCAGCACCAGCAGGCATTGCTGTAAAACCAGCAATCGCAATTGCACCAGCGATTGTTCCTGCCGCTACCATTGTTAAAGGTAAAGAAGATTTCATCATCCCATTCTCTAAGGATGATATTCTTAATCAGGTCTTATATTTAAGAGCGTCTTAAGTTCATTTTCAGACGCTATATGGCTTGTTTCGTTGACTATGAAACATCTGAAGGTAAACTTAAGACGATCTTAAGACAGCCCGGTTTTACATTTTCGGTTAACTTGTGATTTAAATTTAACCTGATGATAATATAAAAATTACCTTTTTCTATTCACGATTAATCATTAAAGGAGGATATGAAAGAGGTGTGGGTTATTGGGGAGATATATCCTACATATTTTTTATAAAACTTTGAGATGGCTTTTCTATAATAGTTTTATTTATTTTTGTTTTGTATCGCAATATTATCAATTTTTTAAATACATGGATTCATGGCAATTTGGAGACAAGTTTTTCGATTCTCGACTGGTTACATAATAGCTCGCGAATAACATACTTGCGATTTAGTCGCGTGAGAACGTAGTGTTCAAATTTGTCCTTTTCCTTCACTTCTCTTTGTACTAAGTCTAAGTTGACATTTGCTAAAATTGTTTTTGCAGCACCATTGGTCGCGCCTGTCATCGCTAAACCTGTCCTTACCGCAGCGCCCTGGGGAGCAGGATCCTGGAAAGCCCAACCCTGGGGAGCAGGATCCTGGGGAGCAGGATCCTGGGGAGCAGGATCCTGGGGAGCAGGAATTAAAGGTTAGATCTCATGTTGAGTGACATGCCGTCCTTATCAGCATACGCAAAATATGCTATCAAAAATGTTGGCTGCATATAATTTGCTGATACATCGTGCACTTTTCTAAAATTAATGTTTTCCACATTTTTATCCTCATTTTTCTCCCTCGCCCCTCCCTTTTCTTTTCTCCCACCTAAAATTTCATGTAAAAATAAATTATTGATGTAAGAGGTCCAAATAAATACGAATCTGTAAAATAAAACTTCATACGTAGAAAATTTTTTGTTCTATTTCTCAAGGAATCTTTCACCTACCCATATAGCGTACTTATGTTGAATTAACATCTCAGAAACGTTACATCGCAACATCGCAATGTTATATCGGCGTTTGCGAAACGTAGATTCAACATTAAAAAGACTTTGCAAAAACGTCTAATGTCCGCTGAATTCGCAATGTCTTGTGTAAACGTTGCAATTCAGAAAACATTCAGAAAACGTTGTCAATAAAGAAGAGGCAACGTGATCGCCTGCCGGTAACCGCTATTTCACGATTCGTACATTTTTTTCGTATCCCTATGTAGATTCGATCTCGAGTGGCGACCAGTCGGCCATTCTAATACACGCCCAGACAATCAAAAATGTTGAACATAGCTTGCAAATATTTCATATATGCTTCGTGATGTCATTGAAACATGTTTAAAATATACTTGCTTTAAAAAAGATACTCACTTACTAGCCGTAATTTCAATCAAAATATTGACTTCATATTATTATAATAATTCCGAATTAATTACTTTTGGACAAAGTAATTAGTAATATTTATAGTGTCAAAATATCGCCACAATATTGCTGCAACGTACCGTAAGCCGGGGAACTTCAAGGGGTAACAGTCGAGATACGAAACAATATTACACAGATTAAAGGATAATCTTTATTGCATAACCGCGTCTCGAACGGTCTCCTTCATTGGTCGATCGCACGAGTAGTTGCGTCAAAATTATACCCGCAAATAAATAATATATTCGTCAAGTTGTTTATGTATGTACGGGGTATATGCAGTCGATTTTTAATAGGCATAAGCGACTCCGATAGGGCTGCTGTAGCTCATATGAGACACTTCGACGGCTGGCGAATATGCGACTCCGAGAGCGGCTGCTGGAGCAGCGGCGGCGGCATACGTCAACTGGGTAGCCGGATGAGCGAAGTGCGTGTAGGCGACGGCCGCAGGATTGGTCACACGAATGTCGGCTTTGCTCGAGCTGGAGAACGGCGTGTCGATGGTCTTGGTCTGCGTGGCTACTTGCGCCAAATTTCCATGGCTACGTAATATGTTATCGGATGTCGACGTGATAGCATGGGAATGAACCTGCGCTATTGGTGCGATTTGGTACTGCAAGGCGGATGGCACTCCGATGTAGCCGGCGTTGACTGCGGCCAGCAGAGCGCAAATTACGAAAAACTGCAAGAAAAATACATTCCTTCCGTAACCACCAAATTCTACCCGATTAATATTATACCAATCATTTTCGTGAAGTTGTTGACGTAATGAAATATGGTGATAAATGAAATGAGTGGCGTTTAAGAATGCGTGAAACACTTGTCTTAGAAATATCAAAATCTCTCTGTATTTGTCGAGAATTATGTTATGTGAGTTGTGTGTCATTGCAGCCAAAACAGCAATTTCTGTCAGTTCATTAGTTTGCAAGCAAGACCAAATTCTTTTACAAACATTTCCAGAGTTTCATTGCTTTTAATAGTTTTTAATAAGACACATAAAACATAGCGCGGAATGGTAAACGCTTTTCAGCTATAAAAGCTATATGATTCCACTAAAAAAAACATTAAATTGACCTTCATTGGACGACTCTACTTGAAGTTATATTTTATTATCAAAATATATCCCCTTCGATATCAAACAACTTTTACCTCAAATTCATTTCTTTATATGTCCAGAATTGTGGGTGTTATTCGGGTGGCTGGTTGTAATTCACCCTGTATATTACGTGTTCTAAATGACTTTTAAGAAATTTTGATCTGTATAATGTTTAGGAAACAAACTTTTATAAAGTATCCCATCAACATAAGAAGTATAACGAGGTTAATTTACGTTTTCAATAAAACAATAATTCCAGTTTTTTCACAATAAAACTTGTGCTTTTCTTATAGTGAATATTTGAAAGAATACTTTAGCGTAAAACCAAGTTGAAGTTTTTTAAAGCTTGTTTAAATCTTAGAGTTTCCGTTATGCTCAGGGTTCCCCTATAATCTCTTCGATAATTATACCATTAATAATATTTCGACAATAATTAAGTACTGATTTTAGTCTTTCTATTCGAGCGATTTTGTACGAATAATTTGGTTGTACATACCTTAGCTGCCATTATGTTTAGCGTGTAACGACTTTGTCGTGTCTGTGCCGAAATGCGAGTGCTACCATCAGTGACAATCGGTACTTTTATACTTGGCCCGACAAACGGCGACGGACCTCGAAATCTTTCGATGTATACAGATTATTATGGTGGGAGAAGTAGTGTCAAGGATAAATTTGATTATTGCGCCATTGTGCCCGAACGTCTTACTCCCCGTTAAATGTAACATTCTGACAGAGAGGCCGTAAGACGATATTTTATCGAAAGTATGTTAAGTATATTCATTTCGATCATTCAAACGAAATTAAATTAAACCTAAATTATGCAACTTGTCACTTGACATATTAGTCTTAAAAAAGTAATATGATTTTTCTTTTTTTTCTTCTTCTATGACGTGACAAACCTAAAAAAGGCCTCACAAATATGATTTTTAAGATTATTATGTATTATTTCACATACATAAAAAAGCATTCAAGCTCCTCTTAATTTTTAAAAAATTAAAACGAGTGTTTGATGATGAATACTTTCACACGTATGTTACAAAATCCTTCAAAAGGTTTCTTTCAAGTAAATCAAAAGTAAAGTAGAAGTAGAGAAGGAAAAGAATTCGGAACATTTATTCGTTATTTTCTATTTGTAACATTAATTAATACATCTAGGTTTCTAAATTTCAAGTTCAAACAATTTAAACTAATATATATCTTGATTCTCAGTTTAAAATATTCAATACAAAATACGATGGGCATGTTGTTTGTAAGATAAAAGTGGCGATAATTAGATTGTTATACTAAAACGTTACATTTAACAGATTTCGTAAATCGATCAAATGCTGTACTTTCGTCTTTAAAACTGGAACATCCGGCTCGGCCACGCCTCTTCAAGATGTGAGCAGAAAGTAGTCTAGCCTTGTTGTTCCCTCTCCAACTCTTTCTTCTGGAGCGCAACTCGTTACAATTACGTTCCTGATCCTATATTAAAAAAAAACTGCCATCGCAGACATTGTCCGAACTTTCGTTAGCACATGGATAATTCATAAAATATATTCTTTTGGTAAATATATCATAAATCTATCTGTTATAAATATATCATAACAATTAATAAAGATTATAAATATAATTAATTATTTGGATAATTAAGCAAAAGTATGATATAGTGACCGTGTACTTTTGCTTCTCTCTAATCATTATTTGTATACATTTCTATGTTCCTAAGACAAACTTGTAAAAGACGTCTGAATTCTTTGATTACTATGCCACTATAATAGTTTCCCGCTAAGTAATCATTCATAGGACGAAACGTTATTATAGTAATTCTTCCCTAAAACCAACATTGAGACTCAGTGAATAGCTTGTCGTTGCTGAGTCATTGCGCAGTTTGTTCAGATTTAATGCTTTTTGACATGCATGCTGACTAGCCCGCTGTATACAGAATTTACAAAAGGTATTAAATGGAATCACTTAATACTTTTAACGGGAGAAATCGATTACCGTAAAAAGACATAGAGAAATACAGAGAAAACTTGAAAGTGTCACATTTTGCAAATGCATTAATGCACTAATGTACAATAGTTAGTGTTGTTAAACTATTTATATCGTTTTTCTTTTTTATGTACAAAAAAGCAAAAAAAAATAGTGAGATGAGATTGTTGAAAAGTAAATACTTCGTGAGATATTTCATATCTTATATTAAAAAGTATCAAGGTACTCAATAAGCAAGGAATAATTAACACAACGTTATTACAACGATATTTTATAATATATAACGTTTTCAAATACGTCGTTCTTAATATCATCGTCGTTCTTAATATCGTCGTTATAACATTATTGTTAACAACATTTGATCCAAACAATAAAAAATAATATTTGTATATTGTNTTTTAAAATATATAGTTCCAAATGTTGTATACAATGTCATTGTTAACAATACTCGACCCAAACATTAAAAACAATATTTCCACACCATGATTTTAATATTTAAGAAAGTCATATTATCAAATAACAGTTTAAAGACATAAAATATTACGTCAGAATGTTTATAAAATTCACATAAAATTAATCTTTCAAAACATTGATTTAATGTTTCTTGCCTACTGGATAAAATGCAAAATATCTCGGAAAGTATTCACTTTTCAATAATTTTGGTCTAGTATTTACATAATACTACACAGAATGAATAGAGGAAGCGATTTATATCAGAAAAAGAAAGATAATTCCATTAAAAAAATTCAATTTAATCTTAATTTAATTTTGACAACCCCACCTAAGGTCGGATAATACCGCCATTAAATCTAATTAATAAAATATAATCTGCCTATTTAAATTTGACAATTTTCGTCTAAAACATTTTTTACGGAAATGTGAATTAAAATATTAAAGAGTTCCAGCATTTTATTTTCGTATCCTGTATATAACTCAATTCACTGTATACCTTCCAAAGCATGGCAGCCAATTGTAATGAACTGAATTGTTAAAAAAAATGTAAAAGGCATTCTACTTTTCTTAAAGATTTTTTACAAGTCTATGCTTTTTTGAGTTTATAATCCATGTTATTTCAGTTTAGTTGCATTGAGCACGAGCCATCATAGAAATCTTCTGTGCCTTCTGCACGATATCCGGGCAACGTCGTCGTCTTATCAATCTACAATCTTGGAAGAAACCCTCGTTCCTCGGAAATCCGTGCGATTCATCGGCATAAGTCACTAAGCCTATGACGATCGAATAAATAAACCGGTTACGTCCAAATTATAATTAAAAGACATCTTTCCCAGCAATTGCTGTTATTAGTTAACACGATTAATCGTCGTAATGTAATTACGCACCTAAGCCCCAAACGCGACCACCGCGAAATTCTCCTTCAAATTTCATTCCGTCGGCTCGCCAAAATACACCGTGACCATGGAACCACCCTTGCATAAATTCGCCTTCGTATCTAAAGAAAATAGGATAAGCAAAGTTTTCACCACGAATGAACCCCGATAATCGAGCAAGTTCCGCTCTGAATCACTAATTAGAAAATTTTATATTAAATTAGCCATCACTTATGTAGGCTAATCGCCTTTCCAATTCAGACTTTTTCAGAGAAATTCAGAAAATTATTTTCACCAGGGTAGTACTTGACATACAGTGAACACAGCGTTCATTGACACGTTTAATTATCGAAGTGGTCGAACTTACTTTGCTCCGTCGGGAAATACAATAACTCCCACTCCGGAACACAGTCCATTCTGAAACGCTCCGTCGTATCGTGTTCCGTCCGGAAGAACCAGCGAACCAGCGCCATGTTTTAAACCTCTGCTATTCCAGTCTCCGATGTATTTTGTACCGTCGTCGTACTTGTACGCGCCATTCTTCGCCACACCTGCAAATACGTAAGATAAATCATACAGGAAAAGAAAGAAATAATTCTATTTCTCTAAAAGCCATTCTCTATAATTTGCGTTGCGAACACCCCATCATACAGGCCGCAAAGGATAACAATTGTTAGTTACAAAGTACTATTTTGAATTGCCACTGAGGCGTTACATCGCCAGTTGTTGTCGTCAAGGTTTAAAGTTGAGCAACTTTTTTTTAGCAACCGCGTCTGTTGCAACCGAAAATACACTTTGTAACTTTTGTCCTACTACAGAGAGGCGATTTTTACTTTCATATTCGTATTTTATGCACCAAAATATACAATATTACAAAGTTTCAGCCAAAGGGGATGGAGAGGCCCCTTTCCTTCATAATTACTGAAATCTTTGGAAAACTTAAATTATCGTTTTGAATATCCGTTTAAAATATTCTAATTATCTCAACATTTTACTAGAAAGAGGGAGAAATAAAGCGAATATATTAAAATCGCATGTTCTTACCGTCGCCCATGCTTGTATCGTACTGAGCACGTTCACAGTATTAGCTACAGATCTTATAATCCATTTACCAGGATCAATGTTTTATTTAATTAAGAGGAGCATCGGAGTGGAATCGGTCTCGAGGAAGAAACCAATTCGAGAAACTAAGGCGAACTACATGCAAATAAAGGCATCTTCGTACACTTTGAATATAACATGTGTAGCATTTGATGATAAGAAATTAACACTTTACAGAGTTTAGAAAATGTTTACTTTTATTATACAGAATATATTTATAGTAGAACCATATGTAAATAATTCACTTCTTCTTATTCAATCTTCGGACACACCCACTATGAACCATTGTGTCCTCGCTTCCACTGCAGCCTTCCTAACTAAACGTTTACGGTCGTCGATTGTGATTCCCAGCTTGTCTAATACGACCATTTTGTACGGATAAATTAAGATGGTAGGATAATTGGCGTAACGCGTTAAGCATTCCAGCGCTACGATTCTAATATCCTGCAACATTGAAACGCTATGTGATGTCTTATAATAGAGAGAAAAAGTTTGAGAGAAATTAAAGCTGATATAATTACCATGATTTCTTCCGTCGTTAATTGCAAAAGCCTTGGTATGATACATTGAACATTGTCAGAAAGTACAATGTGCTTAGTATTAATTAAAAACTTGAGTGATCTTAATGCCCAGAGGACCAATTGCACGTCGTTGAGAGACAGCGTCTCTATTAACAATGGCACCAACTAACAATATAATTAATAATTATATTGATATATTAATAAAAAAAATTCGTTTATTATGAGGTATATTAGCGATATACTTACCTCTGCTAAATGTAAGAGTTTTAATTCCCTAGGCATTTGTTCCAACGAATGTACCAACGCGATAAGATAATTCTGTCTTGCTGAATTTACGAAATTACTGTTCTGTCGCAATAAATATTCGAATACCCTTTGTTTGTAAAGTATTTTAATATCGCAAGAATTTTCCTCTGTTAAAACATCGTCGTTGCTCACTAAAATTTGATACTGCTGACTTACATACCGACCTACTCGACCGTGAGTTAGTAAACTCGTGAGCTGTGGAAAGAAAATTAAAATATATTAGAGCTTTAACATTAATATTCCGTGTTTTCAAGAATTGTATAAACGCGAATTGTATGTACATTCTCCAAAAGGTCTTGAGACTTCCCACATCCTCTCATGATAAGCGCTTTAGTCATTCGAATTTGTAAATCAACTGTATGCTTCAATTCCACATCGATGTCCGCTTTCAAATTACTGCTTATTCTTCCCTCGAGATAAGATACAATCCGATCGAGATCTCCAACCTTCATTCTATTTAATAAAACGGATAAAAATTTACAAGTAATTTCTCTTGTGTATTGCGGACTGTCATTGCTAATAGCCAGATCACATAGATTTTCTATTATGTCGTCACTAATATGCAAATTAACGTCTTTTCGCAAAGGGATTAAAAGATTCATTGCCATAGCCACGTCTGTTTTTGGAAATTTCGCATTTAAAGCCTTGGCGTACTTCATTACAATCATATGCTGTTCTTCAACCGTGAGACTTCGTATAATCAATTGGCAAACGTTACATATAAGCATTTTGTGATCGATGACATTTGCTTCATATGAAACTAATTTATCTATAATGTGGCATTTCTCATGTAGAAACTGATGCACATTAAAATCAAACTTTCCTGAAGCAATCAGCTTTTGAATATTCAGTAATACTGTAATATATACATCATTATTAATGTTGTTGGTTAACATTGTAACAATTTCTGGGAGAATCGTGCATCCCAATTCACGAAGTTTTGCTATCGCTAACAAAGTTGTTATTCTACGTTTCAATAAATCGACTTTCGCTTCATCTGAAATAATACCAAATAATACGTCACTTTCATTTCTATCCACAAAAGTAAGTTTACACCTGATGTAACTCACCTGCATTAAATAAAAATCTTTCTTTAACCAACAATATTATTTCTTGGGGATACAATACAGAAAATTCTAGAATGGTTGTATGACATGTAATCTGTATCTCATCACATCCCGTATCAATTTGATCACATATTGCATTATATAATATAAAACGTTGTTCCTTATTTAAACATGACTTTTGTATCGCTAAACCAAGAAATATTTTACTTTTTAATTTGATGTTTTCTGCCGTCAAGCTATCTAAGTATATTTGAGATATATTTGTCCACCTTAATTCTGGAATATCTAAAATAAATTTTGTTTTATTTATAATAATAACTAATAACAAATTATATTAATGACATGCTGTAGTAAACTAGGAAATACTTGTAATAATATTAGTATCAATATGATACCTTGAATACAAATTCCATGGTCAGAGCATATTTTCATAATACCATTTAAAGTCTCTATTAATTCGGTTTTATCATCCCATGAAATATTTGTGGAGTATTGTCCAATATATAGAGGTACGATAGCTAACAGGACTTGCATACACGTTTCTTTATTGACTGTTCCTATTGTTTCCATTAGTTTCTTAGCTGGTCTGTATAAGCCGAATTGCACATTGCACAGTGATGGTTTTGTGTCGGTAATTATTTTGTCAATAAAATCTTTGCAAAAAATTTCAGCAGTAGATATCACTCTAATTAAAGATGTTATTGCTTCTAAGGCAGCATCTGCTATCTCAATATCTTTCACCGGCATAACTTCTTTCCTTAAGGCTGTCCATAATTCATATAAATATTGTTGCAGTTTTAACGCACCGAACGTTTGAACACTGTCGCGGAGTAAATTCAAGCTATCGAGTTTAGCAACTTTGTGTGTAGAATATAATTTCTCAATTATAAGCGGTACACAATGATTCGTAAATTCTGAGGTAGCGTATAAGCAAGGTGCTAACTTCTCTGCCAAGTCTTCCCTCCTCAAATTCAGATCCTCTCTGCCAGACTGCAAAATATTTATAAGTAATAAATTTATATATTACCGTTTCATATGACATAAAAGAATTCACAATATAATTACGGAATTAAAATCAACTGGAAAGTAGCATGCCACAACTGCAAACATTTCTTCAGTTAAATGGCCCAATGGAATTTCTCTTATAACATATGGCAATATGCTAAATAATAACATGAGATTATTCGGATCTCTTTCACCATCAATAGTATTAATAATACCGTCAATTAAATCTGGTCCCATGAGTCTCAAGTTGTTTAATCTATTTTCTATTAAAGTTTTAAGTATCAAATAAATATTGCGACGTTCTTGTATAAGCTGAGATTGACATTGAACATGTTGAAATATTGATCTTAAGAGGCTTAATAATGAGTCTTGAGATAAATAACTCATATTCACCTGAAACAGAGTTTACACATAAAAATTTAACTAATATGAAAACAATTGCTCAAACTTTCAAAAAACAAGTGTACTTACAATTGCAAGAATACCATTTAATACAGATGGTATGACTTTATCGTGATCTCTTAGCCTGTCGCAATAAAACATTGCCATGAAATGCAGCTCTGATTCATTAAGATAATTTTGAGGTAGTTGTGATAAAACAGAAGAAAGGACTGAAACACCTTTTTCTCTTGTAAGAATGTTTTGGTCCGTTGTGTAGGAACCCAATGTCTCCACAAATGTGTAAAATTTCACAGAGCCTGACACTATTTCTGAAGCATAACATTGCATAATTCCTTTCATAATCTCGTCAGATTGATATTGTTACTTATAATATTAATGTATTTCTAACTTCTAACATGCTTAAAAAAATATATTAACAAAATTTTAACACTTATATGTGTACATACATACATACATACATACATACATACATACATACATACATACAAACATACATACATATATACATACATATATATATATATGTACATATACATACCTGTAGCTATATTTCGACATAGTACATTCAGCGTGGCTATATCTGTGAAATTAATATCTAATCTTTCCTTTAAATCAAAATTCATAGACGAAGCCATAACCAACATGCCTTATTATTTATAACGAATTCAATCATCAGTACTGCGCCGGTTAAAGCTAGTTAGTTGGTCCGTTCTTTTTAGTTCAACTGGCTGCACTAGAGTTCTATGTAGATTTCGTTTTCTATTGCTGCACTGATTGCATTAGTTGCACCGGTTCTTGTTTCCTCTCTTTCTTAAGATTTGGTGGGAAAGAGGAAAAGAGAACTAATGCAGCCAATATAGCAGTAAAAAATAAACCCGCTGATCTCCCGTTTCGCCGCAGTGTCGGTCGTCTCCCCCAGATATTTGGTACATTGCTTTTAGCTGTACTATTTTTTTTAACTGTACTGCTGAACTGACGCGATAAGTTAGAACGAGATAAGTATATTTTGTCTCGCTCTAACTTCCCGTACCAATCACAGCAATGCAGCTAAAAAGAACAGACCAATTTATACGTTCATGTTCTATCCCGGCCATAAGACGGAACTGAAATAAACTGTGAAGCATTTGCTCATGTACATTTTTTGTGCGTTACGCACTCTGTGTGGGATATGTATATATAAATGTTCTACATTTAAATAAAAAAATTTTCTGTCATATCTCATCGTATTGAAACGTCTTGTAGGGTACTAGTTTTGGCATGAAATTTTAACGCGAAGATCATTACGGAAGGAAAAATTTATTTACGAGATAATGGGCGTTGTTTATGCTAAGGTTTGTACTTTTATTAAAAGTTTCTTTATAACCTAAAAACCTGTACAATCTTTGGTGTGAATAATCTTTAATATATGATAATTCTCTTACCTGAATTTATATAATTATATAGATTACATAGATAATCAACAATAATATCACCGTAAATTCATACAATTTGTATACTCTCGATTTTATTTGAAGAAATGTTCTATATATGTTTTATGTATAAATATAATCTAATAAACATGTGTTTTTTTCATTAGGAATCTAGTAACCCTGTAGATTTAAATCAGTCATCTAAAAAAAAAATCTTTACAAATGAATCTACAAAATCATCAACTGATGCAATGGAAGATCTTGTATGTTTATACTTTATATAACAATTTAGTTTAACTTACCTCTATATTATATTGTAATATTTAGTTTATTTATATATTTATGAAAATTTTAATAAACTTTACTTCTTTAAATTTACTTTGAATTTATTTTCAGCAAACAATTTTCAGTAATAAATCTCGATTACCTAGAGAAGAAGAAAATTTGCAAACAAAATCTATTGATCTACATGGAATAAAAGTATGTTGAACAAATTTTATTATCTCAAAAGGAAAGTATATGAATTGTAATTATAACAATTTTATCTGGAATAGTGAAAAGATTAAATATTAATATCAACTTAAGTAAGTACATATGAATATAAGAGTTGCAGGTTTATGATGTAGAATAGTATATACTGTTAATTATAATAGTATATACTGATGAAAAGAATATGTAAAAGTCACATAACCTGTTACAACTCAATATTTTATTATCAAAGAGGACAGTGCAAAAATTTCTGATGACTTAATAGTAGAAAAGGATGTTTTTTCTCAGATAGCAAAATGTATTCAACCTGACTTAATTTTATATTCACAATAGTCATGATGTGAGGACAAGAATAAATGCAAATGCAGGCTCATAAGCTGCTCAGATGTCATTCATGTTATAATATCACAAAAATATCTAATAGCATTTTATTATGGCAGGCGCGAGTTGACAAGGTTCACGTGGACGGCCTTATGAGGACCAAAGATGATATAGTAAAGTCACAAGTGATGGACTTATTCAAAGCTAAAGATTTTCAGGATGTTATTATACGTGCTTATAAAATACATGAAAAACTGGAAGCTTTAGGATGTTTTAGACGTATCGGAATTTACATTGATACAAGTCAAGGTCCCGAAGCTACTCCTGATGGTGTCGAAGTGGGTCTATATAATTACACATTAATTCGACAAAGAATAAGTAATTTTTAAACTTAAATGTATCGCAGTTTTGTCGTTACATATCCTATTATATGATACATAATAATTATAATATTTATTGAATTGTTTATTGTAATTAGGTCACTTTTAAAGTACGTGAGATGAGACGCTTAGTTGGTGGCGTTAATACAATGGTTGGAAACAACGAGGGATCTTTAATGGTCAGCGCGAAAGCGCCGAATCTCTGTGGGAGAGGAGAACGTGTTCAAATGGAGTATTCTCATGGTACTAAAAGTTCAATTAATTTTAATATATCTGCCTTCAAACCGTTCCCACGAAGCTTATATAACGCAGCGTGAGTTAACATATTCTCATTTGTATTCATTTTATGATTTTAATACAATGTTATTAAATTTGTGTTTTATATTAATTACTGGATTGTCTTACAGATTAACTGGCACTATATTCAATAGCACAAACGATTTTCCGTGGTCTGGTTTTAAACAAAATGATAAAGGATTGCTTTTTGATGTGGAGCTCAATCCGACAAGCGCATTTAAGCACAACATACAATACGAAGCTGCATTTAGAAATATAACTTGCTCGAAACAAGCGACTTTTCGTGTCCGGGAACAATGTGGACCGAATCTTAAATCTGCCTTAAGATACATTTGGACAATAGATAAAAGAAATTCTCCTATATTTCCTGTTGCCGGGAGTTTTATGCGGTTAACAACAGAAATGGCCGGACTGGGTGGTGATATAGGTTTCTTCAAGAACGAATTTGCTATACAGAGTAACTGGTCACCACATGAATATCTTGTAAGTATTTATACTTGTATCGTGCTATTTCTTACAGAATAGGGGAGACTAGGTCTGTATAAAGAGTAAGATTATTCATATAAAGAATTCTATATAAAAAAAAAAGGTTTGCTTCTAAAGATTTCTTAGCAACGATGAATAGCAATTGATACTATATTATCTATGTTACACAAATTTCATTATGAAAGCAAATAGTGATATGGAAGTATGGCTAATTAGTTTAGATATATAATCATGGCATCATTAGGTTAGAAATATAATCATATAATAATAAAAAGGAGATCACGGCATTTTACTTTTAGAATTATAACGTAGCAGATATCTGTAGATTAACCGATAAAACTATTTAAAAAGCGTATCTTCTTATTTACATAGTTAATTGAACGATTTAATTTTGTGTTCGCAATAGACAAAAACCGACATTTGATTCATGGTAAAATTTATTGTATTTGAACAGACATTTCAGCTAGGTTTTCAATGTGGGTTATTGAACACAATTAGTAATGACTTGAAAATAAGTATTGCCGACCATTTCTTTCTGGGTGGTCCACTGAATCTCCGAGGATTTGACATGAGAGGTTGCGGTCCTCGTTACGACGGAAATTCTGTAGGCGGTGAGATGTATTGGGCAGCCGCACTTCATATATATACACCACTTCCGTTCAGACCCGGTCGTAATAGTTTCGGAGATTTATTTAGGTTACATGGTTTTATGAATGCTGGTAATCTGTCTAATTTCTCCTTTAAATACGGTGAGTGAAATGATTTAATAATTATATCATCGTCTATTTTTTATCATTAAATATAGATCCTATTTAACTTTCTCTTTAGTAATAGTGAAGAAATAAAGAGATTTTGATGTGAATTTATCTAAAATGTAATTATATATATTTTTTCGACATGGAATGGAATGAGGTTTTGAGAAAGTGAAATTTACCAATAATTGAAAAATGGAAAAATGTATTAATAATTACATGATTATTGCATTTATTTAGAATGGAAATTCTTATTTACAATGAGAGTTTAACAGACAAGTTATATAATGATATTATTTACATTCTCTTTTATATGAAAACCAAATTATGTATATCATTTATTTTAGCATAAAATAAGTTTATCAGTGCTAAGTAGGATATCAGAATAAAATTTTCATATTAACCTTTATATCATTTCAAAGTTTTAGTTGGTATATTCAATGTATTTTACGTGTCTAAAAATTTGCAGGTAATATTTACAGTGAAAATTTGAGGATTTTCACAGAAAATGTCCGCCTGGCCGTTGGTGGGGGTCTTGCGATGAAATTAGGAAATGTTGCTCGTATAGAATTGAATCTAATTGCACCATTGATGTTCATGAGGAGCGATGTGCTTCAACAATTTCAATTTGGAATTGGCGTACAATATCTTTAAACATCTCTTATGTTGCAATAGTCAATGCATCTTTTATTACTCCTTATACGGTGGACTAAATGTAAATGAGAATAGAGAGATAGATAGATAGATAGATTATATAAATTTGTCTCTGTTACTGTTTCTTGATAACACAGTAGTGACTCGACAAATTTAAAATATTTGGAATAAAGTCAAAAATATAATTTAGTATTTTTATTATTCTTCACAACTGTAATACATTAATCGTGGGTTACCCGAAACTCTGCTCATATTTCTGCTATTTACACTGAATGTCTTTTAAGTACCCAGCCATGCTCGAAGAGACGTCGTACAAATTTGTCGAGTATGTCGATTGGCTATCGGATAGAGAATTTCTAGAGTCCCTAATATTTTCTAGATGTAATACCATCTTCAATGAGCGAATATAGATATTTTTCAGTGATTTTTCCCATCCCTGCTGTGGACTCTATTTCAGTTTCCATACCAGAGTCATCTCTCGGCAAGATGCAAATCGATCCTGGTGTGGTCAAACAACAGCTACTTTGCTTAATACTTCGCAACGATTTACTTTATGCGTTCTTGGGACGCAAATTATTTTGAAATATAGAAGCCATGGAGTCCGCGATTGGGCATCTCGAGCAAAGTGTGTGTATTATTTCGTGTGTGTAATGTCACATTCTCGTAAAAGATAACTCATATTTCAAGTCAATGCAACAAGCACCATTGCCGCCTGACATAACCATCAAACTGTCACTTTTATATAAAGTTGTTCTGTTTATCGTGTCTTAGGTTCAAAAAGCCGACGGGAAGCTAGATATGATCGCCTGGCAAATAGACGCTTTCGAGAAAGCTTTCGAGGACCCGGAGAATGAGGTAGGTTTTCCGTTTTGAGCTTTTCGCGGTAGTAGTCATCATGGTCGCACAATGTTGAGTCTGTTCTTTTTAGCTGTATTCCATTCGGAATTAATTAGTAATATCCGACTTTTTTAAGATTTCCTTAATTGGAGATTATATAAAATCTTGTATCAAAATGATGGAGCTTTGATGATGTTTGAGTTGTAAGAGATTAGAAATGTAATCATGTATACTAGGTTTTATATAAAAGATACTATATAAATCTTAGTTAGTCTTAATTATTAATTTTAGAAGTATTTAATGTCAAATATCGAATATTTATAATGTTTGTAAACGTTGTAAATGTTTCTTAAAAAGCTTCCAATTGGTTTAAAATCTAGCTGTTTAAAAGTCTTTGGTAGAAAAGCCGCTTGTTAAATCTAGGATGTTCTCTACAATTCAAATTGAGTGGTGATCAATCCTTTCTATATTCTATAAAATTCATGGAAATTTAAAAATATACAGGGTGTTGAAAAAAGGTGGCATGAAATTTTAGGAGTATGTTGCACTTGTGAAAACAAACAAAAAGTCTTAATATATAATATTCCAAAAACCATTTATTTCCAAGTTATAAAACATTTTCTGCTGTGAATACACAATACAAAAGCTGGCAACTGACTGTCAACAATTTATTGTTTTAAAATTGAACATAGAAATGGTAATCGATATGTAACTGCTTATTTAAACCTTTTAGTTTTTTCATGTATACCACACACTCCTAAAATTTGTTACCATTCTTTTTCAATACTTTGTATACTCAGTTAACCTTAATTAGTATTTATTTTTATAGTTTACTTCTTTATATATCTTGCTTGTATATTTTATCAAGTTTAAGTAAAAAGGAAACAAATTCACACCAATAAACTCAGAATATACGAAAAGTGCAACTAAAAAGGACAAATTTGTAATTGTACCTGCGCAATATAAGTCCACTGTGATAATGTATCAAACAAGCAACATTATATAGCGTTCATAGGACAATTCCTGCTTAAAACCAGGATCCCTATATCCATTCCATTTGGCATTAAAAATGTTACAAATGACATCACATTCAAGAACTTTTTCTTTTGTGTGCACTTTATTGTCTGCGATGTTTTTGTATTTTCAATCATCAAACTGCTTTTCATTTTGTGCTTCCAACAGATATCTGTGCTTCGCCTATTACACTCTGTCCATCAAGTAACGAAAGATTATCAAAATCTTCGTCAAGAAATTTTGGAGGTTCAACAGTTACAGAAACAGCTTTCTGATTCACTTAAAGCTCAGCTTACGCAGGTGCACGGACACTTTAATTTATTGCGCAATAAGATTGTGGGACACAAATCGTCGCAATTGAAATAAAACAGTTTGTCACGCATCTTCCAGAAAGTCGCCCCTTATTTGCTTAGGAATCATTTAGAAACTTCACGCATAATTTTCGCGAAATGCAAAATAAAAATTTGAGCGTAGCCAGAATTATGTTTGCTACATTCGTAACTCATCCTGCATGTGTGATCTAGTTAACTAGCAACAATCTAGCAACAAATAATACCATAAACCCATAACATAGAAAATGAGAAGGACGAGAAGAAAGACAAATAGAGGCAGAAACAGAGATATATGACATATTTTAACATTTCCTTCGGGAATTTCCAATAAAATTAACATAATTGACGTTTGCCATGTATTATTTTTTTAAGCACATAATTTCTAAATCTCAACGATTTCAAACATTGATGTCTCTTTGAAAATGGAAATCAGCAGCTATCGTTGACAAATAGCTTATTTAACTTGTGCCATAAACGTGGCAATGGGGCCAATTTATGCACTGGCTCATGGAGAGAATAGTGACGTTAACAGATTGAAAGAGTGACTGGTATATCCCCGGTCGTTTGTTAGTCACCATTTTGAATATATTGATTTAAGTGAGATTAAAATCCCAGTAGTGCATTAATTGAATGGCTACAATTTTAATAAACGCACACGCATACATTAAGGTTTCCAAGTATTCGGATATTCGAGATCGGTTCGGAATGTGATCTAAAAACTCAAAACCGCGTTATGCGGATAATTCGAACTATTTGCATGTAACGTGAGAAAAAAATAATTATTTTGAGCGCCGTCGCTCTCACTGATTACTATAGCAACGTGGATCATGCGAAATTTAAAACGAACTTTTTGAACAATCTAATATATATAAAGTTGATTTTGTTATAAATTTAGATTTGACCGGGTTCGGACTCACTGCTTCAACTATTCGGATATCTTGGGAAATCTAATCCCCGGATAATCCGAATTTGGAGCATTACATTTGTCCGCTATATCATATATCCGAATAGTGCCGGATCTGAACGAATATTGAAGCTTTGAACATACACAGGCATAAATATATTTATGTATATTTTCATCATCATCAAAGTTATATGTATACATTTTTTTACACCATTCTGAGGACAATGGTTTATTGAAGATTTTGTTTTTGTATATCGACCGAAGCGCTTTGCGAAATGCAAAATTGCGTAAAATTAGAACAAATACAAGCTTAGCATGAGATCTTTGTGCGTATTTATACCTAGTTTTAAGTTAGACATTTATGCTTTTACGTCGATTGTTGATATCTCGGGGACGACAATCTTGTCTTCATTCCAAAAATCTTGAGTAATAGAGAGGATTTTAAAACACATATGACATATTTCTTTTCTCACTATGTAATACCGCTGCTAATGTCTACATTATATATGTATCAGATTCCCTTAAAGAAAACAGTCGCTGTTATTAACAGACTTTTTTTAGCGAAGGTTTATTGATTTGTAATGTTATAACTTTAACTATCAGTAACTATTGATTTTTTCAATGATAATACATTGATTGTACTTTAGAGAGAATGTGTAACCTTAAAATTCACACACACACATACGCACGTGTGTGTGTGCACGCGCGTGCGTGGGTGCGTGCGCACGTACAATTGTCTATTTCTTTCTATATAAGTTAACAATTTTCGCCTCGAATGCAATATATATAGTAATACGTAACATGTAATTGAAAAGTATCGTAAATGAACTGTGTGCGAACTTCCTAAGATAATCCCGCACAGTAAATTAAGAAACACAGACATATTTGTGTATTTATATTGCTTAATATTTTCCTCGAAGCACAGACCGTCCCCAATATTTTCTAATTTCACATAAAATGAATGTAATATGAAAGAAAATGAGGAACAAAAAAGTGCTGAATGTATAAAGATAGTGTTCTAAAAGATTAGTGAAGTCAGAAACACTATTGCCTTAAGACGTAGATGCGTATTTAATACGTGTACTATCTTCGAATTAGGCGTAGTAACGATTATACGCACTCTCTTTATAACTTACTACTACCTATTAAGATATTTTCAAGAAGCCAGTTCGACGATGAAGCCGTAGAAATCTCGAAAGAATTTTCTACCCTATTTCCTTCCCTATTTTTCCCGTAGGGAATCTTCTTGCATTTATAAACTTGTAGACTTACTTGTTAACACGATGCAAGTATTGTAACATATATATATATATATATATATCTCACTACCATTATCTGTGAATTTGTACTGCGTACTTACACAAGTTATCACTATTAATCCTAACCAATTACAACGCAATGAATAATTCTTAATATGGAATATGGTTTTTCACAGATAGAGTAATTGAGTTTCATAATCGTAGATATGTCATTTACATGAGTATTTCGTATTTTAAAGGCGTTAAAAGATTAGTTACTTCTGTATCCTTGAACATATATCGGTGATATCCGTGCGAAAATTTTTTTAAGTCAATATTATACAGAGAGAACGATGTTTGTGACACTCAGTGACTCAGTATGTTTATTAACATCACGTGTATTGCGACTGATTGTGAATGTATATCTCTAATTCGCAACGACAAAAAAATCAGAGAAAAACAATTTTTACATTATGTTTATTGTAATACAAATCGATCGTTGTTTCTCGTCTTGTAACTTTTATCTCTCTAAAACGAATAGGTGTACGTTATTACGAGAGTATTCCTTAGCACTCTGTCAGGCCAGAGTCATATGCATCTGTTATTTTTTAACAATTAATCGTTCGTAGTATCTGTGATAATCCGATCAACCATTTTTACTGTGCAGCATTCTCTGCTCGAGAAGCAGAGCAACATGGTTGTTCGATTAATTTTCTTCAACTCAAAAATCTGTAGTGTATCGAAATCAATAAGATTTAAAGATTAATGTCCTCCTTCTACAGACTTATCAAGAATAATTCTCATTTTAACTTGTGCACGTTATAATCTATGACGTACATAATATACGTACATTTAGGTTGTCCCAATTCTCGCAGCTTTAATTAATACACCTAACAATTTTCATCTCTATTTGAGCTCAAGAAACTATCATCGATTAAAACCGCGAAAACTGGGATACCCTATATACATATGTATACAATATTTCTTGTTAATATTACAAATATCCATCCACTTTATATAAATATAATTTCACTTTTCGATACATATGACTCGGTTGACTCGATTAATAGTCTATATTTTTTTGCTAATACACAACGTAGTTTTAAAAATACGTTAAAGGATCAGATCAATGTAAAGCTCTAAAAAAAAAAGCGTATTTTTAGGAATTAAGCGTGTGTTGAGCTTCCAGGGGATTATGTTGAAAAATAAAATAAACTCTACGGTTACTAAAACTGTTGCCCTTAATATCAAACCACCCTCATACACGGCAAGCCTCAGCCCGCGCGTTCTCGCTTCGCGTGTACACTACCGTATTTCAAAGTTGCATATCACAGTACTTTTCAGGAATTTGATAAAAATACTCTAGAGATGTATTTTTAAGATTATTTTTAAGATTATAAAGTTATGAAAGATGCAAAAAAAAATTCGATTTTTTTAGACCGTTACATTATTGGTCTGGTCTCTTAAGAGGAAAAATGGTTTGGAACACATTGAAGATATGCAAAAATTTTAATCAATTAATAACGTCTCCTTTACTTCACTAGAAATCAGATCGTATTATGATCTGTTTTTTATTCTAGCATTTACATGTTTAAAACCTTTCGAATTTATATTGTACTTTTTATCAGGATATTCCTGAAATTTGCAAATACCTTTATTGTGAAAAAAAAAATAAAAAAGAATAGAAAGTAAATAATTTTGTTATCGTAAAAGTATTGTAAACATTTATTAAAGGACGCTATATAATATGTTCTGTAAAGCAGGTTCTTATTAAGTCTTAAAATATGTTTACTATGTAATTGCGTTAAACCACTGTTACTGACAGTTATTGACAATCNTAATTTGTATAATTACGCAATTATAGTTCCAATATAATTACACAAAAGCATAAACTCTATCACGAGTTTATTTTAATTTATATATATGTATTATTTATATATTATTATTTATATGTATGTTATATCTTAATTTATATTTAACTTAAATGTAATATTTTGAAATAAAAAATTTCACTTCAAAATATCATTTAATATTGTTACACAATATTGAAACGTTTATACACGGTATGATGTGTAATGTGAATACATATATTCACTTAATTATTATAAAATTTATTTTCAGGTTATACAGATCGATCTCATTTAACATAATTATGAGATTTATCGTGTACAGAAAAGGGACATACAATTGAGATATCATAGATTACTAATCATTTATTGGTTTTTAATTGTTCAAACCTTTAATGTACAATCATAATTCATCAACAAAAATTTATCTGTTTAGATATTTAAATATACTCATCTCTTACAAATACACAGAAAAGAGAGAAATTATTTTAATTTAAAATAATAATACTAGGACGCTGGAAAAAAAATTTTACAAATGCAATAAATCTACAGTCTGTTTTGAAGTCTATTTACGAAACTCTGTCGTGAGATGATTTACTGGAAAAATGCGTAGGAGAGCATATCCAAAATAATAACGAAAGTTTTTCAACTCAGTCATATGGCATATTGTACTAAAATATTTGTATTGCGGTGCAAAAGCAATAGAAACCGCAACACATTTAGTAGTGGTACTTTTTAAAGAAAAGTACATTATAATTTTGAACATTTTCAACGTATTAGGGATTAAAACTGGACTAGAGAGAGGGGAATTTTGCTCTCAACCGCGACGAAAAGCGTTTAAAGGATGCATCGCGCCGGCATTCCAGCACGTTGCACGAAACAAGAACAACTCGTGCAAGTAACAAATAGCAGATCAACAAAAAATAATTTATACGAGGAAATAGAAGGTTTCTTGTATGACCTCGAAGTAACTGATTAGGTAAGAATAACTAATATTCGCAATTTCTTAAAAATAATTCTTTGAATGCGTTTTTCGCGAGATACGTTTTTCAAAAATTGTCTGCAAGATTGTGAGAAAACTATTTCACCGATTGCTTTCTATCTTTACATGCACTTTCAATATACTTTATTTTGGACATGAACCTCGGATTTTCTCATATTCCAAAAATTATTGGGAGTACAAATTAGTTCAGTCCGTTTTTGTGGTCAAAAATGCATTTATTTCAGAACAAAATGAATGAACAGATTAATCAAAGTATTGTCCATCACTGGCTGCTACTTTTTCTCACCTCTCAGGCAATTTTCGAATTCCATCTCGAAAAAATGTCTCGTCTTTTGAGGCGATCCAAGTTAGGAGCCAAATTTCGATTTCTGCGAAAGAAGTGAACCGGTGACCTGCCAAATCGTGCTGCATCCGTCGGAACAACCAGTAATCAGAAGGAGCAATGTCCGGCGGGTGCGGTAAAATATCCCACTTGGGCGTTTCCAAATAATTTTTTACGACTTTTGCGACATAAGGCCGAGCGTTATCATGCAAAAGAATAACTTTGTCATGTCTTTGTTCGTATTCCGGCCGTTTTTCTCGTAATGCACGGCTCAAACGAATCAATTGTAGCCTGTACCGATGGCCCGTAATGGAATCACTCGGATCTTCATCGAGTAATTCTTTGTCTTCGAATTCTTTTGACTGTCCAGAGCGAGGCTTGTCTTCAACGCTGAAATCACCATTCTCAAAACGTCGAAACCATTCCCTACATGATTTATCAGTTGGAGCATTGTCATCATAAACTTCTACAAGCATTCGATGCGCTTCAGCTGCACTTTTCTTCCAATTAAAGCAGAAAACTAAAACTTCCCGCAAATGCTGCTTAGTTAACACAAAATTTGACATATTCAACACAGTAAAAAACAGGGTATTTTGTATGAAACTCAAAGCGATACAAACTGAATATTATTGACAGATGTCTAACCTCTGAAATCACCGAAATCAGCTGTCACTATGAAACATTCATAACAGCCAGAGCCATCTTTTGAAAACGGACCGAACTAATTTGTACTCCCAATAATTATTTTCTTGGCCCATTTCTTAGGGGAAAATCCGACTTTTGACACTAAACCGATACCATTTTATTATTTTTCACTTTTCGACCTTCGCCGAGCTTTATTCCTTTCTCCAATTATTTATTAATGAAAACTTTCTGAAATTTCTGTTTCAGAATATCCAAAGCTGAAATATTCTGCACACTGCACAGAATGTGTTTCTTTTATAGCATATCCTTTTAACGCTCATATCTTTTTATTAATAAAGATATATGCACCAAATTTTTACAACAGATAACCATATATACATAGAATATACCTACCAGACCCATGAAAATCCATCATACATAAAAAAATCCGTTTTTCCATAAAAAATCCCTTTTCTTCATTTCATCGGCTACAAAGCATGAAAATGCATTTAAAACGATCCTAAACATAATGTCTGACTGTGTAGACCGGCCTATACAGGGTGACTAAAAAATATCGGTTCAGTGAAATATGTGAAAAACAAGACATTTGAGAAAAAACTGTTTCATAAAAAAGTTGCAGGGTTTCAACAAATGCGTCAAACAGCGATATTTATTTGATCTTCAGGGCAAGTATGGAGGAGCTCTCAAAGTCAACTGAAAAATTTTTTATGGAAACCCCTATATTTTTTATTCAGTATTCTTGTAGCTGACATTAAGATATTTTCAAAAACACTACAATGAAACTCTTTTTGATTAAATATTTTCCGAGATATGAGTTGGCAAAGTTCAGATACCGCCGACATTAGTATGATCCAAAGTGTACAGCGGTTGGATCCCGATTAGAAACTCATAAAAAAACTTCAGGAGGTAGGCAAGCGAGAATTCTCTTCCTTCCTAGAATATTTGTACTTTGGCACTGACCATTGCAGCGTGCAGTACTTTCCGCTCAATTTCTGCCGTTGTTGTGGGAAAGTTTTTCTTCTGTGACGATACAGATGCGAGCCGATTCACACAATGCAGTGATGTTCTGTATAAAGAAAAGGCATAGGTCGTAAATCGTAATAATATTCATTCCGTTGACAAATGTTCCATTTTCGGCCATGTCAGAAGTCGAAATTTACCATTGAAAGAATAAATAAAAGCTTTACCGAAACATCTACAAGTATTATAAACACTATAAAATTGATTATATAAATATACTTTTAAGTAATATAAGGATTAACTTCAAAGTTAGCATTAGTATCTATATGTTCAGTATGCATAAATACAGGTTTATCCGGAGTATCACATGAATATTTTGCATGTTGTGCCGACAATAAACGAAGGAATCGAATGTTCAAGGAGCATATCGATCAAACCAGAGACATCGGTTAGAAATCAAAAGAGAGAATCTTACGGGCGGTGCTCGAATAGTCGTGACGTACTTGTCGATTTGTATCTTCCGACAACCTAACACCTGACCGATTTCGCCGCATAGCAGCAAACTGCGGAAGAACACTTTCCGCTCAATTTCTAGTGGCGTCTCGCGAAAGTGCAGCCACTATACGACACGTGTTTATTCGCGCGAATGCATTTACGTGCACGAATGCTTTCGTTACGTCGACAGCAAGAAAGATTCGTGAAAGGCGCCTTTCATTGAGAAATAGGAAAAGTCTTGTCGTTATACCGTGTCCTTGGATATATGAGTTGGATGCTAATTATAGCTGATATATGAAGTTCCCGAGATTTTAGTCAGCAATATATATACATAAATATATATATATATAAATTTCACACATATATGACGCTTTATATATAAATTATATATGAAACATTTTTTAACATGTTGTATAAAATACTTTTTATATTTAATAAATAATTTACTTAATAGAAGAATTTTTTTTTTTAATAAATAAATAATTGTAAATTGTAATTTACAATTATATATTTAATTGTAATTCAATTTCTACATATAATTACTTAATAAAAAAACATATTTATAGTTGTAGGGAAACTTACGATTTATTAAAATTTAGAATATTTGCTTTCTTTTATTAGTTTTTTTCTTGTTGTCTCTCTCTCTCTCTCTCTCTCTGTCTCTCTCTCTCAATTTTTCTCATTTAATATAAAAATCTACATTTTCTGTTGAAATTTAATGTTTATAAAAGCAAAGCCTTGCACGTCAAATTTCTTACTATCTTTACACAAATATTTGTCTATTTCTAGTATCTTTTTTATAAAAACTATATTTCATATATTCAATTTTTTTGTGTATATATTTCTTAAAATACATTCATATACATTTTAATCTTTAAAATATATATTTCACATATTATAATTTCGATATTTTATTTTTGAACGTTAAGTCTTGATATAAATTCTTAATTAAAAGAAAAACATGTACTCCCTGAAGTTTCGTAATGCCAAACGGCGACATCAGGTCAAAATTGTGCAAATTTGGATCTCACACACGCAGTAGGTTTAATGTTTCTGGATAATAATTAAATTGGACTATTTGTGTCGAATTTGTGTGAAAAGTGTCCTGGAACTATTTGTACACCGGGTCTTTCACCTGATATCAGATCGTGCTGTGAACGTAAAGGAGCACTTCGTTCTAATAACCTACTCCCACACCGCCGATCAGCATCGGAGTGTGCTTGGTTGGTTCCAGAGGCGCAGTCGAGTTCAGTCATCGCGCGACCGGTTCCGAGGTCCCTGTTCACCGCACGAGTCTGACTCACCGTCGTGGCCGATGCCTGAGAATAGTATCGCAGGAAAGCGGGGCCTTCGCTTCTCTTACATTCTCTTAACTGGTAAGTGTGAAGAATATGTGACTCGAACGTGCAATGGGGCGTCAATTTTTCATTTGCGATCGCAACTAGTGCATCATTCCTTTTAAATCGGAGACAAGGAACGCAGATCGATCTATTTACGAAGAAGCTAGAAAAATCGTACGGAACTCTTAGCTGCATCGGAATTGTCAATGATTTGTAACTTTGCATTCTTTCGTCTTGAAATATTATCGGTTTCTTCTGATAAATAAATTACACTGTAGTAATAGGTGCAATTAAGAAAGTTGTAGTCAATTATCCCTGGTAGAAATGCATTCAGTGCTAAAAGCACAAAAATTTATCACAGGTACACGAAGTACTTGTTTTCTAATTTATTGAATGTATCAATTGATTTTAGTAGATTTTTCGTGTTAAGCTCAAATCCACTGGCTAAATTGGGCTGTCACTTCTCGTTTCCGATTTTATTCTAATCTAAAAATGATAAAAAGCGGCCTTCTTGGCACTTCTGGGTTACAATATTTCGGAAAACCCGATGTGATAGAGCAGTTTGAGCAACGGATTTGGTTTTAGGAATGCGGAAAATCTTCGGGATCATCTGTACAGGTCTGGAGATCGGAGCAAATGTCAAAATTTGTCGACCTGTGTGATCGACCGATTGTACCATGTTTATTCGGCGTGTCTAGAAGACACAAATCTTTTTGCAGAAGCCGGTCTCATCTCGCGCAACCAACATGCGCCACTTTACGCTTAGTCTGACGTTAATCGTAAATGTGCTAGTCGTTAGAAAAGTTTCTGCCCATGGAAGACTGATAGAGCCACCATCGCGGGCCTCCATGTGGAGGTACGGCTTTGACACACCACATGATTACAACGACCACGAGTGCTATTGCGGCGGTTTCACCAGGCAGTGGCAGCGGAACAAAGGGGAATGCGGTATTTGCGGAGATCCCTGGGATTCCCCAACGGTAAGTTTTATTTAAAAAATGAAAGAGTCGCAAACAAATATGTTGGTTCTTTGTCAGTCAGATAAGATGAACGATAGCAAGTCGAAAAAAGCAAAATCGAAAATTTCGAATCTCAACTCTTGTATCAAGCATTTAAGCTGGGCTATAGAACCACGTACAGACAGATAAAAAACAACTTTCTTAACTTAACAGTAATTATTAATCGCATTTTACATGACGTTTTTGAGTCTGTTTCGTGTCTCTGTAATCGACCGAACGCGTTTTTGCTGCGGAGCATTTTATGTGAGGTATTTGACCTTGATATGTGTATCCGTTATCCGGCACGGTTGCGAAATATTTTACGAGCGAAAGTAGCCCGAAATGGAAATGAAATCCTTTTCTTTCCTATTTTTGCTCGTCAATACTTACGTCATTTAATACAATTTTTTACTCGATATTTAAACATGACATATATATCACGTTAATTATGTTATATATTAATCGATATTTTAATAATCTAAAAATGAAATTTATAATTGAGTTCCAAGAACTTTGAAATCTTGAAACGTCTATACGTTCTACGACTTTTATGACTGCACATTGAAAAAAAGATTTCTTTAGATTTAGTATTCCTATTTATTTGATTAGAATTTGTTTCATTAAAACAACTTCCAAGTATAAATGTAAAATATTATGTGTAGATGGCCAGCCACTGAAAACACTAAAGTTATTAACGATAAAAGATTTCACACATATGCCAGTATAACAAGATTGAATCTCCAAACAGCGCATGGCAGAGCAGTAAGGTGAAGCTGCTGAAGTCTCAGTTTCAAACAAATTTTTTATTTGATACTAAGATACACATTCTTTGAAAAAACTTAACAATCGTGCTTATTGGCCGAAACATTAGTTTCTTTGGACCATACCAATGATGAAATTTGTTTGGATGCAACAAAATTTATTAAATCCAAAGAATCTTTTTCTAAAGAAATCGATACTTGACTTCTCACCTCTAACATGCGATAGATATATCTATGTATATGTAGAACCAATCTGATAAATAGATTAGAGAAGAACACGCGATAAACTCACCATTCTACTATTTCTTTTCTTCTTCATTCTTACCAGCCGCGTTTGCACGAGACTGGCGGCAAGTATGGGAACGGAGTGATCGTCCGTCGTTACCGGACCGGATCCATCATATCGGTGCGCGTAGAATTGACGGCAAACCATCACGGCTACTTCGAGTTCCGTACATGCGCGATGTCTTATCGTGACCGGGAGGTCACTCAGGACTGCCTGGACCAGCATCTACTCCGCGCTGAGAACGGATCCATCCGCTACTACCCCGGCCCTGGCAACCGAATTTTTCAGAGCTATTACAAACTACCAGAGGGCTTGACTTGCGCCCAATGTGTTTTCCAGTGGCGATACATCGCAGGCAACAATTGGGGCGATTGCGGCAACGGCACAGGTACAGACAAATTCTTCTCCCATGCTGCTGATTGTCACTGTGGAATACGTGTGGACGCAGTGTTCTTGAAATGCGAGTGTATTCCAACAGCCGGTCGAAATTGTCTGCGAATCGACGCTGGTTCTGTCATTATCAAACCAAGAGTTCACAGAAATAGTTGGTGCTGCTCAGTAAGACTCAAGTATATTCGTCCGGATAGAAATGCATGATATCATACTGTGACTTCAACTTGATATCTTTTAAAAGATCATTACATGATTAATATCATGTGAATTATGACAATTTGAAGCAGAAGTATATTTTCTTTTCTCTAAAAACCTATATTTTGCCACCGCATAATTTCTTTGTGGTGTACACCTTGGGTAATACTGGCGGCAGAGTTCGCAGAGAAGAGACCTGAAAATATATTATTCTCATGTACATGTATGTATATATGTACATTTACTACCAATTTGTCGATGTTATATGCAATAATAATATATAGGAGCGGTTGGATGCGGTCCTCAAGAGGAGTTCCGTGCTTGCGCCGACATCGCTATCGGCAATAACGAGACAACATTATCACCGAAGTTACCGAAGCAGCCAACCACTACTATGGGGAAATTGCCGATAGATACGAGCCCGTTACCAAAATCCGGGCCATACTGGTTGTTCAATATGGTCATCGCTGGTACGTGTCTGTTGGTGGTGCTGGCCGCTATGGCATTGCTTTACACGTACTACTATCACGCCGGCAGAGCCAAAAAATGGCTCATGGCGAGGAGATTGTTGGCTCAAGACGGCAGTCCGCCAGTCGCACCACCGAGGCATAAAAAGCATCAT
This sequence comes from Dinoponera quadriceps, assembly GCF_001313825.1. Classification (NCBI taxonomy): domain Eukaryota; kingdom Metazoa; phylum Arthropoda; class Insecta; order Hymenoptera; family Formicidae; genus Dinoponera; species Dinoponera quadriceps. Next base: position 918,092 of record NW_014554488.1, on the reverse strand, counting down.
AATCACGCATCGAACACGCAACTGCAGCTGTAGAATTCTGTATATTTCAATTGTCAACACCATTATTTTGGGAGGAGGAACTGACTTACTTGAAATTTTCGAACCTTCGCGTTCTAAAAAAAAATAATTAAACCAATTAAATTTAGGCGTTTATAATAGTAGAAAGAGGTTCTCTAGAGATCGATCACACCAAAGTCGATAGGAAGAAGGGGAAATATTTAATTTAACGATCCAGACTACTATTTACAAGGTAGTTTATCCGTAAAATCATTTTTTTTTTCATAGGAATTCTTTTAAATTTCAGCTACGTATTAATGAAAATATTGCATGTATATCCGTGAAGTTAGAAAAAGACTGACCGCTTCAAGAACTAAGACAATTACAACTAAAATTGATATTTTTTTATACGTGTTCCTTTAGGTTAGCGCCTTATTTTTTCTATATTTTTAATTTCTTCCAAACTGCATTTAGAATTTAATGAAGAACTATATGTTAAACTATGATGTTAAAAACTATTGTACATACATTATATAAAAATTTCGGAATTATTAACTGTTTTGTTTTGAAAATATAATATTGGAAAATTCATTTATAGTAATATTCGGAATATATATATATATATATATATATATATATATATATATATTCCGAATATATATATACACATATATTTATATTACAGTTATAATATATATAGTTTATAATAATATTCGGAATATTAACATATATCCAGATAGCCAAATGACAACATTATGCTAGCATTTATGATAGCCAAATGATAACAGTGCATAGTGCCAACAGATCCAAAATCACGCATTTGGGACAGATTCTGATCCACTGCGGCCGCATTAAGTTTAATTTCTACAAATATTGTCTGCTAACACAATGTAACAGAAATGGAACAGAATTCAAGGATATCGTACCGTCAGGACGTGACGGTACAAATGCAACAAAACTCGAGCATATCGTGCCGTTACGACGTTACAGAAACGCGGCATAAACAAGTATGACCTGCACATGTACATGATACGACACCAAAAAAACGACAAATATTGAATGCAATCTGCAGTATCATCTGTTGAAGGCAAAAATGTAGCAGAATTGGAACCCGTCGACACAATCGTTCGTGTCCCGCATTCATAATCGGGATTCTACCTGAGAATCGGTGTAAGCTAGCCTTTCAATCTGCTTTCACAGAGAGGTAGCGTACTATATGTGCAGCATCGATTAGTTGAAGTGAAAAGCAGTGTCATGCATGCCGCACGTAGGATGTTACCTCACAGTGAAAGCTGGCTAAAACCTAAATATCTGTAATCGATTCTCAAGTATAATCCCAAGTGTGAATACGGACTTTACGTTCGGCAAACTCTACCTGACTTGACGTAAGGTAAAAATAGGAATTCGATTAGAATTATTAATTACTCTTATACATAATTTATTTTATATTATTATTTAATTATATTATTAGAAAAAATATTTAATAATGTGCTAAAAACCCATGTATATACATATGAGTGATACTTTGGCTGAATTACATCCATCAAACTAAAATCTAAGACTGCCTCGTCAACCCGATATATTAAAGAAACTGTCAACAATTCCAAGATCCATATCAAAATCAAGATATTCCTGTGATGATATAAGTGAATATAGCAAGACAATTGCGCAACGTTTCAAGAAGTGTTCAAATATCCTTAGGCAAAAAGGATAGGCAAGAAGGAAGAACGTATTCTTAGAAAATAATCGCAACGTTTGAAAACATTTGCTTTATTGTATATTCCTTTCTTCCGTATAGGTACATATCAGCGTCTAAAATGCTTTCTCTTCTTGTAGTTCGGTGAAATTCATTCTTGCACTAACTTCTCTATACTCGTATCTCCTACTTCTTTCTCCGTAGTTCTACTCTCTCGCACTCACTTGTCCACATACACACATACACACACATTTTCGCTCATAGATAAATAAATTATAGGCTATATAATATGTACAAGATCTTAATAATTCTCTTTCATTACCTTAATAGTCATTTGTCACTTAGTAGACATATTTTGTAAAGACTCTAGAAATATTGAGCTTGGTCTGGTCAGTGTACGTAATATATTCTCATTAAGTTTTGTCGATTCAAATTTATATTTATTATCTCTCTCTCTCTCTCTCTCTCTCTCTCTCTCTGTTTATCTTTCACTGTTTTTCCCTTTTCTAACATTATTTATTCGTCCACGCTTCATACAACCGATTAATATCTTCGTTCGTTCGTGGTGCAGCTTTTTAAGAATATGATTGAATGAATGAACTCTACGTAATAAGAGGAAGGATAACACTCGAACAAAATTAAGGCTCCTGATTCGCCATTGTACTTTTTATGATGCAGAATGACAAGAAATTATACGAATTTGTTTCTTACATTATATGTCGAGCTAAATTATTTTTTTTTTGCATATCAATCATATCCGATAAAGAGTAAATTAATGAAATGTATCGAAGCATTTTCACATTTTGATTGTTTCTCTTTGGTATAAATATAATATATTCTACATTTGTTTCTTATATTTCTAACGAAATTGAATTAAAATCCATGATAAACTTGACGTTAAGGGTGTTACAGTAACATTTTTAATAAATCGATTTTTCTTTTTTACATTTTTCGAAAAATTCATATCTTAGAAGTGTGTGTTCTTAAAAGATTTTAATAAAATTCGAAGTACTTTCCGAGTTGTATGAGTATAGTGAAAGCGAGCAATGGACTGGAATGCACACTGACCGGTCGATCTGTCGGGCCTAATTCCAAGCCTCACCCAGTTCCACTTTCCTTTTACTCGAACAATCAATAAATAGTCGCAAAATTAATTTAATACGGAACCTTCTTTTCTAACCTCTTTTCTCATGATTTTGTCAATGTTAATTTTAAAATAAGGACTTTTCTGTGTCTTTACTGTAGCATATCCCCTTAAGGAAAAATTAAAATTACACTTAATTAATATCTCAGTGATGAAATTAATTTAAAATTGTTAGAAATAAAGAGGGACATTTTTTCGATACATCTCACAAGTACTGTTCCTCTAAATATTAAGTGATAGTGCATAAATAAAATTAATTTATCTCTATATACACTATAAAATTTAATCACATAAGATATATCGCTTCTCATAATCCGATACGATTTCAATGACGGGACAAGAGTTTCTAAGCCTGGTGTGTTTGAAATTAATATAAATTAACCACCGAGTAAAATTACCGGAAAAACCAAAAATATTCTCATTTTAAAATTATATTGGATTATCCGAAAATTTCTGAGAATTCTTACTATTTGACGCGCTTGAGACCAATTGCTCGGCAGGGCCGAGACTGATGGCTCATTTGAAAGTGGGCGCTTTCCTCTTTCAAGTGCAGATCTAATGTTGACCAACAGAGTAGGCGATGTTAGTCGCGAATATAAACAGTCGAAAGCTTCATTTGTGCAACGCTTTTTTTGCTTTCGGAAGAGAAACATCGCGATGAAGACTAGACTTGCGACGTTTACGCGAAAAATGCTGTGTCATATCGAACAGCCAATGAATCATGCGATTTCGTAATAATCTGGAAGACCTTCCACGCTACTCGAAGGCCATCTGAAGCAAGCAGTCAATGAAAACCCGCAGAAAAGTGCTGGAACTCTCACAGAACCTCAACTTTCCCAAGGGTACGCTCCATAAGCATTTGAGACGTATGAGTTATGAAGTCACTTCGATGCTTGAATTCTTCACACATTGACCGAACACAACTTCGCTTGTGTTGACGAGTGTGACGCACTCTTAAGAAAAAATTCCAAGAAGCCTTTTTTGAAGCAGTTGATGACAGTTGACGACGAAAAATGAGTATTTTACCGTAGTGTGACAAGGACACGATCATAGGAAAAATCGATTGAACCTCCGCAAATGACTTTACAGGAGGAGGCTGCACCCAAAGAATGCTTTGCATCTGAGTCGCAAGGGTGTTGTCCACTTTGAATTCCTTCCAGAGAACCACACGATTGATTCTGACAAATACTACGCTCAACTAGCTGATCTGAAGGAAACCCTTGCCACCCAGAACTAGTGAATAGAAAAAGCGTCATCTCTCAGCATGATAATGCGAGGCCACATGTTTTATTAGCAGAACACTCATTAAATATGGATGGGACTATATTTACCACATCGTCTCTTCTGTCACTTGTTCCGGACATTACAGCACTCCTTGAGAGGTAGAAAATAATTTATTGGAAGAAGTAAAAAATCTACCTAACTGCATTTTTCGAGGAAGGTCCAAGTCATTCTACGAGTATGGAATTTTCTCTTTTTGCCGGAGAGATGGCAAAAAGTAATAGATCAAAATGGACAATACGTGATAGATTAATTATTGATGGAACGGTGCCAATAAATTTTGATTTCAGTGCCTCAATAATTCTCAGAACTCTACGGATAACCTAATAATTACCATGTTCTTCAGTGGCTCGAACGCTAACTTGCGCAATTGTAAAGACTTGATTATATTAATAATAGTAATAAACATGTGGAGATCGATAAAATAATTGTAAAAAGTTTTACATTAATTTAAAGAATATTGGAACAAATGTAAGATATACATGTATATACCAGTAGCATGATTGTATTCTTGAAGAAATTTAGTGTATCGATTTTACATTTGAAAAGAGAATATACGCATACACACGTTGCTAACAAATGATACACGTGAATCCGGTGAATCGACAGCATGGAATCTAATAGATAGTTTGGATATTATTGTTGACATTTTAGCTTAGTTTTCAATTTTCATCCGAAAAGGCTTCTAATTTATCATTAAGAAACTCCCTCTAGATTGCAACCTTGCTGTTGGTACATGTCTATTCTATCTTGTACGTTCAATTAGGATGTTTATACAAGGTGTCCCGAACCGTTCTCAGTTCCCGTGGTGTGCAGATAGGACGGGTAAAACTGTACGGAAAAATTATGTACCATTTTGCAAAATTCGCAATAGTTAGTGAAAAGTTAATTATTGTCAACGTGAACACACGGGTAAACCGGACACTGTATGAAGAAAAATAGCTTGCTTCTGAAGATCTCCTAGCAACGATGAGCATTAACTGATTTTTAAAGGCGGAGTAAAATAGCGAGCGGCATGTAACACAGAACTGTGCACTGAAAAGAAACACGTCTCTCACTATCAGTTGGTACTCATCGTTGCTAGGAGGTCTTCAGAAATAAGCCATTTTTTTATATACAGAATCTGGCTTACCGCTTCCAGTGCGTTCATTAGTTCAGATAAAATACTTAATTCCTCATTAACTATTGCGAATTTTGCAAAGTGGTACTTTTTTACTCAGTTTCACCCGTTTTACCTGCACACCGCAGGAACCGAGAACGGTTTGGGACACCTTGTATATAAATTCTGCATATTTCAAGTATAATATTTCCTCAGGCACCTGTGAATTATTTACAATTCAACAAATGTGTATTTGCAAGATACGAAGCAATTCGAGCTGGTGGTCATCTCTGCGAACGAAGGTATCTGCAAATAACATAATCAACAAACGAGCGCGTAAACGAAAATAAACAGGTCGAAGAAATGTATAAAAGTACACACATCTTTAGTATATCTCTGCGGCAACGTTGCTACGGGATACAAAGACAAGTTATAAATAAGGTAGAAAGAAAGAAAAGGAACGTATCAATCGAAATGGCATTTGAAGAAAAACAATAATAAGCGTAGTGTGGGTAATACTAGTAATAGCAGCGATAATAGTAATTAACATGTTCGCTACCACCGCCGTGCGGTGCGTGTTCTTTATCAGTTTATGATAACGTATTACGATAAATTTGGAAATGAACAGTATTGTTGAAGTAAAAAACAATAAAACAGATGTAGAATGTCCTTGGTCTAGAGATAATTACATTTTTATGTTATAAATATATTCTAAAAAGACCCGTGTCAATTGAGGACATATTCTAACAAAAAATACCCTGGACTGCAAGGTTTTCTTCTCAGACCCTGGTAGCGAACGTGTTAACAGTAGTGGTAGTAGAAGTAGTAGTAATAGTGAAAGGTTCGCTTTAACATTATTCTGTAAAAACTCGCGAGATTCCGTTTCTGACGATTGTGATACCGAAAAAAGAGTATCCGATATCAACGGCCGCGCATCCGTACTCTATTTGGCTTACCCTGCGACCAGACTACATCATAGTCTCGCTACGGCTAGTCATACTATCGAAGTCTAATTGCGAATACGATGACGGGCAATGATCGTGTTCGCAAAAAGCTGCACTACCATGCCCAGTTAATGGGTTGCACCAACCGTCGGAGCGTATCGTGTTCGTGAGGTAACATAATATTTCTAGAATTTCGTTAATGCGCTAGGAACCTGGGCTACCGGCATTGTCACCGCTTCTTCTTCTCGCCTCGAGCTGTTTCGCCAATAGGGCGACTTCCCAGTTGTTGTAGCCATCCTGTCGCACGATTTTGTCGTCGTCTAATTCGTCGTCGTCATCATCGTCGTCGTCGTCTTCGTCAGCATCCTCGTTCTCTTCCTCCCCCTCTTCATCATCTTCCCTGTCATCCTTTTCACTGTCGTCCTTGCGACTCCGACGAGCGTCGAACGACTCGTCCGACCTGCTGTCGCTGTCCGATTCCAAATCGATCGCTACGTCTTCTTGCGATGACAGTTTCTGTGGCACTATCGAGTTCGGTAACTCCTGCAGCTCCAGAGTTTCCCTCTCCGAGTGCTCCTCCCACGACCTTTTATCGCGTGAATTCGAACCCAGCGACGAGGACGAGTGGTGGTCCTGTGATCGGGTGGTAAGGACGGTGTCCACGGAACTGTCCCGCATAAACGGATGGTCCTCGCAATCGTCGTCAAGGTCCTCCTCCAACGAGGCATCGTGCTCGGTGCTGTCGCCGCCTGAATCGTCGTCGCCGCCGTCGGGCGCATCCCGTCGCTCTAACTCCTGGATCCGCGCCTGCAGCTGCGATATTATCTCATCGCGCTTACGGACCTCCAGCTCCAGTGACGTGAACTGCTGCTCGAACTTAATCTGCATATTTTCCTACAACGTCAACGCGTGATTAATCGTGGCGCATGTACATGTTCGGTAATGAGAATCCTATGGTGGGTATATAGTCGGATAATTAATAGCCTTGATAGGTGTACATTTAGCGTGTCACGAGTTTCGACGGACATGTACGACGGATTTTAATTGCCGCAATTTTAAGTCACAAAATGAATAATGGTTTCCTCTTTCTCTGCCGCCTCTTCGTCGAATAATCATGAATTTCAAATTTGACATTTTAGTCGTTATATACTAGCTTCGCGCGAAATTAACGTGATTAACATTATGTCATTACAAGTGACAAGTAGTATTATTTTTCACCGAGAATACGATAATTTCGCATCCCCACGTTCCGCGGACGCTGTCGAGCTGTGTATTCTTCGCGTATCCTTATGTCCCAAAGCAAGTGGCCCGTAATAAAGTACTAGTTGGGCAAACGTATGAGCGTGCAAGTAGTAATAAAGTGGTCATCTATTGAAAACGGAGACCGAGGGGATATCGCGTGAAATCGCACTCACCAAGCCCGCCTTAATGACCTCGCTGATTCCAGAGAGCAGCTCGTCCAGGCAATCCTCCTCCCTCGGCACCATTTGCAGGATGCCGACACTGCCTACAGGACGGAAACTGAGTTTATTGGGCGGCGGCAGTGGCGACTGGTCCTCGGACAGCGGATAATTGGGCTGCAGGATCGCCTGCTCGGATGGCGGGCTCTGTAGCGTGTACTTGTTGAAGGTTACGCTCTTGGACAGCTTCGAATGCCGTGCGGCGTAGCCCTCGATCGTCGGCGCTCTCATCAGCCTTTTCAGCTCAGCGGTAACAGCCTCGCGATCCGGCGTACTGGTCACCGAGGTCTCCGAGCTGCCAGCCCTACTGCTGGCCGACAGCTTTTTCAGGATGCTCTTCAGATTCCGCCTCTCCAGCGTCTCATTCTCCGGCGACAGTTGCTCCATTGACGACATCGTTGCTTGCCGATCCTGCGCGAACATCCAATCCGTTTATACGCGAATTTCGCGCGACTTTGTTTTGAATGAGTGTGAGAGCTGCTGACCAGCTCGATTTGTCGTTAAACTTTTTAGCCATTTTGCTATAACTAAGTTGGACAACTCTGCCACTGAACATGTGTAATTGCAGTGCGATTGGCATATGTTGTTTCATATTATGTAATTCATTGTATCTACATTAGTGTAAAGTAACAGATCGATGCATTTTTTTGTATCTGCAATATCGAAACAAGTGGACCAACTGTTGTTTTGCAATCGTATTTAACGTCTGATTTATTTAACTTATAGGCATCAGATATATCCGTTTATTTCTTCTGCTTGTTACCACAGAAGTGGATAATTGCGATTTTTCACTGAAAATGGATCAAATCGCAAAAATCGTATGTTTTTTAGCCATTTTATTAAACTCAACATAAAGGAAATATAATTCAATGATCAGGCATAATTCTTTAATCTCCTAATAATACGAATGAATTGATATTCTGAGGAAGGATAAAATTACACGTATTATATGCGATTCGATCATCCTGTCAGTAGTAAGAGAACACATTTCGGTTTCGTTAACTTCTTTATCTATTAACAATGTTTTGCACTTCAAATCTTTCAAGTTGCCGATCTGACTAGATTCTTCTTTCATTAAGTCCGATTGTAGGTTTTGCAAAAAATTCTTCCAACCTTGAGAGATAATTCCTTTAACCGATTTTTTTTCTTTCAGTACATCGTTACTTTAATATCACCACTACGAGAATTTGTGGATAATCTTGAATAATATTTAATTCTGATTCGCGCTCCAAAAATGCATCATTATGTAACAGAAATATATTCACACGCGAAATCCACTTACTTGATTAAACTTGGCCAATTTCCTGGCATACTCGATAGCACACGCCTCCGAGTGACTCCTCGTGAGGTTACCGTCGAACTCTGCCTCGGCGTTTTCTCCGCAATCAAGCGACGAGCTCCTCACCGCCTTCTCCAGCTCCGCCAGCTTCTGCCTCTCGTTAAGGATCTTGAGTTTCTTGACGAAAGGCAAGCCGCAGTACTCCGGTGACAAGTCGTCCACGGAGGCGTACATCTTGGTCTGTTGCAATTTTCTCGCCGGCGGACTCTTCTGCGGTGAATTGTCTTTCACGGTCAAGGATGCGTTCTTCAGCATGGCCCAAGGTTTCTTGGCGTTTGTCGCGGCGGGTGCTCGTGTCTCGACCTCCGAAGTTATGGTCGCGACGGCCTGACTACCCGACGAGGACTGTTCTTCATCGTTCTGCGAGGTCTCCTCGGGGATGGTGTTCTTAGGAAGCAGGGGTTCCTTGGTGGGCGCTTCTTTCTCCACTTGGACCTCCTGTTCGTTCTTCGCCTTCAGCAAGAGTATCCTCTGCAGGAACGGTAGGTTTGGATTGGTGGGATTCAAGGCCTCCGTAGGTGGCAGCGGTTGCGGATCTGCCGCGTGGCTTGACGTGTCCATCAGGTTGCGCCGTTCCTCCCTCTCTTCCTTTTCCTTCAGCAACCTGAGCCTGGACAACAGAGGCAATCCGGCGCCCAACGGCGACACCGGTGGCTCTTGACTATTTGGCAAGCACAGATCCTGGCTGTCGTCGACTTTCTGCTGCCTCTTCAGAGCTGGGAATTTCGGCGCCAGAGGCTGCAGCTCCAGGCTCTCCTCGGGTCTTGTGTTGCGCCTACTCTTTCGCAGCACGTTTTTCAGGCCTTTCACGTCGCTCTTCAGTTTGTCAACGATCCGCTTACCGGTGCTGTTGTCAGAGGAGTCGTGGCTGGGAGATGTAGGCTGACGTGACGCCCGCGCCACTCTTTGCGCCTCCATCAGCCGTTTCCGGCCGAGATTCTGCAGGATCTCCTGCGCTTCTGGATAGTCCTTCATCGCGGCCAGAACATCCTCTCGGGATAGACTGAATAGCTCGGAATAACCCACCGAGCGAACGTCAGCCGTACGTCTGAAAGTTATTTCTTCTTTCAAGATATTCGTTACTATAAATGATGGCCAATGTAGCACGATTGGCTATAAAAAAGCGCAGACGGGGAAGGAATAAGCAAACGCTTCTGATATACGTTGCATTCGTTTTGGACGCAAAAAATCTAATATAAAAAAAGAAACCAATTCGAGTGAAAAATTAATGTATTGACGAGAACTGAACTCCTTTAAACTTTGAACGGTCACTGATGCTTTGCCTTGAATATTCGAGGCATGTACTCAAGCGATAAAGGCGGACAGATAAGACAAGAATTGCTTCCGAATTGTAAAAAATGATTTCTTTTTATATACCTCCCCGAAAATCAGCCATCTGTCTATAAAAGTTCGCGCGATATGTAGAAAAGGAAAATTCACACCACCCTTTTTATCACTCTAATTTGGATTTCACGCCATATTTTTTCCAAATATTCTCTCAGATTACTTTAAAACTTTCCACCAAAGAAGCACTAAAGAAATACACGACCAACCTTTTCCATTCACGTTCGTCTAATCAACATCCTAAAAAGATGAATTTATGATATCCGTGTTAAAAATATAATATGGACCTCCATTAGAAGTCTATGTGATTTTCACCAGGAAGTGGAGAAAGATGTTACATAAAGCTGTGGAGGTTATACGGACCTCTGGATGGACATCATGTGCGTGTGGAGAAAATCAAATTTTACTCACTTATTCAACCCGTCCAAATTCAGTATACCAATCTCGCCGAAAAAGTCTCCGGCCTTCATTGTCGTAAGAACCCGACCAGTTTCGCTGATCACCTCCAGAATACCGTCAGCTATTATGAACATCTCACGGGCGACTTCTCCCTTCCGACATATCGAATCACCGGGGGTGAAAATATAGGCTTTCATTTTCAACACAAGATCGTGCAGAAATTCTGGCTGGCATTCCTGCAAGACAATTACAGATTATTTGCCCAAGTGACTTACAAAATATATATATTGTACAGAATAATTTTTTTAAATTATGAAAATTCTATGTTAGCGACGATTTGAATTTTAATTGGAAAGCAACTGGATTTAGACTGGAAGAAAATTTAAATTGTAAAGCTGATATAATAAGATCTAAATTTAAACGGAATTTAAACGAAAATTCTGCTTCAAACATTAACTTTGTATAATCACCTTAAAATTGGGAAATTATATATGTAATCTTCATATAAAACGATTTTTGAAGACTTAACACAGTGGATATATGTATTACAATATTATCAGCAGAGATAACGCGAGTAGAAAAAAGAATAAAACGAGACAAAGATGCGAAAGTAGGAAGCAAAGTGGAGCGACGTTTACGAGATTACGGCCAGAACCTTTATTCACATATTATTTCCCGCAACGCTTGACAATCGTGAGATGACAGCTGTAATTCTCCGTGAAATACGATTTCTTTTCGCCCTGTCGGTTTACGTAGCTTTTTGCTAATAGAGTCGTGACCCAACTGTGATCTTTCACCACGATATTTCATTCGATCGATAGTGCACCGTCGGTCAATGACGCGTTCTACACATCCTTGTGCCGTTGCCGTTTTGATTCAAGAGCAGATCACGACCGATTAGGGCTGTTATCTTTGACTATCAAGTCCTTAAGACTATATTCAACCGATTTACAATGGGCCTCATCAAAATGCAGTCAGCTCGAACAGCATCGGCATCAATGAACACAACGACGTAAATGAAAAAAAATACAGAGTGTCTGTTTGAATCGATGGCGCAAGTAAAAGTATCCTTCGGAGCACATGAATTTCAAATCGACGTTTTTCTTCACAAAAATTTCAAGACGTCAACGATGTCTCCAGTTTTGAATCACAATTGATGGAGAGAGCGGAATGTTCCTCAAGAACGGTGGTGAAAAGTAGCGTGACAAAATTTGTTATAATTTTTTCGAATACATTTCACGGAAAGCATCTGTTCCACGTCGGCAAAACTTCAATTTTGACTCTATTGATATATTTAATGTTGAAATTATCACAAAGAAATGACAGCAATTTTTTTATTTTACCTAACGGGACTTTTATTTTATTCTAACTTCACTTTAACTTTATTTTAACTCGGAATTTTAATTTAGGTTTTACAATCAGCGAGATGTTTAATGATATAATTAGAAACTTGTAGAAATAATAAACGTCCAATCAGCGTTTCTTCTTTTATTTTTTGCCAAGGAAAGTTTAATTGAGAGTCGATCGGAGAATAGAGTCGTGTGTAATATTAATCTGGAAGCACTTTGTACATTTCTCGACGAAACGTTCGATGGTCACCGTCACTGGAAAAGCAGAGTCGCACCGGTTCGTTGTCACAACTTTAATAACTCGACATGTGCTACGAGCGAGCGAAGTCACTCTTGTGTAAAAAGCATTTTAAGTTCTACGTACGCAGTCACCGTCATACGAAAAGTCATCCGCTATTTCATATTTCTCTCGCTCGCGAGCAATATTTCGCGATTCTATTTTCGTGTATTTTAATCCTAAGCCATTGCAATGCAAATTAGTGACGCTTATATCACAATAGGATCGTGTGTATACGACTTCAAGGAGGTTTTAGTTTCCAATTAACCTTTTCATGCCTGGTGGAATATGTATGTCTCGGTCTTTTAAAAATTCATATTTTCCACAAAAATGAAGATAACGACTTATTTCTGAGCTTATTTTGAAAGTCAATGTGAGGGTTATATAAAAAAATCGGTACTTAATTAAAAATAGTGGATTCAATGTGGCGGACAATAATGCTAAATTTGGTTGAATTCGAATGAAACTTATTTTCCAGGAGTTTTTCGAGTAACTAATTACGAGTCTAAAAATCGAAATTTTCAAATTCAAGATGTCAAATTTAATGTAATTAACAAAATATACATTAAAAAAGTGGAATCAGTTTTATTTATATATATTTGATAGAATTTTTTGTCAGCAGCAATTATCCGCAACTTTGCAAAATCGAATCGTGCAACTTCGTTTTCCAGAGGAAGAAAAATTTTCCCGAACTTCTTTTCAAAGATATTATCGTTTGTATTGTTTGTTGAAGGTCATAAAAGAGACCTTCTCTGATGGAACACTTTGAGCGTGCCATTGTGAAGCAAGTTAATCGCTTTGAATGAATAAAGGAATTGATAAAATAGATCGGGTGGAGCGGATGCAAATGGAAATGGAACAGTTTTTGGCGTGGCGTTCGGACAGACAAGTTCGGGCTAAATTTTCGTTTAAAATATCTTTCGTCGCTAATCATCGTCATTTGACTTGGCATTTGATTTCACGCCATTCTTTTAGAAAACATTTTCGAGAATACGCGGTTGACCCGAAAAACAACGGTCATAATTTACATCCTTCCCATAAATCGCGCGATAAACAGCTTTCCGTTTATCCCGAGATCAATATTGAAAAACAAAATGTATTTTATCGTACGCAGAAACGATATCTCGAAGATCGGATAAGATTGCATTTCCTGTGCTGTAATTGCAATTTCAAAAGCTTCGTCTCGACCATAAGAGAGGAATTCTCTTGGCAAACGGTATCCTAACTCTTATTTGAGAAACTGTAGTTAGGACCTGGAAAAGAAAATTGGATTCTCTAAGAAGATAACGGCCCCAATCATCATTAATCTAATTGCGTCTTAAATTATGTTATGTGAAATATTTATTATTATTTTTATCGTGATTGTATAAATAGTATTTAAAAATGGCGACAGTGCTTATTCTTAAACAGACTATACATGTATATATAATCACTGTTAGAAAATGATAAAAAATATCGTATGCGTTGCTGTCTTTATTCATATCACGTCACAAATTCGCCGTGTTGCAAAGGCTGAACTAAAGTAAAATTCCACAAATCCGTTGAATCTCCCGACTTTGTTTTCCACGAAAACCTATCACGGAGGAGGATACGGATACTAAACTGTGTTCGACAACTTTAATTACTTTTGCGCCGCTTAGTTACGCGAAAGAAGAGACATCACGATGAAGTTACTTTAATCTAATTAATAATGGGTTGTGGCAGATTGACAATGATCTTACAGGATGTTTTCATACATCGTATATAGAGAGGCGCGTGAATCGAACTTGTCTGTAAGAAAAATATGTACGTTTACTATTTATTGTAATTTTTCCCTCCGATTCCTTCCACGCCGAATGTGCGCTTGAAAAGTCTCGAAAGCTTGCAGTAGTACTTCGCTTTATCTCGATGTATGCACTCCACTTACTTCCCAGCCTAACTTTTCAGATCTTTTTTTCTTCCGTAATATCTTCCGTATCGCGCGCGTCTTNTCCCCCCCCCCCTCACTCTTTTTTCGCGCCCTCACTTCCTCTTCCGTCATTTTTTGTTCCGACTTTTAATCTATTCAAATCGTTGCAGCACGGTCTATTTGATACAGGGTTTCGAAATGCTGAGGAAGAGTGAAATCGGGTCAATAAGTAGATTATTTCCAAAAATAATTCATATCATTTTATTGGTGCGGAAACCAAATTATTGCCGGAAAAATGGCAAAAGGTTATTGACCTACCGCCAGGGGGTGATGGGCGATGGTCAGATGAAATTATATCTGAAAGATAAAAATCCAAGCTATATTTTAGTAACAAGATATAGGCCAGAATCTATCTTTATCGTAGATAAAAAAATGTTTGAAGATGTAAATTTGTTGTTCCTACATGGAAACAAAGGAACAGGTTAATATCATACGTTTTTAAATATCTGAAAGATCACAATTTCGAAGAAACACCTGAAACTTTATACGGTGATGCTATTTCCGCGCATGGCTATGATAAACTTATTTAACGCAAACAACAAAGAAACTTTGTGTTTTACGATTTTATGCTATTTTACGAGGAATTTCATGTTAACTTTGCGGAATTTCACGCGGTGCAAAAATTCGCGGCGGTCAAAAGAAAAATTTACTGTGGCAAAGTTTCGTATAATATCTTTACCTTAATGACCTTACATCATTCTCGGCAAACTTTTCAAATGCTTTTCGTGTAGTTCTCTTCTCATCTGCATTCTTCTTCTTTTTCGTTCTTATCGCACGATAAGCGATAAGCTTCTGGTCACAGTCGAAGAAAAATGTTTTCGGCTTAATGCATGATCGAGAAAAACGAAAAACAATATAGAGCGAGAAAAAGAGTTTCATGATCAATTAGTTTATTCATAAGCGTGATCACTGTTGCTTTAAGGTCCGACTTGTGCGTTTCCAAAAGTTCTTCTTTGCACGAAGTACTCAAAGTACCGACGTTTTTGCTCAAATATTACGTTTTAATCTCGGATTTTAACAGTTTTTAACGGAGATTCATATATTCTCGAGTCTTTTAAAATCTTTGTTGAGATCGTATTTGGCGTAGAAAAATGCGCGGCGTTTCATCAGTGCAAATCGTACTCGCATATTAACGTATTGAGATATGATTAAAACGCTAGAAGAAAAATACTGAAAGATAAAATGCTCGACTTCTCATCGCTCCGCTTTTTTAAGAAGGAAGAAGAATATATTGTTAGTAATTAAACTATTAAGCGAAACGAATTTGCGATTAAATTAATTGTGTTTTAAGCTGACTTGAAAAAATTAAAATGCTTTAAGATCCCCGAAATTAAGATTTGCAAAAAGAAATTGGAAATGACAAGTGGTTTGTTAGTATGCGGGAGAAGTCACTCGTAATTCGTTACAATAAATGCAGTTGACGTGGGAAGTTTAATTTCTGATTTATGTGTTTTTCGATTCAAAACGATACGGAAAATAAGTTAGTCATTACTTCGACAATAATTAAGACTAAAGAAAACGACTCGGATGACTTGTTTCGTTTTCTTCGTGTTGTCCCTCGCTCATACTCTTACAGAAGACAATTACTGGCGATAAATTGACCTGTGACACATAATAGTTTCATCACTTGTACGAGTAATGAAACTATCGAGCAATAATAATTTATCACTAGCCAATACTTTTCCATCAGGGTAATTGTCGAAATGTTTGAAGTATGTACTCGTTCCACTTTATAATGGAAATCGAAGTGCTCGGAAGAAATACGATAAAACGCGGTAATTCCGACGACGCGTCCACTTTTGCCCGACACTTTGTGGAATCGATCCGTCGTCGACGGTGGCTCTTCGCACACGTGGTGTGGGGAAGCTCACCTGGAAAATGGTGACCTTCTTAAGCACCGAGAGGTTCACGTGTAACGCCAATTCGGTTTTCAGCTTGTCCGGTAGTAGACCGAGGGCGGTATTGATGTCACCGCCACCCTGGATCCTGCCACGCGACCAGCTGTAGTCATACCATCTGAGCACCCGTCGTTTCATACCACCGGGCACTTTGTGATGCCTCATATAAGTCTTGGCGCCGTCCAAGAGCCGCTCAAACTCGAGACGATTCGCGTTCCTGTTGGTGATGACATTGCCGACCTGGCCAACGATGGTTGCGAATATGAAGACGCCGATCAAGTAGCTGACTATCGTGAAGACGTACCTGCGAATCAGGAAGGGAGAAAGAGAGCCGATCAGTCCGAGGGGGATGTGATCAGCGTCCTCCGTTCATGGACGGGCGGCCCCCGCCGGAGCCTTCCTCCTCTTTCTCTCTTTATTTTCTCTCTTCTTTTTTACTTGCCTTCCTTGCGTTCGTTCCGTTCTTTCGGTCCCTCTCGTACACACTCTCTCTCTCTCTTTCTCGCTCGCTTGCTCACTCGCTCAATCTCTATCTCTCACTCTTTCGTTCTCTTTCCTTTTTATCGTCGCTCTGTCGCACACCAAAGTACACGGACACATGCATACACAGATATATACACCAGTCTGCAGACAACCCACTCTCTCGTATTTTCCCGTTTGATTCTCGTTGATTCGTAAAACGGAAAGAGTAGTAGTGAGCACTTTGAATTCGCCCGCAAAGTCAGTCGTTAGTATTCTGATCGGACATGATTGTTGAATCGATGAATAATTGAATGTCATTTCAAGTCGTTAAAATTCCCTCATTCTCGGTTGGAGCCTTAACAAACTTGAGTCTTAAGATTCGCAATTTAAAGCCTATGTAAATCAAACGTTAAATATGTTGAACAATGCACGTCTACGAAATTCTCATATGAATCGTTTTACCATCAATAAACTGATTGAATTTTAATTTGAAGTTTCGTCAATTCGAGAAATTAAAAAAGAAAACAAAAAATAAATAAAATAGATAACAAATTCGGCATTCTGCATTCTACGTTCCAAGACTATCCATATATTATTCTAACTGATACGGTCGTAAT
Source organism: Dinoponera quadriceps (assembly GCF_001313825.1). Taxonomy (NCBI): domain Eukaryota; kingdom Metazoa; phylum Arthropoda; class Insecta; order Hymenoptera; family Formicidae; genus Dinoponera; species Dinoponera quadriceps. The sequence continues at coordinate 900,838 of NW_014554488.1, read as the reverse complement.
CGACCATGTCTCAACCAATAGCCTTCCTGACCCTGTTTGTCCATTTCACGATTCATAGTTTTTGGAGTTTCTCTCAGCTCTGTCTGTTTTCATGTATTTGCGTTTTTCATTTCGACACAATTCGCATTCATGCGCTTTTGTACATATATACACACATACACATAGAAGAACACACGACACACGCACGTACACACTTTCTCCATTTTCCATTCGACGGCCGACTCGGCTGTGTTTTCTAAAAAAAAACAACCTTCTGCCCTCCTTCTTTTTAGCATTTCTCTGAACGGGAAAACATTCGACCAGGTAGTAAAAAACCATATGGACGACCTCTTTGCCTCCAAACCAGTCAAGTTCTTCGAGGACGGTATCCTACAGTTGCCTGAAAGATGGGTTAAAATAGTGCAACAAAATGGATACTTTATTGAATAAAGTCTTCATTTAGTATTCAAAAATTGTGTTTCATGTTGATCCAAGAAACTCATACGATTTTTCTCGGACAACTCAATATTATGTAATAGCACTAAACCATCTGTCTTGCTCCGAAAAACCCGTAATAGTGTCTATACTTGGTTGAATATCTAGAAAGAGCATCCTTACTGTCGTTTAGTAAATATTCACTTATTATTTATTTATTTTATTTATTTATTTATTTGTTTAAATATATCGATTCAAACAAAAATTTGGTTAAGATTACATTTTATTTGCTTCCCGTAATGTTTTTTTTTAAATAAAAACACAAAAATTATATATTTAGTCAACAAAATGGTTTAAACAAGAAATTTTGTTTCATTCGACAAAATGGGTTTCTCAGTGTAGAATTCAACGTAGGTAGATCTCTCATTTGCTGATTAATGTGGAGAATCAGAATGAAAAGTAAAATAACTCGAAAAGTATTCGTATTTAGGTGACCTTGCCCTAATACTTTTATACGTATAATGAACAGAAGAGTCGATTTGTGTTAAGAAAATTATATGATTCTACTTAAGAAAATAAAGTTGACTTTGAAATGATCTTGAATTATTGACAGTAGAACGAAGTTAAGATCACTGCTTTATATCCTTCTCCGAACCCTACAACTTTTATTTAAAACATTTTCTCATATCTTCCATATTTTTGAAATATTTGCCTGTTAAGATTAAAATGAATNTATATATATATATATATATATTCAGTGGAATAAAGCGTAACACCGGCAATAAGCAAAATGAATCATTCCTAAATCATACTCCCTACTGCCTTACTACTAGCCAATACCCTATTCTTTACTTATTACTGCTTATTTCCAATGTAGACGCCCTTTACTTATTACTGCTTACTTCCAATGTAGACGGTCCTTTACAAAAATTTAATACTGAGAATTACTAAGAAATTTAAAGTTATTAACACGTTCATTGCCAATCACGCGATATCGTGTGATGCGAGTTCTCACCAAACGGCCGATCACGCGTTATCGCGTAATAGATATTTAGAATATATAAATCCTATGTACATAATAATAAAAGCATATAAATAATATATTAACTTATTTTGAGCACAATAAAAATTAAATAAAAAATTAAAAAAATTTGGTCACCACACGAAATTCCAATTTTCAGCTTGGCAATGAACGTGTTAAGTACTGGCAGTATTTCAATAATTATTTAGCCAACACTTAATCGATGGTTAATATATTTTAAGTTATACACATAAATTTTGTCTGTGTTTTTTATTGATGATAATAATAAAGTAAAAGTAATAAAAAAAAAAGAAAAAAGGAAAAAAACAAAAACAAAAAATATAGACTGAGGGCAGTATTAAACCTGAGTCATTTAGTTAGCAGTTAGTCCTAGATCTTCTGCTACCGGAATATTTGCTTAACATATATTCACTATCTATTATATTTCCACTGCTTTTTCAATATTTAATCACTGCAAATTCAGTAATTCTCAATATTAAATTTTTGTAAGAATATATATTTCATCGCTACTGCACATTAAGCATTAGTATTTAAGTATTCATATTAATGATAAGGTAATATTTAATCACTGCAACCCTAAGCACTGAAATATTTGGGATCACTGCGAGCTTTATAATTTAATCATTACGAATTACTAACAACAGTATTTTAAATATTAAAAATAAATAATTAATCACTAGCTTAGCAGTAATAAATTTCTGTAAGGGCATTGACATAAATTAATCACAAATTAAAACACAAATTACAAATAAATCTTACTATTTTCTTTCCTTTGTGTCAAATCTTGCACAAGATTTGCATGTTCAATGCTGACAAAAGAAGATGTTAAAAAAGGGCTAATTTTTGTTCATTTTTGTTCATTTTAATAAAATCTGGACACATTTAACATCCAATTACCTTAAATATTAGGTGTGCATTAATTCGGTGCCATTATCTTTAATCAATCATAACTTCGCTTTAATTTCAAATGTCTCCCCGTCATTTAGAAGCTTTTGAAGCTTTAATGTTTAAAGCGCGCTATATAGCTTGGCGAAACTGACAACATAATCTCTCAAAACAGTATCGAACGTGATGACCACCGGTAAGCAACATATTAGACACTACATTCTTTCTACTTTCCAATTAAAAAATGCTGCTGAGACTGCAAATATGATTTGCTCAGCTTTGGGAGAAGATGTTGCGCATAAAATATACAAAACTTGTAAAAAGTGGTATCAAAAGTTTCAAAGTGGTGATTTTTCTCTTGCTGATGAATATTATGGAGCGCCAAAAAAATTGGAGATGAGGAGCTTGACTAATTATGGGTGAAAATCCTACTCAGATTCAAGATAAATTTGCGTTACAACTAGAAGTAACCCGTCAATCAATTTTCGTTTGCTGCATAAGCTGGGAGAAATTCAAAAAACTAGGCCGATGGATTCCACAGCTCAACTTAGCCCGGAGAGCAAACAGAGGAAGTTCGACACGGTGATGTCCTTGTTAATAAGATATGATTGTTAACGAGAAAATGAAGGACTTTTGGGAAACGTATTAGGTACTTGAATTAATTCTCGCTATTGAGTAATAGAGGTCAGTAGTTATGCTATTTCAACATGGCCAAAAGTGACTGTTGATATATATAAAAGTACCGTCAATAGGCTTTAACAATCGGTGTGAGACATTAGATCGTAGTGCAAAGAACACAATTTTTTATCGCATTGAAGATGTCGGGTTTCATACCAAAAAAGAGCATTTACGGGAAGCGTTACTTTTCTGCTTTCATCTCAAGAAATCTGCTGCTGAAAGTCATCGTTTGCTAGTGGAGATTTATAGGGAGCATACTCTATCTGAAACAACTTGCAGAGATTGGTTTAGATGATTCAAAGACAACGATTTTGACGTGAATGACAAAGAGCGCCCTGATCAGCCGAAAAAGTTTGAAGATAGAGAATTGGAGATATTACTAGAAGAAGATTCACGTCAGAAGCTCAAAGAGTTGTCGGAAACACTAAATGTCGATGAGTCAACCGTTAGCAAATATTTAAAAGCAATGAGAATGATACAGAAGCCAGGAAACTGGGTTTCATATGAATTGAGAGAAAAAGACATTGCAAAACGTTTAACCATTTGTGAATTGCTGCTTCAAGGACAAAAACGGAAGTTGTTTTTACATCGAATTGTGACTGGCGATGAAAAATGGATTCGTTATAACGATTTTAAGTGCAAGAAATCATGGGTGCGTCTCGGCGAACCATCGACATCAACGCCAAAACAAGATATTCATGGAAAGAAGTGCTGCGCATTTAGTGGAATAAAGTCGGTGTAGTATATTATGAGCTGCTGCAACCGAGTCAAACCATCAATGCTGAACGCTACCGACGACAATTACTCAATTTGAATCGAGCACTCAAAGAAAAATGTCTGCAATACGTCAAAAAACATGACAAAATTATTCTTCTCCATGACAATGCTAGACCACATGTTGCAACACCAGTGAAGGAAATCTTGCAGGCACTTGAATGGAATGTCTTACCCTAACCGCCCTATTTATCAGACCTTGCTTCTTCAGATTACCATTTGTTTCGGTCGATGCAGCATGGCCTTTCTGAGCAGCACTTCAGTTCTTTCGAAGATTAAAAAAATGGTTTGATGACTGGACTGTCTCGAAAGAACCTGAATTTTTCTATCGCGAAATCCATGTACTGCCCGAAAAATGGAAAAAGGTTATAGCTTCCGAAGAATAATACTTTGAATAGGATATAATATACCGTTCTTTTGAAATAAATATGAGTTTTTGTAGCAAAAACAGCGAGAATTAATTCAAACACCTAATATATTTATGTTTAAAAAATTAATACAAAGTAAGAAAAATAAAAAATCTAAATATTGTAAATTAAGAATAAATCTTTTATAATTAATAATATGTATAATGCAACAAAACTATTTCAGACTATCTTATTATTTTGTAAACGAGACTCACAACTATTTTCAAGTGGATAAGGCATATTTTTGCTGCACTTCACACAAACATTTCTTGTCTCGTTGTCTTTATCATGAGAACAGAGGAAGGAGAGAAAATACCGAAGAAATTGTAGCTCAAATTCTGGGGATGCTACTGACGCTACTTTGTCAGATCCAAGAATAAGCCGTAGTGGGAAGGTACTGAAAGTGTTAGCGTCGCAGATAAAAACGAAACGGAAAAACATTCGTTTGTACACGCGTCTGGATCAGTTTGATCCCCGCATTATCCATTTACAGACTAATACTCTGTCTAATTATTCTTTACATCCATGTCATGTAATGTATGTCATACAAACGAGCAAGCAAGTTGGATGATTGGACGGTAACAGTTTACAGAAGCGCGGCGAAACTCAACGAACCGTGGTGGAACGGAAGTCGTAACTTGTCCCAAAGGCTATACGGGTCATCGCCAGACCGAGAAAATTCGATTTGCGATTTGCGTGCGCTCGATATACTCGACGTAACGCGAGATCAAATTTGACCCTAGCTGAAATGAGATTCCGGCCGATCGCTCTCCTGTAGTCTAGACTGCCTTGCAAGATCGATCTTCAACGGCGTTCGAGTTTCTCGCGGGATGTGGGAGTACATCCCCCGATCATCAAGCGATCATCGCCGCGTTGGGCAAAGATCAAGCAGTCAGAAACGAGCATGGATTGAACAATGCTAATTGTAATCCAAAAGACCGCTAGTAACGTGAAACGTATCTTACGTATAACTGACTAAATTACTGAGGTTGTTTCTCTCTTTCACTTTCTATAAATAAATAAATAGACAAATGAATAAAAATAGTGACTCACAATTAGGATAAAATTTTGGGCAGTTTGCGAATCGCCAGATGATTAAATGCTCACCGGTTCCGAACCGATAATGCTAGATTAATGTATCAATGTTAGATTTAACATTAATGCTAGATTTACACATCAGTAGATCTAATAGACATTCACGGACGATAGGAAGAAGTATATAAGTGTTTAAATATATATGTGCATATAAATACATATGCATATCAAGAGACAACGTGCCAAGTGTATGCGCGAAGCAACAGGCTTGCGGTCGACCGTGTACATTAACGCGATGACCTTAGTTGGTCGCAGGCAAGATTTCTCGTTCGATTATAACGGCTCAACTGCTAAGGTTCTGGATAGGCTTAATCGATTCCTTGGGTATTACTTAATAAAACTGTCTATTTTTGCTACGTACGTGTTCTAGAAATCGAGTTATTTTAGCTCAAATCCCGAAATCGTGAATTTATACTTGAGAAATGTCGTTCAAGAAATTTCACTTGACTACCTTTCTCCATCAGATAGCGAGAGCGTCCACGTGAGACGAATTAATCGTGAGCGAGTCATGGTTTCTGCACGCGATAGCCAATGCACTTTTAGTTTTTATGGAACGTTAACTGGCTGTGCCGCACGAAATTCCGCCGACATTATCAGCCTATCATGTTTGTAACTCAGAACTTTTCGATTGAATTTTTCAGAAAGAATAATGTTATAAATAATGTGGGCGCAAATTATACTAGAAATCCTATACACACACACGCGCGCGCGCACGTACGCACGCACATAATATATACCACACAATACATATAGACGCGCGCGCGTGCTTACACGCACATATATATGAGGGTAGTCTGAAAAGTTTGGTAAATTTCCATGAGATTACGCCACAATTCATCACTGGCTGTGTTTCGGTATTCACTGTGAGTACTGAAGATATGACAATTATTAAGTAGAGCTGCAAAATCGTTCCGTAATTACTGATTGCTTTTATAACGGAACTTGTTACAATAACGGAACGATGTCCGCAATACTATGACAGTAGCTGTGTAAATATAACCTATCTTATTCTTGGCTCCTTAAAGTGGCTGGGAGGCTGAGCTCCAAACCTGTAATACTGAAATGGATCAGAAAATCATGACGGTATCAGAGTTCGCGAGGTATTTAGTGGAATCTTCAGACTCAGTGACACGTCAGTAATGTTTTAACAATTATGAAAACATCGAAATTACTCATTATTACATCAATGTCATTGGTTGTGCTTTTTCTGTCATATGAACCATATATACCATGAACCATACGGTAATACTAGAGCTCGATATGGTCAAGAATTTAGTAGTACTTTTAGTACTCATATCTTTAATCAATATTTCATCAATATTTTTTCCAGTACTATAACCAGTACTATTTTTTCACAAAGATGGAAAACTGAAATGGAATATTCGCGTAGGTATTATTCAAATTAGAACTGGGTACGGCTGAATATTGTCGCCGGCTACGACGAAGACGATTTGTAATGCGAGACCGTCGGAATTCCGAACGCCGAGTGCAAGTATGCCATAGGAAGCAAGGAGGAGGGAGTGCATTTTAACTGGGTCGCTATTGTCGTCTAGAATCGTGAAATGGAGTACGTCTCGTTGTCAATACGCTCGGGCGGTTCGCAAAACTGATAAACTTCGGCCTTTCTCATCTCGGCGATCTCTTAAGGTCTTTTAGAAGAATATTAAGTTTGCAGCTGAAAATTAAGACGTTGTCAAGTAGTACTCGCCGTTAACCCTCTCACATTGATACAGCCGAAAGCCGCGTATCAGACCACGATAATTCGAGAATCACTTAATTTAAGAAATAATAATTTCTTCTTTTTAAGAAATTAATAATTTCTTACTTTAAGAAATAATCAAATGCATTAATTAATATGGGGGTACCGGCTAGTAAATTCTCCACATTGAATCGTCGAAGTAAACATATTTTCATTTATAATTAAAGAATAAATCTGATATATTCCGCCGTCATAGAAACAAAGGAAATTCACCGTATAAAATAATAAAAATAATTAAAGATTAAAACATTCACTCATACGGACTTACGAAATCCACTGTAAATCTGAGTGAAATATTTACTTTTGTGATCTTAAATGGCAGTATTTTCATTGTCATTTCAAGTAAACTTTTTATTCAGTTTGAGAGAGTCACTTCACTCTAAAAAATTTAAAGAATAGATATCAATACGATATGTATTATAGCGATAAATAGTAGCTAGAAAATAAGCGATCGAAAGAAAGGATAGTGTATTAATAACTATTGAAAACAACATGTCTTTTGTCAATGATATAATATCTCTTCCAAATAAATACAAACAGTTGCAATAATCACGATGTAAAAATAAAATAAATATTGATTTAACACTTTGACTGCCACGCCGAAATCACATGTTTCGCTCAGGACGCCACGTGACCACCGTGGCGTCACAGGAGATACCGTGGCCGGTCATATATGACCAACGTGGCAGTCAAAGTGAATTGATTTAATTTACTTGCATCTCGGGTAAGTATACCTGTCGTGTGTAAATAAATCTTTCAATGAGGAAGACGTATCGTTAATTTTNTTCCCCGTCGCTCATATCATCTCGCACAGCGTTTCCCCCCCCCCCCAACTACCGAAACTCAATACTATATGAAAAATAAACGTACAGGTCTCTAAACAATCGTTGTCACGCGACATTTGAGTTCTTTGTCGAGCTTCGAAAACCGCTCTCTTCTCTCACGAGAAAATTCGATCTATCGCATTATTAATTCTATGACCGTTTCCATGACCACTTTGGAATAAAGCATGGTATTTGTCTTCGTAATTGCACGACATACATTTCATGGCGTGATATGAATTCGCGATACAATATATATCCGCAATATAGCCGGAGTCGCGCAAGAAATTCGTTAAACCGGAAAGCAACTGGAAATAACAATCGGACAGCCGATGGTACAGTTTTAACGTTATCGTACTGGCGATGACAAAGTCGTGCGCGACACTACTAATTTACCTCGTAAAGAGAACTATAGACGATGTTCTTATCGTTTCTCAAAATGAATACCGTCCTTTCCCCTTCCTCCGTCAATTCCGCCACGGAACGTAATAACGCAAATGAAAGTTTTCTCTCCTTAAATGCATCATTATACCGGTCTTTATTCACTTTGCCTCTCTGCCGCAAAATTTCACCGCGCTACACGCGTCTCAGCGGCGCTTGTTCTTCCACTCTCTCTTGGTCTTAGACCGGATTAAGACCGATATTACGCACATTGTAAGACGAATATTGTCGGATGTATCGATTGGCTGTCAAATAGAGAATTTCTAGGATACCTGATATTTTCTCTAGATACCCTAGAAATTCTTCATCCGACAGCCAATCGACACATCCGACAAACTCGTCATACGATACGTATAATAGCCAGCCTAAATCGATTGGGTCTGTTTCCAGAGAGTTGAGTATGAGATCAAACGAGATAATAGAATCCTCGTCTAATCTCGTGATATTTTACATGTCGCGTTCATCCAAGTGATTAAGTAGTCTATCTTCGAATACGTTTGTAGAGTGTTAAATATCGCGCTTTCATACTCTTTTTATCTTTAATCCTACCTTCTCTTCCTCTTTCTCTCTTTCCCCCATCCAGCCTGATATCTTTTGATCTCTCTTCTGTCTAACTTCCTCTCTCATTGCATTCACATTCACTCTCTTCTTTCGCACCTTCTATCATTCTGACTCACTTCTTCCCTCACACACGCTTCCCCTCCTTTCTCATTCCCTCTCTCTCTCGCGCGCGCGCCTTCCTCTCTGTTTCTCTTTCCCTCTTTTCCTTTCCGTTCTCATTGCTTTTGTTCTTGAAACGATACAGATACCCTCCATTATGCTTGAACTGCAGAAGCCGGGACAGTCGGCCGCGACGAGCGAGGCTCCGGGGATTGCCGCCCGCTACGACTCTGCCAACACAACAACAACAAAGCCGCTTCACGAGACTAATTCCTAGGCATCTAAGTTCATTAGAGACTAATTTAAGAGACAATGGAATCGCTAGCGTCCCTTCGCCGTAAATTCGCGGAACGCGAACTAGTGCATGAAAAATGAAATCGCTTCCGATCGCCTTTCCTTCCTTCTTTCCATCATTTTTTACCCTTGTTGTAAACTTGTGGACATATCAAAGGGATAAAATCCGCGCCCACCACATCTCTCCTCGTCTTTCAGAGAAGTTTTCTTCACGAGAGCGCTGTTCTCATGAGTAACGACGCAAGTGAATCCCGACAGTCCCGAACGGATAAGCAAACGCATCTCCTGACTCGGAATATGTTGGTACAGCAGACAAGCGATGCAATTTCCAGCCGATTTTCGGAAGGTTCGCGTTGTTCCCCAGGTTTGAAAAGGAAGCGATCAATAGAAGTTGCTAGCAAGTTAGGAGAAAGTTGATTATATTGCCTGCTGGAGCAGTGCGTTCATCAATTGAAAGTTTCCCGCAAGTTTCTATCCGAACATGTAATTGTTAGCTTCGCGAACGCTTCCCCGAGTCAAAATTTTAGTTTCAGCAGCATAGCAAGGATACATTATATAAGCATAATGAAGTCACAAGAATGTCGTCACAACCCTTGGATCCACTGCTTGCTGTCCGATCATCGAGCTTTAAGTAGCATTGAGTACGGTTTGGAAACGGATGGGTGACCCGACCGTCGATAATTATTTTTCTTTGTGCATGCACATTGACTGCTCCCAGAAAGCTTCGCGAAGATTTTGCGTCCGCTTCTTCCGAACGCTCCGAGTGAACCATAATCAATTCCCAGCAAGCTACGTTTACGTTAAGCTTAAAATATTTTTCCACGAAGTTTACCGAACGCTTAAACCACATGCTTACCGAAAGCTCGCGGAAAACTTCATTTTCGACTGGGTCCCTTTACCTCCTCACACTGCGCGCAGGCTCTACTTGAGTCTTAAGAGTATGATTACCGCATCGTACTACTACGAGGATTGTAAAAGGGAGGAAAATTAGAAGACTTGTGGATCTTTTGTTAAAGATACTAGGATGTCCTGTAGAAAGGAGAAAAATCAGAAGACCTGTGGATCCTTTTTTAAAAATGCTCTATTTCTTATTAAATTTTTACTTTTATTGTAAATTGTTTTCCACGTCATCTATGACCGGTATTCACAGTCAGATTTTATATTTAAGGTCATCTTAAGTTTATCTTCAGATGCTCTACGGCTCATTTCATCGGCTACGAAGCATCTGAAGATAAACTCAAGACGACCTTAAATACAAGATTCGACTATGAATATCGTCCTATGAGATATTATTGCTAACATGTTTTTTTTTTAATTAATATCCCCGATAGATCTAATCCAATAATAACTAAAAAGATTAACTATTGAAAATAAATATTCACGATTAAAATAAAAATTTAATAAGAAATAAAGCATTTTTAAAAAAGGATCCACAGGTCTTCTCCTTTCTACAGGACATCCCTAACATGATGGCCATATTCCTAAGACTCAAATGGCTTGTTGGCTGCGCGCGGGACGACGAGGCAAGAAAAACAATGCGAAGCGGGGAACCTCCCGAAAATCGGTTGGAAAGTGTATCGCTTGCCGAGCTCTGCGATACAGAAAATCGCGCGATGCGTAGGCGTCTCCTATTTGATGACTCAAAATCAGATTGAGAGAGATCCGATTGAACACCGGAGCGCGCGACTGATAAATCCGCTTTGCTCATTTAATTTTAACGTGATCACGTGAGATCTAGTTGAATGTAGCAAGTGCACGCAATGATACGGTTAAATACTGGCTCTATAACAGTCTTTGTACACGTGTAGCTCGTTCCACATCCCACGCTTTGTCGATCAATCAGCGCCGATTAGTCGACAATTAATTCTTATATCCAATTATCCTACCAATTATCTGACAACATTAAGTTGCATGTTTTATTGTTGAAACGTGTTTCGTGTGGCGGTGGCACGATATATTTGCGGAAATAATTGCACAAATGTAAGAAAATCACAAATACACCCGCAAAAATTCATCCACGATTCAAATATCTTGATGTTGATCCTGCGAAAAGCTTATGGGTGACACGTCTCGTTATAATCATGCAATTGCGTTTAACAATGTAAAATATGCTTTCAATAAATTATATTCGAATAATAAGATGAAGAAATAACGCGTCACTTGTACTGGCATTATCGTTATTTTTGTTTGAGATTACTTGAATTCACTTGAGTTGTTTTTTGAGAAACTACGGCATTAATTTGTTTTTTGAGACGTCGTTTTCTTTTTTTTTGTTGGTAACGATAACGCACGCACTGGAAACGCAATTACTTCTTTGGATAACGAATATAACCATTACTTTTGTCGTTACCTTGTAAATATAGAAAACATCAGAATTGTGTACACACTGAGAATTATGCATATTTTATCATTATAACTAGAATTACGTATATAATTGTCTGATCTTATGCGTATCACGTGTAAGGCTAAAAACTGTAATTTTCGATTTAGAGAATGCGGTAACTCATATATGCCGCAGTGTAATAACAGACTTCATATATGTAATCTCGTTCCTCAGGCCACATCAAAAATTTCCAATCAGGCGCATCATATCTGAATATTTTTTGTGCAACATGACTGCTGCCTCTTATAGAAATTTATTTTTGCTAAGCTAGTGATTAATGACTTATTTTGAATTTTTAAAACAGAAAAGTTGTTAATAATTCGTAATGATTAAATTATAGAACTCGCAGTGATTCCAAATACTTCAATGCTTAGGGTTGTAGTGATTAAATACTACCTTATCATTAATATAAATATTTAAATACTAATGCTTAATAGCGCAGTAATGATGAAATATATCATTACAGAAATTTAATACTGAGAATTACTGAATTCGCAGAGATTAAATATTGAGATAGCAGTGGAGATATAATAGATAATAAACATACATCGAGAAGGTATTCCAGTAGCAGAAGATCTAAGATACCTGACTTGCTAATTAACTGATTCAGGTTCAATACTGCCCTGAGTCTGAATTTATTCTTTTTTTATTACTTTTATATTATTATTAATATCAATAAAAAAACATATACAATCTTTTTATGTATATAATTTGAAATATATTAGCCAATGATTAGGTATTGTCCAAATAATTATTGAAATTCTACCAGTATTTAATCATTAAATTCCTTAGTAATTCTCAGTATTAAATTTCTGTATGCGGTTTTGGAGTATCGTTGCTGATTCATTAAACAATCAATAGTCATAATGCACGAATATTCAGACATGTTGTCTTGACTGGAAATTTTTGATGTCACTATACATAGGAAATGTGATTATATATGTGTTTATATGTAATGTATATGTAATTATATATGTGTCGGCTGTATATGTGATTATATATCTGTCGGCTGTACTACATATGTGAAATCTGTATACACGTAAAGTCGAAACTGTTATTATTAGAGTCATTATAAGCCTATCATTAGAATTAAAGTGCGATTTTCTTCGTGCGATTTTCAGTTGTATACATATGTGCATAATCTTCATGTAATCCTCGATTTAGGAAATGGAAAGACACTCACGGTGTGTATGCTGGGTTCAAAAATGATTTGAATAATTTTTTTCGATGCAATTCGGTACGCAGTCAACGATTCAATGAAAGAACTTAACATCTGGATGTTAATAAAAATTAATATAGAAAAAATAATTCATTAATAAAAAATTAATTCTTTTACTGAATCAACGGATACTTTCCGAACTACATTGAAAAAAAAAGTTTTCAAACCGTTTTACATTCCATTTTCTCGCGATTAGTACACTTGTTCGTACAATTGTTTGCAGACCTTTTTTTCCGATGAAGTTAAGAGCGCATCAAATAGTTACAAGTTTGAGGCACTACTCTCTCGAGCTTGCACGGTGATCAGTTAAGATAAGAATCGAAGTGATAGCATGCGAAGAATCTAAAGTCACACACACACACACACACACACACACACACACACACACACACGTGCGCGCGCATACAAACAGCTGCAATAGAAGGTTCAAAAGAAACATAAGTATGTTTATTATAACATAATTCTAGTCTATCAAATATGAGCCCATACAGAAATTTAATATTGTTAAGTAATATTATTAACGATTAATTGCTCATTTTGAATATTAAAAGTACCGCTGTTTATATTTTTTAATGATTCAATTACAGAGCTCGTAGTGATAAAAAATATTTTAGTATTTAAGGTTGCAGTGATTAAATACTACTAAAATATTAATTGATCATCAGTAATAAATTACTGTTACGCATTTTTTTATTACTAATTACTATCTTATTTTTATTACTAATGGATAATAATTTTAAATAATTAAATTAAAGGGTTACTGATATAATCTTGGCCAAATGTATGTGGCACCTATATTTTTTCATTTATCTAGAATTATTTTATTTGTATTGTTTCCTATTGGTTACAGGCATTATACAGGATATTTTTGTATGTCCTCGAACCATGCGAAAGAAACTTACCGAAGCGAGTCTAGGTTTGTAAGTCTAAGAAGAAACTGTGGCTTTCGAAAAAAAAATAGGAAGTCTCGCCTGGAATGGACACACCGGCACAAACACTATATCGAGAAGGATTGGATCCAAAATCCAAGTGGTCCAATGAGTCCAATTTTAAAGAAAGCATAATTTCAAGTATTTTGTACCTCCCAATAACATTATTTATCCATATAAAAGTAGTTTTAATTATGTGCAGAAATTTTTCAATAACATAGATTTCAATGTTTTCTGTTGCAATTTTCGAAACGTCTGCTGCTACATTCATACGTGGGAGAGTTGGAAAAGAATATCACCCTGAGACTGTATGATTTTCTACTTAGATAGAAATGCATGATGATCACATTTTATCACAATGTGATGTGACTTCAACTTAACACCTTTTTTAACCCTCCAGCAGGCACGCGAGATGTAGGTTACACCCCAGATTTCTTTTTTCCTAGATTTCAAATAGAAACAAATTTTTTTTATGCCGCCCTCGCTTTAATACTTTCCTATAATGATCTTCTTAACTTATTAAGGTTAATAGCTCTCGTAATATTTATTCAGTATCGTCTATCGACGCCGTCAAAGTCTACTTTGTAGTAAGTTGTGCAGTTTACACCCCGCGAGCTCCCTCATATTACATATTTCCATTCCCGCGAAAATAGTAAACTTACAGTGAAAATGATACAATTAATAGAACTTTTTATCACTATTACGTTATTATTTTACTATTGCTGCTTACTGATTGATCATCATCATAATTTATTTTCATGATACATTTGCATATGTTATGAGATTAAGTTATTATATTTTCTACATAATATTATCCTTAGTAGCACAATTCATTACTAATATATTGACCCAATATTGATTATTATATTGGCATTCATTGAAGGTACATAGAGTGAACGTTGCCAGATATAAAACCAACCAGGCAGCAAAACCTACAGAAGCAGATTTTGTGCTGCTATTTATATCTGCTATCAATTTTGTCGACAACTTACTAACAGAAATATTATTGGATTTACTAGCAGAGTATGATAACAGATTAATCTGTTAACCTAACCTAACAGATTATCGTCATGCTCTAATGATGCAAAACAATGAATAATCCTGAAATTATAGAATTTCATAATATAAAGGTGCAAAATAGATACAGTGAATTAAATGGTTGAATTATATTCTGTTTCTAAAAATACATGACGATATCATTTTAAATTATTCTTCTTTATTGTTCAAAATGCAGTGAACTCATGTAAAAGAACATATTTCTTTACGAATTATGTGTGTACAACATGTGACGCAAGCAACTAAAACTAAAGTGATTAGCCGTTATATTAAAAGAAAAAATTTCATTTTCCACATTTCAAGTTAAAAATCTTATTTCCATTTTCTCAAACCTTTCCCTTGCAAATTACACCGTGCAAAATTAAATTTTTTATAATAAACCATGAAATTTTTCAAGTTATTCAACAGCTTATAAAAAATGAGCATTTTGGACTCATTTCAATACTGAACTAATTAATATTGAAAAAACATTAAAATTAAAATTGTGTTAATATAATTTAAGACATGTACAACAATAACATTAAACGAAACACAAAAATATCAATTGGTTTAATACTTGTAGCATAAATAATGTGATTTATATTTTATGCGCCCGTATAAGTTTAAAATATCGGCGCGCCCACTGGAAAATGAAAGATCATTACATGATTAATATCACATGAACACAAGATGTATACAAATAATGTGTGCTTGACGTGATTATGATTGATGCTATTAGATGAGATAATTATTTTCATGACGTCATGACATAAACGACATTTGAGTAACATATGCGCACGCATTTGTGTCTATTTTTGTCCTCAGGTTTTGACTATTATGAATACAAAATTAAGTCAAATTGAATACATTGTGTTATCTGAGTATTGTTAAATATGGAGAAGGTAGCGTTATGATTTAGGGCTGTATGACAGCAAATGGAATAGTAGAAATAGTAGAAATATTTATATGTGAGGGAAGAATGAACACTGATTGTACGTTTGCGTCCTGAAAGCCAAGTTACGTCATATGCCAGAATTTTGGATGAAAGTGACACAAACGGCACAATATTCCAACAAGATAATGCATCATGGAATAAATCTAAGAAAACTCAAAAATGGATGTCTAAAAACAGAATTCAACTTTTGGACTAGCCTGCCCAATAACCTAATCTCAATCTTATTGAGCACTCCTTAATAAAGAAAAAGATGAAAAATCACAACATTGCGTCTAAAGATGTCTTAAATTGTGCATTACGACAAGAAATGGGACGACATAATTGCAAAAGAATGCCGCTATTTAGTGTTAAATATGTCGAAAAGGATAGCAGCTGTGATAAAAGCAAAGGGAGGGCCAACCAAATATTAAAAACATCAAATAAACATCTTATTTACCTATTTTCGTGTTTAATTTCTGTTTAAATCCCTTCCAGTTAAAATTTTTTGTTAAATGCAAAAGGTGCCTCATACTTTTGGCCAAGGCTATAATTTAGCTTAATTTTGTAACATTTCAAATCGGTGATTAGTATCTAATGACAGTGATTAATACCGAAATTTATAATTCCACAATATTTTGCGTATTTTTATATAATATGTAATTTTTCACATATTCTCAGAATGTATCGTAAACTTGTCCGCGATATTCCATTTATTTATCGAATATTTTAAACATAATTCTGGAAGTAGCATCTACATTTTTTTTGCAAAAATAACTTGAAACTCCCGATAACGATAAAATTAAGTATACAATTTTTTTATGATTAATGACGAAAAATAGTAGTAGTTTTTTATATTTAAATAAAATGTTCTAACATTAGTTTATTTGATCTCGTTTGTACTAATATAATTTTGCTGCACACACACAATCAGTATTTATAATTACAATAACTCATTTCCGCAATGATTAAGCACTGGCCAAATAATTACTGAAATACTGCCAATATTTGATCACTGCAAATTTCCTTAGCAATTCTCAATATTTAATTACTGTAAAGGAGTGTAATAAAAGGCTAACATTTACATCATATATTTGATTCCTGTTTTAATCAATTACCACGCAAGCCCATACACAGTGGTTCGCAATTATGACCACTTAATGCGCTCCTAACAGAAAAAAAAAACATATGCAAACTTGAACTGTGCGAAATGATAGTCGATTCTGAAATCGATGTTGGACGGAGGATAATCGGTTCGAGTAATTGTTACATCAAAACCACTGATTCCAAAATCGATTTGCACAAAGGCTAAGTGTACACGGAGATGGACAGCATATAGTCATAAAAGGAAATCGTTCTCAAAACTTGATGAAAAAAGTAACTGAAATTATAACGACTCGGTATTTCTTAAGTAACAATGACGCGTTAAGTTTTTAAAGCAACTTTCACAAAGTGTTTTTCGAAAGCTTCCACTTTTGTAGCTGCGAAATTTCGCCGAAGAATTCATTGCTTAATGCTTGTCCATTTTGAAATTTACTTGTTATCCAGATTCATAGTTTTCGCGAAAATAAAGCCGAGACGCTAGGAAACGCCTAAAGGAAATAATATTCAAATTTTCGAGTACGAGTACAATGGGCCGAACGTTTATGTAATACGACACTTACATTAATTTTTCTTCTTATTAAATTGTTATGTGAAAATTCAAATTTAGTTATATGGAGCGGTTCATCCAGCGATCTTGCTTTCAATGCGCGCAATAATATTATCGCGAAGCACGTTTCAGCAATAATACATTTTCCGACGGATATAACGCGAAAATACATAAACCGGCGTGTCGCCGGAAGCGGAAAGTGGACATAATTGCTGAACTAACTAACAATGTTGTCTCATGAGGCGCTAATTTATCGCGTTGATGTCGGACTGCACGAGCGTATCGATTAACGACGTTTATTGAAATCAGAGTGTATATCATATGTGTCGTTCGCCGTACATCTTGGCTGTACAAGATGATTTGCGAACGTTGTACGAAGATACAAAGGGGATTGCTTTATTCAACTCCGAAACGAAAATTTGTCGGTGGCAAAAAACGTCGAATGGTAAGAAGCGTCGGCTCCCAGGGATTTTCCTTTTCTCTTCGATGCGAAAAGTCCATTCTCATTATTTATTCTAACATTTCCGCGACGTATCTTGCACACAAGTAGTACTTCAGAGGCGCACAAACATCGCGTAGGCAGCTTGATGGATCACGAGGCAATACGGTCCGAGAGTAAACGTTGTGAAGTGAAGGACGGTATTCATAGTCGGATCTTACGAGGGTAGTTTAAAAATTTTGGTAAATTTCCATGAGATGGCGTCACAATTCACATAAAGTGACACCATCGTTGGCAAGTACTGTACCATTCCTCAAGCGACCTTTGTCAAAATTTTCAGCCAAATGCGACGCGTAGTTACACGTTTGACAACCATCTAAATCGGCCACTTTCGCATTTGCCGCAACAATAGAAAATAAACAGGTTCTCTGCTGTTATAAAACATCTTTATTTGAAGAAGTTAACGGTTACGCAGATGAAAGCCGAGTCGGATGAAATTCATGGGGCCGGCAAAAATGTTGTTGCACCTGCGTTGAAGGCTGCTTATTTCTGGATACGTGAATTCAAACGTGACCGCACATGCACTGAGGATGAATCGCGTTTCGGACGTTCAGTTGAAGTCACCATGGAAGAAATCACCGAAAAAATCCGTGGGATCGTAATGGAAGACCGTTGAGAAAATATGCGCGAGATTGCTGAGGCTGAAGACATCTAGACTGAACGCAATATCCTACATGAAAAATTGAATATGCTAATTGAAAAAGTTGTCTGCGCGATGGATGACGCGATTGTTGACTGTCGACGAAAAACACACTCCAATGGTCATTTAGATGCGGTGTTTGGCGATGTTTAATCGTTGCAATTCGAAGGAGTTTTTGCATCGATTCGTCATTATGAGCGAAACTTGTATCCACCATTTCACACCAGAGTCTAAACAGCAGTCAAAATAATGGATAACGACTGGTGAAAGTGCGCCGTGAAGAAAGCGAAGACCGTTATCGACTGGGAAGACGATGGTCATTATTTCTTGGGATTGCCAAGGAATCATCATGATTGACTATTTGGTAAAGGACAAGACAATGACGGTGGCCTATTATGCGACATTATTGGGCCGTTTAAGAGACGAATTAAAGGAAACATGGCGAAGACTGGAGTGCAAAAACGTGTTTTTCCACTTCCAACGGACAACGTGCCATCTCACACATCGGACCAACGCAATGGCAAAATTCCATGAATTGAGTTTCGAATTAGTTCCTCATCCACTATATTCCTTGGACTTGGCCCCCGTGCGACTATTTCCTGTTTCCGAGATGAAAAATTTCGTTCGATAGGAAGAAATTTTCGTCGAATCAGGATGTCATCGTCGTCGTCAATGACTATTTTGGAGAGCTTAACAAAATTTATTTCTCAGACAGGATGAAAAAATTGGAAAATTGCTGGACCTAGTATGTGACCCTTAAGGAAAATTATGTTGAAAAATAAAATTGTTTTTTTTTTCCAAAAAAATACTTCCTTCTTTACCAAACTTTTCAAGTTGCCCTCGTATATACAAGATCGTCCTAAGTTCATCTTCAGATGCCTCATAGTTAATGAAATAAGCCGTACAGCATTTGAAGATAAGCTTAAAATGATCTTAAATATAAGATTCGATTGTGAATACCGGCCTAATATTATGCGCTAGATACCTGTTGGTCTGCGTCATAGTCCGCAGGAGTCATCGGCTTTTAGAGCCACCATAACATTCGGTTGCAAATGCAAGTTAACCTTCATGCTGACGCCCGAGTGCAGGTTAGAGTACGTGACTTCGCGATCGATCAGGGTATCACAGGGTACCCAGTCAGCCGAATCTGTCAAAGCAAATTTTGTTAAATGTTTGTTATAAATTTTGTTAGCAAAATGGCATCAAATTTGATACGAACACCTGTTAAAGTTTTTGGCGGATTTCCAGTAGAAATTGGACAAAATTTATTGATATACAATACACAGATGGCATCGGACTTGCCATCGCATTTTGAGCGAATTTAATTCCAATTTGGCGACAGTTTGTTAATAAATCGCTTACTGGGGTACTGCTCGATATTGATATTCAGTATTAATGACGCGAAAAGAGTTCAACGATCTAATCTGCTTCTCCAGAGGGATTTAACAGAAATCAACTTGAAAGAAAAGGCAAAATCAAATATCCTCGTTTAATTGCCTTGAGCGTTTCGGGAAGCGTCGTAAAAAAGTTATTATCCCGGGGGAAGGGGGGGGGGACTTTATACGCACCGTGTTCTGCGAATATTGCACTATAAAGTTGAGAAACTTGAATAGACATGCCAGACCGACTACATTATTGGGCGGACAACGATCTTGACCGCAAGCACACGTGCGCGCGCTTTAAAAAGAAATCGTGGCGCAATTATCGAAAAATACAGGTACACGAAGTTTACATTTCAACAATAACTTCCCGAGAAACCTTATTTAAACCTCGCTTGTATTTGCTGGAACCGTTCAAATTGAAACTAAACCTCCAACTCGATCCCGAGCAAATATCCTTCCATTTGCTTATCGCTAACTTTCAAAGCAAATCAGCTCGAAATAATTAGCCTTGATGTTTTCCTTGCGTATATTATTATTATTATTATTATTATCATTATTATAGAACAATTAAATAGCTACATCGTTGCGTATTATTACTCGAATGCCTACTTCGTCGGTCCACTTCACAGCGATCATCAGTCGATTCAAAGAAAAAGGAGCCCGTGAAGGGCTAATGCGACAAGTAACGTACTGACATTCCATTCTCTCTTAACGTCTCGTCTAAGACAAACGAAGATGCAATCGAGAGCGCGTGGACGCGCGGACGAGAGGTGCGATAAGGTAGAATAAAAAAAAAAAAAGAGAAAACAAAATGAGCGGGAAGCAAAAATGGCGTGTATAAAAAGTGTATAGAATGGTCGAAGTTGGAGAGATATATGTGTCTCACACTCACTCGGCGTTGGTTTCCGGCGTAGGCAGGTCGCCAATGGTGGTCAGCGTCAATGTGGACCAGTAGAGGGAGCCTAAGTACTTCCTGGTCAAAGTGGCGTACTCGCCGGGCCGGTACGGATACACCCAGTCACCCTGAAAGCCCTCGGTCTCGCTCAGTAAGTAGTAAAAGCAGCCGAACCAGTGGGCCAGTATGAGCAATATATGAATGAGGTTCAGCACACGCCACAGGTTCGGGTAGACGGTACGCGACTCCACCATGTAGTAATAGTTATAGACGCGGTAGATCTTGAGGAAACGCGGGAACCTCAGCATCGGGTTAATGCCGAGATTCACCTGCAGCACGTCGAGCGGCAGCAGCGCCAGCAGATCGAGCACAAACGACTTGGACTTGAGATAGTGCCCGGCCAATTTCCGACTGTTGTACACCATCAGGCCTTGTTCGAGATAACCGGTGCGGAATTGTACCGCCACATCCAGAAAGAACACGAGATCAGTGAAGCTGTCGCAGGCGAGCCAAGTGGCCGGCGCCAGCTCCTGCAGTTCCGGCAGACTCTGACGTACGATCAGCGTCCACAGGTTGTAAAGCACACAGGCCGACAGCAGCATCAGCCAGTAATAATAGAAGTTCTCGTCCGGATTCACCACGGTCTTGGGCGGTTTCTGGGGTTTCCGGGGCCGTCGCCGACGCCGGCCGCCGCCGGCCTCCTTGTCGTCGGTCGCGTCACCTTCACCCTCGCCGGTGTCGAGGGTCTCCTGGCTCTCCGGTATTTGCCTGGTGGAGAACCTCTTGAGGAACGAGTCCTCGCGTTTGAGCGGCGGCTTCTTCTGTATCGTGGAGATCGCCGAGGACAGCTGTACCGTCGTGCGCAGTTTCATCCACCGCTGATTGCTCTTCGTTCTGCGGGCAGAAAAGAGGAATTGATCGCCAGTTAAGGACGAAGAGGGATAACGCGGACTTATCGCTGCATACGGTTGCACTAAAAACTAGTCTCTCGCATCACGCGCGCGCAAGAAAGTCTACTTTCTATTCGCTCGCTGATAGATTATATTAAACGGTTATTCGTTGGTATGAGTTGTCGAGAATAGTTATAAATATGTTGTATTCGTAAAAAGATCGATCGACCGTTCGGTTTGGATAAATAAGGGACGCATCGAATCGTCGCAATCCGCAAGTTGACACATAGATATAACGAAATGTACATCATAAACCGCGCATAAAGGCGACTATCAAACGTGACGAAAAGAATTTGTTACCAGTTGTAAAGCTATCCTGGTACTCGCATTGTCACGAGACCAATAAATGCAATTATAAAAACATCAATTCCATCGCGCACGTTATCAGAATAAAGAGATCATTTAAATACATAAATTTCAGTTAAAATAAACATTAACTTTGTTTCCTTACATCGTATTTACATTCTACATATAGTTTTCAATTAAACGTAAAATATGCATTTAAATTACATTTAACATTAAGTATCACGAAACAAACTTAATCTCGAATTATGTTTTTGTATTACAGTTTAATTTAATGTTGGACGATATTCACGATATTCACAATATTTTATAAACGATAGAATTTATAATTGACACATGTGTCCCAATGCAACATCGAGAATGAAATTATTCTCCCATCGATTTGAAAGAGAATGTGTGCATTTTTTTTTTTTATATAAACGCGATGCACATTTTCTTTATACGCTAGCAAATTTACATCACATACTACTTCATTAGTTTTAATCGTATGCATTGACCTATGAATTATTCGACAGCGCTATATGCGAAACGTTAAAGTTGAAATGTGATAAAAGGGTTTTCAAACATGTACGTAAACGTAGCACAAAATATTTCCAGGTGATATTTTTCCTATCATTCGGGAGGAGAAAAAGAGATAGAGAGAGAGAAAGAGAGAGAGAGAGAGAGAGAGAGAGAGAGAGAGAGAGAGAGAGAGAGAGAGAGAGAGAGAGAGAGAGAAAGTGTATGTGTGTGTGTGTGTGTATGTGTGTAAGATTTCATTTTGTGACAAGTTCTATTTTTCGCCAACTTTTCCTCGCAAAAAATAAGTCAACATATGCGCGAAAATGTTCTATAAATAATCACTGTCTGACATGATTTATCAGTATTAAATTGACTGCATGATTTATATAGATATCTTCACAAGAAAGTAGGTACTTAAAGTAGGTACTTTAAAGACTAATTTACAACGGAAACAATCTGTTCCAGTGACGTGTGTATGAATTTATAAAAGCAATAACGGATAAAACCGTTCGTCACCCGAGTAAAAAATAGATCAATAGAAGGTTCGACGATTCATGCTTTACACCGAAAACATTTCCGCACTTTCCTCTGAATGTGTTACGACGGGGAAAGATCATATCCCTCCTATAATCGATGTATATATTTCATAATTATTCAGGATATATTCCAATTTTTACCGACAAAAATATATACGAATGAAATCGCAAGGACATTTGCTATATTACTTTCAATCTCGGATGAAAATTTAAATATCCCGATAACACGGTTATCATTTTAATATTCGACGAAACACGCCGTTTCGCTCGTCGCTGTCACGTGCTCTCGCATATAGGTGTTCTATCGTCTCTGAAAGAAATACAATCGACATACACACGTCGCACTATAATCAATTCCACACGACGGGGAATATCGCGAGTTCCTTGCAAATCACTCATGTATGAGCTTCTTCACGCAACGTCACACAGGAATCGCAGTAAGATTTGCTGTTTGTATCACAAAGCTTCTTTTCGCAATCCTTGCTATGATCGGGGTTGGATAAATTAATATTTTTATTTTTACTTAAGTTGAGTTAAAAGTTACATAAACAAAATGTAACTCACAGTTAAAAGTTAAAAATTAAATTAACTTTTTATAAAGTTACAAGTTATTTAAGAAATTAATTATGTAAAGCAATATATATATATATATTTATTTATTTATTTATTTAGTTATATTTACATATTTACAGGTGTATATAGGTTATATTTACAGGTGTTTCCGCCCGATGATTTCCGAAAGAATAGATAGTAGATATATTTTATATTTTTTTATTTCCGCATTAAAACTCAATAAAACGACTCTCGATGGTCGAAAATTCAAAATGCAATCCTTTTTTAGCGTCTACGACAAATTGTTACGCATAAACTGTATATTACGCAAACTTTGAATCTCATCGGTTAAATTCGTTACTAATCGGTTAAAAGACGATGTCCACTTGTAGAAAGAGATGATAAGCGAATAAAAACGGAGGGCGTTCTCACTCCCCTTACTGCAAATTTTCTCCTTGTCCACAAGTTCATTTAACGCTTCGTCCATGGATTTTTAGGTTTATGATATTTATAGAGGGATCTTATATTTAAGATCGTAAATTCATCTTCAGGTGCTGTACTGCTCATTTTATTGGCTACCAAAAATCTAAAGATGCACTTAAGATAGTTTTAAATATAAAATCCGACTATTGGTCTTAGTGTGTGTGTGTGCGTGCGTGTGTGCGTGCGTACGTGCGTGCGTGCGTGCATGTGTGTGCGCGCGCGTGTGTGTGTATGTGTGGCGCGTAATATATGTATCTCAAGGTTCACTTTTCTGCTCGAAAATAAAGGATTTTGCAACTTAGCTCTCTTGCAATCTTGCAATCTAGTTCTTAAATAGTCTATAATTGCGATCGACTATTTTCACGCAACATTTTAATACCGGTTGCTTTCCAGCAAGGAGACGCAGAGGGATATAAAGTTTTTCCATTGGCTAAATATCATTATAAGATTATTGTAACACATTGCGGACGGATGACGAGATATCTCGTCTTTCCTACTTCGTCGTTAGGGGCCGGATGACGAGATATCTCGTATTTCATATTGCGTCGTTAGAGGCGAAAACATACCCGGCTACTAGGTACGGTTAGTTAATAAAATGTCTGGTCCGCAATGTGTTAAGATGATATATAATCAATGAAACGACTTTGGCTGCATTCAGCGAAAGGAGCAGCTCAGGGAACACTTAGTGATTATTGCTCCTTGATCGGTATATATCGGTATATATACCTGGATCTATCAAGAATCTAAAAGAATGTTCCAGTCACAGACAATAATCATTGAGCGCTCACTAATACTTTTTCTACCGAATGTAGCTTTCGTATCTCTTTATAGTTCCTTACATAGAAAGTAATCATTGAGGGAATATTTTGACTTATATAAAGACAAAGTTAAAAAGTTAGAGTTAGAAATAACTAGTTTAAGTTAAAAGTTAATCCACTTTAAAATTCGTTAAGTCAAAGTTACTAATTTCTTAACTTTTTAACTTAACTTTTAACTGATTAACTAGTTACTAGTCCAACCCTAGCTATGATCTATTTATCTTGCAAACACATACGAGAATATATGTATATTAAATAACGCTTACTATCGTTCCATTCGCCAAGACCCAGTGGAACGAAAGAAGCACACCATTTCGTCTGTTTCATTTCTTTTCTTTGGAGTATATTGTCGCATATATATATCTAGGTTCTGAAAGGTTCTCTAGAGGTATAAAATGTACCTAGGTTTTCTAGGTATGAAAAATAAGGAGATTTTTGCTTGAAGTAGAAACGAAGCGAAAATCGGAGATCAGAGTAGTTAGCTAGAGTATATCAGATGGATAGGAGGCAGACAGACAGACAGACAGACAGACAGACTGACAAACTGACAGATAAACAGGCAGACAGATAGACAAATAGACAGAGACAAAAATATTGAAAAATCGTATACCTTACACAACAACAAAATAATAACGGAACTAAGGGTCACCATTATGCGTCACTACGCATTCTTTAATTGTTAACACATTCATGTGAAGTGTCGTAGATTGTAGGTGTTTGCCACGTATATATATATTCACCAAACTCCAAGTGGGAAATAAGATCGATCTCTCGGAAGCCTACACAATTTCCTGTCTGTTTGAACTACTTGAGTGGCACGCGCGCGCCGCACTCTTGTGTCTCAGAAAGAACTTGCCTTGTTTCTTCGCTAAAAGTATATTATTTAATTTAAAACATCACTGATTTTATATTTTCGACTTGTCAAGGAATATAATTTGAGCTATCGCTGCTTTCAGGGTTCACGAGGACGTGAACGAAAATTATAACTCACGCAAAAATGTCCAACACATCCATTTTAGTGCAATTTTTACTGAAATTTTCTCCAAAAACTGGAGACGCGACACGCCGTTTTTACGGCCACACTTAGCGTTAATAAATCTACCGGGAATGACTTGATGAAACTTAAAGTAAAAAAGGTTTCATTTTGTTCATTAATACTGCACACATGCCACTCAAGTGATTAAAAAAAATTATTTGTAGCTCTTGCCTGACATTAACTAATATTTACGGGGCTGGCCCGCCGTAGTAAACTGTCGGGGCGAGTGACGCGAGTAAACGAACCATCAAGTCGCCTCGCCGAGCGGGTAATCGATGCGTTCGTAAATTTAGGAAAGTTTAACGCCACCGTCGAGAATGGATATAGTCTATCCGCCCATTAGCCGTATCGTCTAATACGAGACACAATTATGAATCGTACAATGACAGTTTGGACGTAATAAGTGAGTAGTAGATAGAGATAAGTAGAAAGTGGCAGGATAGAGTTGCAGTGAGCAAGCGAGTGGAGTAATCGATACGGTATTACGTTGAAATACGACGCGACGTTCATGAAGTAAAATGATCAGATCATCCGCACTCGAGACTTCTGTCTGATTCTCGTATCCCGCATTGTTACGACGTTGTTGAATTATCTCGGGATATCTTCATTTAGAATTAGGAGATCGTCTGTGAGGTTGAAATCGGTTGAAAATATCACTCGACGTAACATAAGTATTTTTTCGGGAACCCTATAGAGCGAGTAAAAAGACGACTACTTCGCAAATGTAAATCCACGATACCAGCATCGAATTTAATATAGCTGGCATAGCTTCGTCTATATTGGAAGTGCATTCGTAAATTTAACGTTTCCTCGTTTTACATCGTTGTATCGTGTGGGTAATGATGAGAACAATGCATGCAATCGGATTTGCCTTATATGCACACGCGCACGCGCGTCCACAGACGTGTAAACAATTCACACGCTCGTTGCCGGAAATTCGTGAAACACTTTTAACCCTTTTAGTGCCGAGCAAAAGTACCTATGCGAAGAATACCGAGCCAATTTGACGAATTTGCTAAGATTTGGGAAAAAGCTCATAAAAACCAAACTAAAAGTGATATTTACGAAATTCAAAAAGCAGCATATTACGAAATGAAGAAAGAATAAAGTAATGCCAATTGTATTTCAATATTTGTTGAAAATCACACGAATAACATGAATATAAAACATGATGAAAAACATGGAAACAAGTTTCTCTTCTACAAACAATATTTGCACATAAGAATAATCATCGTTTGATCACAGTTTTATGTAGATCACGTAGTATGAAGTATAAGTGTTACATTTTCAATCATTTTTAACAAAATAACTAATATCGGACTTGAGAACGAAACTGTCCCGTGTCGAGTTTCTACCTTATCCGCTCCAGCGTATACAGAGCCTCGGCACCAACCAGCATAAAATATAATAAAAAGTTAAACCCAAAAACAATTTTTTAAATTCTTTTGCAATGAAATTAGACCGTTTATAACGTTTTATAAATTTATTTTGAGATAGAGCTTTCTCGCAATGCGAATAGTAAGACGCCCTCAGATACGCGACGATATATCGTCGTTCGGCATTAAAAGGGTTAAAATTCGGCAGAATACCGAAAACCCGACACGAGGAAAATGTATAGCGCGCGCGCGCGAGATAAATAATTAACAAGATGCAGATAGATGTAATGAGACTTCCCGATACTTTCAATATCGCCGAGATTTTCGGAATTTCTCTTTTGCCTCGAGAGGTTTCTTTTTTTCTCTTAAGATTGTGCCAAAGTTAACAACCGAGGAAGTAAGTTGATATTTTTAGCGGTGTCTTTTCAAGTTTTGCAAGTAGTGACTTTTGGAGATTCGAAATGTGACGTAATTAAAATTGATAAATTTGAAATATCATTATCATCAAAATCAATAGAAAAGGGAAAATAGCGCAGCAATTTTTTAATTATTGCTCTCATTCCAAATAACGCCTTCAAAAGCTCAGTTCCGCGAAAAGCATGCCGCGATTAATTAGAAGGTTGAATACTTCATGAAGACACCGCGTTTCCAGCACCATTCTCTCTGTTTTAAAAAGGGGGGAGGGCTGGTGTATGTACCGGTATGTACGGGTGTATATGCGAATGATAGTGCCAGAGGTTACCGTCCATATCGATTAATGGCGGGAATACCTCTTAATTTTGCGCAGAGAGGAATATAATGCCATGACCGCGCGTACGTTACTCCACTTTTGCGAGCCCCTCGTGCTACGGGGCCTCCGGGCTGCGGCTGGTATTTCTGAATCGGGGCCGTAGCTCTCCAATGATTCCGTAGTGGTGGAGGTAGCGACAAATTTCGAATCGGCGGTTTCCTTCGTCCAGAAAGATCGTCCTTGATTCGAGGAAGCGCGACGCCGGCAGTAGATCTCTGATGACCTGCGAAGAAGAACCACAGAACCCACACGGGTTGTCTCTCTCTCTCTCTCTCTCTCTCTTTCTCTCCAAGTCGATCTCGCATCCTCTCGCATAAAATCAATCAAACAATCCTTCATCCTCTCCTCTCCGTGTCCGTCTGTCCATCTCCATATCACATCGTGAAAAACGAGCCATTCACATTGAAAATTTGCGTCTACAACCGGCCGGCCAGCTGACGTGACACGACACTAAGTGTATTTTAACACCGTTCTCGCGAAAAAAAGGTTTCGCCGTTCAATAAATAAAGTTTTGGAGCATCGCGACGTTAATTGCCGAGATGTAAGGTTGATGTACGCCGCAGTTTGGCCGAGTGCATTCTGTGTTTACGAAATTACGACGGAATATATTGCACGAGACACTGCTACGGCGGAATTGCTTGTTTTTCCATCGTTCGTTGGATGAGGGTCGCATAAGGGAAGAAACGGATGTTTTGTGAAGCCGGGGAAAGGGAAATCTGCGTGCAGAAATTCGGGAAAGTGAGAGATTGGATCTGGACTGAATAAATAAAAGTGGGACTCGGATGATTATATATATGCTTCGGTCGCGAAACGAGACATCTCTGTACATGCAGCACGAGAAGTCGTTGATAGAAGAAAAGAAAAGCGGGGAAACTCGCTCGAAATCACAGACGGACAAAGCGCACGAAGCAAGAACGGCTGACGAAATGCGGTGGACTTTGTTGTTGATATGAACACTCTAGATTTCAAAATTAGTTACGCCGCGTCCAATTACGCGTGACGGGGAATTCAAATTTGACGTAGAATATTATGATGAACACACGCCCGATAAGCCAGCTATGCGTAATACGAAGCAAGATCTATGCGCACGTCCTACATACGTAGCTATCTAATTAGGTATCGTTAATTTAACACTTTGCGGTCCGCCCAAAGACGCTTGACTAATGTGTTCGAACTTCTCGAAGGCATAATACGAAAATAGCCGCGTTTAATTTGGTTGATTTTCTTCTTATGCAAATGTTGATACCTAAAAAACTATTGAACTTAGCGTGTTCAAAAAAACTTTTATCGTGAAGTTCATTGTTTTCTCTATTATTAAACACCATAAAAGTTAACTTTTCTGTGAAAGATTTACTTTCTGTGACCATCAAAATCATGGTCTATTTTGAGCTGGAGAAAAGTCAAACATAGATATAATCGATTTTTTAAACGCATAAATGATATCAAGAGGGTTAATAAAAGAATGGAAAACATACTTCTCTTCTCGTTTACATGTGCTAGCACATTGTTTTTTCTCCGCGGATATAAATTAATATTCTCTTCGTCTGATGATTCTGACGAGATTCGTCTCACGACACGTCGACGAAATACCGGTAATTCATCATCTACGACCATATAATATGAAACAAAATAATATAAAATACAGCATAATACGAAACCAACCAATAGATAAATAAACAAATACAGTTAGAGAATACGTGTACGATTGATAAATCAATGACTGATTATAAGAGGCGTATTTACCTTCTACATCTTGAATTTCTTTATTTGAAGAAAAATCTGTGTTAGATAACATTTTTTGCTTTTCCTCAGCTCACAATAGTGTTTACACGGCTAAGATCTGTCGATCGACTAAAATCGAAATACCAGTTCCGAAAGAACAATCCTAACACTTGGAGCGATCGTCACTTGTTTTGACATAGCTACGAATCGCTATTCATCTCTTTCGCATGTTATCAATTGCTTAAAACCGCATATGTTTCGATTTATTAATAAAACCAATGTTGTCAGACGGCACAGTGCCGTCAACGAACCGCAACGTCGAAACGAGCGCGATGGCACCATGCCGTCGATGGATCGCAAAGTGTTAAGGATTCGAAACGCACGTAACCGAAAATCGATTCTCCTCCCTTTGAAGAATCCGGGGAGACTAATTTGAATTAGAATTTGAGTTTGCATGATGTTGCATTAACATACAAGTTGGTACGACGGATCGTTAATTTACTTTGCTGGCAGACGCGCGATTTTGGACACGGACTCAGCACGGTGTACCCGTCCGCGTATGATTTGCACTTGTTTCTCTAATGTGTATGTGGTTTCCAGTAAAAAATATGAAAAAGTGTGCGCAAATTGTTTTATAAGTATTTAAACGCACGGTCTGTGTCGTCTTCGAACTCATGCGCTTACCAATAAAGCGACCAGGCAACAACTCAGGGAAAAAGATTTCTTTGGATTTCATCAATTTTATTGCATTCAAACAAATTTGATTACTGGGGCGCTCCAAAGAAATAGAGAGTGTTTCGATCGATAAGTACGATTGTTAAACTTTTCGAGAATATATATCTTCATTTTGAATGAAAAATTTCAAACGAAAGACGTATTCTCTTCGGCTTCAATGATAATACCGTATCATTAAAACAATAACAATTGTTTCATAGAAAATGTTTGAAAAAATCTATTTTTCTCAAGTCCATTTCAGTACAATCAGTTCCCCGGATGCGGTGCCATTTTTTTAATTTAAGCAATTTCCCTGACTGTCCGAAACCGCGAAACCGCTGTTTCAACACCTCGTATGCTTCGATCTCGAGGCAGCGAAATGTTCACCCATCCCCAACCGCAGTCGAACCGTTACTTAACCGCGTTGATCGGACGGCAGGCAGTGGGTCCAACGGGTTATAACGATATCCTTAAAGAAGTTCGTTCGCTAAATATCATGTTTGTAGTGATACATCAAAAAAAAGCTCTTCATAAATTTACTATTTATCAAACAAAATTACGGTTTTTATACGTTCATTTCGCTCTACTCAAATAATAAATTTTAATTTGAAACGAAGTTGAGATAAATATACTCGATCAACAAAAAAAGCGGTACAATAGAAAAATAGAGAGAATTTAAGAAACTTTGAATACTTGTAACGCAGAAAATAATTACGGAGCTGGTTAAAAAACAAAATGTAACTTGAAGTTTGTATTTTAAGAAACTTTTAATGCCAAGTGAGATGTTTAATTTTTTCCAATAGCGGGGAAAGACCTGCAAAATAGATAACTGATAAATAGAAAGTCCACTTTCCGGAATTACACGGAGCGAATCAGTTGACGTAACTTAATGTCATAAAAAGTAATGCCGCTGTTAATCAGTTCGAACAATTGTATTTCTGT
The DNA here is from genome assembly GCF_001313825.1 of Dinoponera quadriceps. Classification (NCBI taxonomy): domain Eukaryota; kingdom Metazoa; phylum Arthropoda; class Insecta; order Hymenoptera; family Formicidae; genus Dinoponera; species Dinoponera quadriceps. The sequence continues at coordinate 869,281 of NW_014554488.1, read as the reverse complement.
CTTGTAAGATGTCCACACATACATACACGCGCGTGTGATTTCGAACAATCAGTACGATACACTTTGGTCAGAATTACAATGGTTCAAACTGATAATGGCAGTATTTTAAATCACAAATCATCATTATTTCGTATAAAAATTATTTTTTTTTCAGATTGACATAATTCAGCGAAAAATTATTATATCGAATTCCACAAAAGCGCATTTTGAAGGATAGTCTTTGAATTTTCATGATATTGAGCTACATTAACTGATTCATTCTGAGAAACTCCGTAATGTGAATTTTTTATTTATCAATTTCGCAGATCCTCACTCTATCATCTGTCATTATTAAACTAGGAAAATTAAATATCCCACTCAATTCGCATTAAAATTTTCTCAAAATCATAGACTTTAAGCTACATTTTTGTTTTTTAACCAGTTCTGTATTATTTACTACGTTACAAGCATTTGCAATTTCTTACATTTATCCTATTTTTTTTACCGCTTTTCCTTTAATAAATATGCTAGAATAAAATCATCGAAAAGTGATTACTTTTTTACTTTTCGAGATATTTTACTTTTTATTCTTACACTTTTCATTATCAAACATATGAAATATCTCATAAAATATCCACTTTTCGATAATATCATCTTAATATTTTTTTTACATAATAATATGAGAAAAATCGATTACTGATACTAATCATTACACATTGATATATCGAATTTGCAAAATGCAATAAATTTTTTTTAAGGTTTTACTATATTTGCTACAGCGATCAATTCCACCTGTTATTCTATGTACAAACATGTTAAGATGATGTTATCTCGATAAGTGAATATTTTATAAGATATTTCATGTCTTAATAAAAAAATGGCCTCCCTGATCATCGGATTTATTTTCGTAAGACTTTTTCTTGTAGGGACATGTGAAATTATCTCATTAAATCTTATTCATGAAACTCCCGTTGAATCAGAAGTAGAATTGTTAGCTCGGATAACTGCTACAGCAGATCAAATTCAAAATATTGCAATCTGTAGTCTTGGAGCGTGTGAAACAATTAATGCTTGAATGATATCAACTATGTGTTGAAGTTAATGGAGAAATTTTTGAGCGCTTAAAAAGATTTAATTACTTTTAAATATTTGTCCCATTTTTTGTTCAAGATTAAATTCCCATTTATATTTGTTTATTGTTGAAGTGACAAAATTATTATTTTATATCACATATTATTAAAAAAAACACCATAGAGGAAAACAGTATTAAAAAAAAATATATTTAATTTTAAAGTCCTCTATTTCTCTTCAAAGGTTATAGGTCAAATCTATATATATGTAGGTCTAATATATATATATAAAGAGTCCAGAATCATTTCCTCGATCTATCATTTTGTCGCATGTGCTGTAATAAAGCGCTGATGCTAAAATCGAGATTGTTAGACAAAACGGGCAATCGACGTCGAAAATCACTAACCTCGATCCTCCGTGACCATTGGACCGCCTTCCGCTGCTCTCCTCGTCTTCGTCGTCCTCGTCGTCCCTTGAGGTAGCCAACGACTGGGGTACCGAAGAGGGAGCGCTGCTGCCGGAATCGGGCCCGGGGCCCATCCTCGAACCGGAAGCACCGCTGCAACCTGCTGAGGACGGCGCCAGACCACCCTCTCCCTGTCCCTCCTCCTTTTCTCCCCGATCCACCTGTAATTGCATTTACCAACTGTCACGGCAGATGGCACGGAGCGGAGCAATTGTAAAGTTCGCTGGAATGACCGTACTTCGTTTCAGAACATTTCTCGCAATGACAAACGAGCCGTAAAGCAAACAAATTATTCTACGTTTTTATATCTTCAAGTCGATGTTATGACTCGACGGAATTTGCACTGCGCGAGATATCTGACGTTGAATACCGAGAAACAACAACGAACAATATCGTTTTCTTTTGGAAGGCGTATTGTATGGTTCTCGTCGGACGAAAATTATCTTCGATTTACTCGAGGAATTTACACGCGTGAGCTTTAACGACTCTACGTTTACATGCCTAGTCGCAAATAACACTATTGTAACACTAATGTAAAAACATTATTGAGGAAAAACAACACGTTAATTAGTTACCGCACGAATTTTCATCGCGGCAAACATTGCCGCGTCCTGTATACTAGAGCCATAAAAGCATTCTACGATACTCCGTCGTTAGTCGCGAAGGATGGTGATTACTAATAAAATGCTATTTTGGATTATAATGAGGTGTTTCGATCGCGATCAAATGATATACTAATAGAATAATTATTCCATCTGAATCATTTATTTATGAATATTTTAATAAATACTTGTTACATGGCACTATTTGTGCTCATTATGTTCCGTCTATGGTTGTTTTTCGAACTTATTTTACTTTATCGAACATGAATAATTTATTTTAATTTGCAGGTTTTTTATTGAACATAAATAGACAAATATATAAACCTACATGATATACAATTATTTTATGTAAAAAATAGGCATTTGACTTGAAAAAAGTTCACTTATCGAGACTCGAAATAGTGATTTTACATAACTTATAAGTCAGATACAAGTGGAATAAATTTCTAGAATATCTTTTAAATATGTCTGAAAAATCTAAACAAAAAATAGAACGTCTTTTAGACTTCTTTATGACATCTTTTAGACCTTTGTTCTTCCTATGCTACCGTTGAGCCACGCGATTTTTGGTGAAACGTTCCGCTAAACTTGCCCGTATGTCGTTCGGGATTGTGTCTAATTTCGATTTACTCCAAAATACTTGAAAATTACATTTTCTCCCTTTGTTCATACTAATGTTTATCCATACGAACAATATTATTGAAATCGGCGCGTACCTCGTTACCTCCATTCGTAATCCTCATTTGTTTTATACGACGGTCGCGTGCGAATGTTATTTCAGCTCGAGTATCGAACGACTATTTGAGGCTAAACGGTTAGAACGACACAGAATCGAGACATTCGCAATTATTAGTGCATGCGATATATCCGGGGGAAACGTGACGTATCTCATAGGACTAGGTAGGTTCGAGAATTCGAATATTGGATAATTGAGACATGTAATAAATGGAAGGATTGAGCTTCACCTCCCTTTCATTCTCGCTGTAGGTAAATCGACCGCAATGAAACGTTCGATAAATGATGTTGCACGAGTGCCTCCAAACATAGAGATAGATAGAGAGATAGATAGATAGAAAGAAAGAGGGAGACAGAGAGAGAGAGAGAGAGAGAGGAGAGGGGCCGAGGCGAGATAGAAGAAAAGCGGACGACATTAATTCGCGTTCCCGTCTCCTTCTAACAGTTTTAATTCAATATCTTTCGGTAACCCTCTTAAATTGAATTTACGTTATCTACTTGTCCGAACGCGGAAATTTGTGGAAACGCTGCGGCAATCTGCATGCAAAGAAAGTCTATAATGGACGTCGAATCCGATAAATCGAGCCGAGTACGTCGAACCAGCCAGCTGGCCGGCTGGCGAGACTTAATTATCTGACACGTAATTATCTACGAAACGTGCCGATGGCAAACAGATTTGACTCTAAATGTATTCTCTCCGCTCGCCATATTTTACGCGAAATCGGCCTCGACATAATGTCGATTACCATTTCGATGGCCGACGGTTTATCATTAATGTAATTTTTATCTGGTGCTGATAATAGCATTGAGACGACGCGCGACATAAAAATAAGTCTTCGCGTTTGTGTGCGCATATAGTCGGTCTATCGATCAGTTATCATTCCGTGAGATAGCCTATGGTGGTGGCATTCAGTCATGATAAATGATACACGGCGACATCCAACGTCCTCGATCTCGGAAGACGTCCCATGAATGGATAAATGACATTTTTTTCCCCTACACCCGAGCTATATCAGTTATGAAGAAACGAAAATTTGTCAGCCGAGAGACTCTTAATTCCGCTTTAAGCGATCTGTGATCTTTCGCTGAATTCAAAGGACATATAATTCCGCAAGGATACACGGATAAAGGGGACTACGTGAATGAAAACGTAATAAATGTATTTTGCAAAATAGCTGTCTCATTTGAATAAATTTATTTGAAAAGATATATATATATATATATATATATATATATATATATATATACATTTGATTTATACATTTTCTTGCGTGTTAAATATTCATTGTAGAAATTAATATTTAACTAACGTGTTTGTTACCAGCATTTCATGAGAAATCAGCATCACGTATACGTAATAGCGAAAATGTTCGTCTACATCTACATTATCAAACTAAATGTTTCACACAATTACATAAAAAAATAGAAACAAAATACAAAATGGTCTGTGACGAGAATTTTCACTTAAATAGCGCAAACGTGTTGATTCATTTTAATTTTTGCAAAATAGTCTGACCTTTCATTCATTGCGTTTCATTTCATTTATATTGTTAATTACGCAAAATATTCTTGAATATCGATTTATATATGTATTCTTGAATATTTTCCGTCTTTTCTAGGTAAATCTAGTCTCGTGGAAGAAATTCAAGAAGGAGCAACGAAGGAAAAAAAACGCGAATGCGTGCATGTTGTATAATACATTCGTCACGTGAAAAATCGAACACGCTCGTCGACATCACGAGCGTTATTAATTCCGATTAGCCGCAATGCGCGGGATCTGAACCTTCGTTAAAAGCTGGGCATTTAACGAAGGGGCAACTTAAACGAGATACAAGCGTCATTTGTCATTCAATCTGCCGTTTTTCCTTTTCGAATACACTGCAATGGATTAAGTTACGAGCGCAGCGGGTGCGCGCCCACCCGCTCGCTCGCTCGCTCGTTCGTTCGCTCACTCGTTCACCGTGACCCGTAGTGCGTCGAGGATTAAAACCGATGTTGCGGGCAATTTCGCGCTGAAAGGCAGCAGCCCGTACAAGATTAAGTGTAGCATCGTGAAAGAGAGAGAGAGAAGGAAAAAGTGAGAATGAAAAAGAGAGCGAAACAGCAAGAGCAGTTTCCTTCTCGGGGAAAACTCGGTGAAGGGAAAGGGCTAGAAGAATTGCGGCGATTATGCGACGTAATTCATCTCATAATAAGATGCCATTGTTGGAGTAACCTCCAGATAACCGTGGCTATTACGTGTATACTAGCCGGGACGAGTAGTTTGCATACGCAGGGCGGAATAACGCCGACACGTGTCGACGCAATTCATCGTTTTCCGTGACGTAAAATGATCGCATATACATACGGACACGCAGCGGGTACGTACGCACGCACGTGAGAGCGCGCGCAAACACTCACGCAACATCATCATTTCCTCTCTACCACCTTCTTCTCTCCTTCTCCTCCTCATGATCTTTCCATCCTTTTCCCCGCGTGCACGCATATCGTCACACTGGCTGAGTCTGGAAGACGTCGCAGAAATTGCGGAATCGAGTTTAAAAGGAGGGTAAGGCTCTACTCTCGTTTGCGAGAACTTTGACATGGGCGGCAAGACAACGGCATCTTACACGCCCAATATATAATTTATCGTGTCGTGTTGATATCTCGCCCGCGTGGTTCGCCGGCTGTGTTGACAGACTCGAAAAGAGATAAAGAAGCAAACGTCTGAATTCACATCTGAAAGTTCAAATTGCCGTCACCTCGAACGACCGAATTCAATGAACCGAAGCGCGATATGTTCTCGTTTCTTTTCATAATAAAGCAATATGTACAGGGTGTTGCGTCAACATAGCCATTAAGAAGAGTCACACGCCGCGTGAACTTGGGCTGATCGCGTGCGTTCACTCTCTCTCTCTCTCTCTCTCTCTCTCACATATGCCTCCAGACAGGCAACCCGTCATAATGAGCAGGATGTTGATGCAACGTGCTGTACATTGAGAGAAAATGGTCAGCAAATGGGTAGGGAAAATTCGTGTCGAGGCGAATTTTTTGGTTTTATCTCATACGACATATATGTACGACGCATAAAAATACGCGTAGAAAACTATTCTCAGTGCCTATCATCCGAAGCATCCGAACATTCGAATCGGCGACGACAATGTGTTGCGACGCGTTTTACGCCCGCCGCTGTCGTCGCCACCGCCACGTGTCTGCGACCGATACGATGCGAGACGCCGAATTTACCAGCAAGCGTTGCGATCGATAGTAACTCGACGTACAGTTTCGTCCTTCGGCGAGCTCGACCGAATTTAGCGGTTATCGGATAAATTAAAGGGGCGAGATCGATTAGCACGGCAGTCGAAAACCTGCGACTAAGTCCTGCCGACTCTTCCTCGACTCTGCTCACTGCGTGCCTTCGTCGCCGTGGATACATACTCACGCGCTCGACTGAGAGCACTCGCGTCCCCCATTGATTTTGAGACAGGCAGAGCACGAAGGAGAGGAGAACAACGACGAAGATGAGGAGGAGAAGGAACAGGAGGAAGACGCGCTGGAGATCATGGGTGCAAAAGAGGGTAGTCGAGGATGGTGGACGGTAGAAACGGCAGGACAGACGACGCCAGGATTTTTGGAACGCGCAGACACGGTGGCGAAGGCCAGACTGCACCACCCTACTGGAATCGATACGTCAATCGTTTCTCCACAGACGACGGGATGGGAAAAGCAACGAATGCGGAGTGAAAGATGAGGGAGGCGAGAGCGAGGCCGGAAAAATAGACGGAGCAGGCCGCCGGGCGAGAGAGAGAGAGAGAGAGAGAAAGAGAGAGAGAGAACTATGTATGTAGAGAAAATACCGATGAGTTTTAACAGGCACATCACATGCAGAATGTATAATTGTATGGTGTAAGCGGAACTTTCTCCCGCAATCCCAAAGACAAACAGAACGTTACGTTAAGATATATATGTGCGAATAAATTCTACCCTTTATACTTCCACTCCCTCCTGAGAAGTAAAGGAGTGAAATACTGAAAGTAATACGGAGAGAGAAGGTAAATCGGAACGTCATATCAAGTTTATTTGATATTTTTTCAACCCCTTTATAGTCCAAATTGATTTGAATTGTTCTTCCGTTCGTGATGGTTTATTTATTTATCACGCGATATTATCATACAATTGACATTTATTTTAGTACTTAAATAGGTATTCTACCTTATTAGGTCGAAAAAATGCCTGTTTTCAAAAATTGTTTGTTAGGAAAAACTATTGAAAGAATTAAGATAAAACTTTTTTTTTATAAATGTTTATTAACTTTTGCAGATTATGTAAATATTTTTTTCTTATCGTAGACTATGCAAGAAGTATTTAATCCACATTGAATGTCGTAGACATGGGAATACACACAACATACGCGCGTACGGACGCACGCGGCCCAACTGTGTCATAGGAATTAATTCGTTAAACGGAACCGCAAATATAGCCACAATGTTTGTACATTTCTGACAATTCTCGTAACTACAGGTAAAGTTGCAAACTGACATAGATACACGATAATAGCATTCCATACTATTGCGAATCTCTAATTAAATAGCATCAGACTTGGCTCGGCCTTAGCGAGCTGCAATAAGCTAAGTTTCTGTCATTTCTATGAAATTAATTCGAAATTTGCTTATTTGGCTCGTCTCGTCATTTCATCGAGAAAAAGTAGGCACTAGTGACGATGACAACAATAATATATCATCCTCACGAAAATAGTCTCTTCGTACAAAAACAAATCTACAAGAACACGAAAAAATTATTAGTATATACTATTGAAAAATTATTGTTTTTCAATAATATTTCGGTAATTTTTTCATATTCTTGTAGTTAATTTCCATACAGATTATTAGTTAACGTAAGGTGTATTTTTGATAAATTCCAACACATCAATGATGTAAAATCACACGAAACGTAACAATGAATCTTGAAAATATATATGTGCACTCAATCGTATCTTGGCAAAGGAACATCAGTTTGCGATTGTGCGTTTCATTTATCTCTCTCTCTCTCTCTCTCTTTCTTTCTCTCTCTCTATCTCTCTCTTTATTCATGAACGATCTATTTCACGATTATGTGCAACATAGCTATATAAGTACAATTGCGTGCTGTGTGCTCTCAGCGTATCACTCCCACACGACATGTACTTACGGGAGCGAAACATTTGAAGAACAGCATGATAGGTCGCACACCTGAAATTCGTGAATTTAGAACTGAGTACCATAATACGGGAAGCAACGTATGTTCACCACACCAAACGAAAAAATATCCACGACATAAATCACACCGACAGGTAATTGAGTTCACGACAAGTAACGACATATAATGCGCGCGGATTGTCCATGTTAACAGAAGGAAATAATTCTTGACGCAATTTTTGGCAAATGACAAATTATACGCACTAATATATCGCTACCATACGCACTTAAACGATAATATTAAAACGCGCTTATAATTTGCTTGCTTGTGATTTCGTTCGTAAGAAAAAAATAGATATAATCTATAAACGATTCATCATCAAAATTATCATATTGTTTAACCTACTAAATTAACCAAAATATAAGCTACTTTGCAAAGCAACTAATTTCGGGCTTCTATTGTAATATCCATTTATGAGTGTGAAAGTTATACAGGATGATTTGAAATAACCTTCTATCACTAAAACCCCATAATTCTGACTAAATTCCGAGACAACTTTTTATTTTGCAAAACTTTGTTCAAAACTTATTTTTAAATTATTAACAGAAACAACTTATCACAGAGTTTTACTATTGATTCAGGATTGTAAATATATTTTGATATTTCATTATTATATTATATAAATGTATGACATGAAAAATATTTTTAAGCAAAAAATTATAAATTTTTAAGAACATGTATTTTTTATATTTAATATTATATAAAAATGTAAAATATTCATTTTATTTATAATAAATGTTCATGTTAATGGAATCGTTTTGTATCCTAATGAATTTTTACAGGCTTACATTATGACTAAGACGAGTCACAGCCAATTCTTGTTGCATAGGTTAGGTGTCTAAATGTCCAAAGGTAAGTATTGGTTCCCGATGAGTAAGAAAAAAACCCAATGCGACGTGAGTTTCATTTTCTGACCGGTGGAATCTCAAATGACCTCAGGTGACTATTTCCGGATTAAAGGCATTCTATAATGCCCTGTCGCCAGTCGCGAAGGATGGCAAAACTATTAGTTATAAAATGCATTTTCGGTCGCAATAGACAGTCGCGTTTGCTAATGGAAGGTTGCCCAACTCCTTGGCGACAGCAGCTAGCGACCAGAACACTTTATTGCAACCCAAAATCGTACTTTGTAATTAATAATTGTCATCCTTCGCGACTGAGGCGACGGAGCGTTTACGACGCATTATGGAATGTCCTTAAAACGGCTGCTAAGGTGTACGTACGAAGGTCCTCGTGGACCTGCGTCTGTGTACTCAACATCTCTACTTATGGCACGGGGAATGTAGTCTATATAGTAATGAGATAGAAACCACTTAACCTGTATACACACGTGCCTAAGGGTCTCTTCGGCCTCGTAATTGCGGCCTTCTCGTTGCTACAGTCTAGCAGGTGCTCAAAATACGAAATAAAACACATTCAAAGGACCTTCCTTTTCAGACAGGTTGAACGACCGGCCGTATATGTACGCAACGGCGAATGCAAGCAGGTTGTATAGTCCGTCAATAACATTAATTAATTACAATTATATATTTAGAATAATTATCGAAGTCGCAATAGCAATTAATTAGTCCTAATAATGTATATATCGATATGGAAGCCATTTTAATCAGATTAATAGCGAAACCGCGGCGCAATATTGCGACCCCCACTCTCTTGTGCAATCCATTAAGTAATAATGCATGTATTAAACGTAGAACGCGGAGGCGGCCGGCGCCGCATCCCTAATCTTCGCGTGTCACATTACTGTTTGCTCGAAACTGCAATTTAAAGTCCAGCCGATGATAACCGCTCATACTTGCGGCAACGTACTATTATCGTTCTTCGAAGCAATGATTTTAAGTAAGTCCGCGATACCGCCACGAATTCGATTGCGCAATCGTCGCGGTGTCGCAGACCGTATAAATTGAAATTACACGAACGAGACGTGTAAATTAGATGTGTAAATCGGAATTACGTCGGGTGCAAAACGCTTGAAGAACTTCTTCCTGGCAAGTCGCGAATACGACATTCGCATAATTATAAGTTCGCCCGGTGATTAATGAGACGATTTTAGGTCGCTGCACGACCATAAAGCGGTCGCTTTTTCTGTCCCTTTCTTACATTCTTTCCCAGCTTCCTGATGCAGCTATTTTCATCGTCGTTAGTCCGAAAATATATGGCAATTAACGCGATATTTCATTTTAAAAATATCTATTTGAAGGAATTATTTCGACGAAAGCAGACGGTATGTTATTACACGATAAAAAGAATATAACACTACGCAGGAGCGACCGCGAATGTAAAGTCGATGTAAGGAGTTTTTGAAATAAAAAAAAGTGATAATTGCCATCACACACGTATACGTGGCCGCGTACAAACGTCCGTTATTATCGTTTTACGCTATACTATTTGATAATGTTAGAGGAAGAGAAAGAGAGTGAGAGAGAAAGAAAAAGAGAGAGAGAGAGAGAGAGAGAGAGAGAAAGGGAGAGTGTGTGTGTCCGTGTGTGTGTCCTTTCCGAGTTTGTCCTTTCCGATTTCGACGAAGTTGATACATATTATAGTACTACTTTCTCATTAATTAATAGTGAGGTGACTCAACGCATCTCTCAAACACTTGCGAGAAAAATAAGTTTAAAGTTCTCTCTCTCTCTCTCTCTCTCTCTCTCTCGGAGATACTCGCTATACCAGAAGCCATAAAAATTGCACGAGCCTTGGCGATGCTGCTCTTATCAGCATCGCATCGCGTCGGTTGCGGATATTTCGCGTAGTTAAATTCAAAATCGATGCATCGTGTTTCGCGAAAGTTTGCAAGTAGGCGAAACGGTTTGGCATACTTATTAATTATTAATTTTATTAATTATTAGGATTTCGTCGTGACCTTTTTGACTCGGAGGTGGTACCTGAGAAGAAAATAAAACGAATAAAAGATCCGCCATATCGACGCATCGATCTTGACTCTCTATAGAAATTACATTCACGATACACTTCTTTCAGTGTGAACAACATTGTGACCCGCATTCTGGAGAAGACATTTTGTCTGCAGCAAAATATCACTGATAAAATCAAGACTGCAAGCTTTCGTTGCACTGGAACTCGATCTTCGATTGGAACTCGATTAGGAAATGGAATGAAACAGGGGGAATTCCAGAAAAAAAGTATTTTCGAAATAATATAGATATTTTACATATTTTGCTCTAACAATCTAAATGTATAAAATTCATAGAAAAACCAGAAAAAATGTATTTTTGAAACATATTTAAAATGTTTTTGAATATTTTGCTGTAACACTTTTAAAAATCACATAAAAATCACAGAAAATAATCATTCTTCATGCGTTCAATATTATTATATTTTAATATAACTGTACATTCAATTTAAATAATTTATTTTCTTAATTGATTGTTGTGTCAGAATCGTGTGCATTTAAATAAATAATATTTAAATTATTTTCGCGTAATGGTGAAGGTAAATAGAATTGTAAAAAAAAAATAGAGTTTACGAATACCACTCCAACACAGTCACAGGTAAATCAAATGAACGATTTGGCTCCGAAAATCTGTCATCTCGTAGAGACATAGAGCGTAGAGCTGTAACGGCTGATAAATCCATCGGATACGGATCACGTCATGCACGCTGGTACCGTCGATATGTCAAACGTTCGATGGTTGCATAAAGCAGAAATTGTCGCTACACTATAGTCACTGCGGATCGCGCAATTAGGAAGAATGTTACATTCGTCAAATGTCGAGACTTCTTTTTCAGCCGTCGATTATTCGTTCCAATCTCGGGTCTTTCCCAAAAGAGTTATCAGTAGTAATCTCGGGATTCATTTTGTAAATTAACTATTACGATTAGCATCTTCCTTGGGGAAGAGAAGGGGAAGAGAAGGGGAAGAGAAGGGTGTAATTTTATGTTCATTAGAAGCATCTATATTATAATGCTATTTTCATAACTATATAATCATTTCTCAAATTAAATCATTATAACTTTAGTTCATACTAACATTAGGATTATGATTCTTTTATTTTTTATTAAATTATAAAGCAAATAAATAAAATAAATATATTTTTTGTTCTATTTACGATATATATCGTATATATAGGTATAATAATAATAATTATTATTACTATATTGAATACTTATCACATAATTTTTATTATAAATTAGCGTAATAATAATTATGTTAGTTTCAAGAATACATTTGTTATTTATACAAATAATACGATTTTATTCAAAGGAAGTATAACACATATTATTAGGTGTATAAATTAATTCTCGCCCTTTTTGACTTAAATTGGATATTTATTTATAAAAAAACAAATAATTACCTACTCTTCAAAGTAATCTCCCTCACTTTCTACGCATTTCCGCTATCTCTCAGGCAACTTGCGAATATCATCTCGGAAAAAAGATGGTGGTTTTGACCGAATAAAGCCATCGATGCCTTTTTCGGACTTCCTCGGAAGATCAAAAGTGCGAATCGGCTAGGCGATGCTGTAGCAACCGGAAAAGGTGATAGTCTGAAGGGACGAGGTCTGGAGAATATACCGCATGAGGGAGAATTTCCCAACCTAAGTTGGAGATAATTTCCATGGTCGCTTTTGCCGTGTATGGCCGTGCGTTGTCGTGCAACAAAATCACCTGCTACTTCCACTACCGGTAAAAGATCTTTTTTCTTCAATAGCGTCACTTAATTTTATCATTTGCTCCTGATAACATTTAGAAATAACAGTTTCATCGGATTTGAGCATCTCATAATAAATAACACCTTTGAAATTCCATCAAATGCACAATATTTTTTTCGAATGAATGTACGGTTTCGCAGTCAATGTCACTGTCACTTGTCAATGGTTGACCCGAATAAACCCATGACTTTCGTCTCTTAGGATTGTCAATATCCATTTTTCATCCCCAATCACAATTTTATGCAAAAAGTTCTTTTGTTTAAATCATGATAAGAAGGACATTGCCGTGGCACAGCGTCGAATTTTGTTTTCAGTAGTAAAGTTGTGAGGAATCCAACGACTTTTCTTCTGTATTCTTCCGAGTTTCTTCTCTAAATGTTAATAGAAATAGCCGGTTGAGTGACTCAGTTCTTCAACAAGCTCCTTTTGCGTTTAACAAAGACTTTCGTTGTGTAATTTCTCCAATTCCTTATCTTCAAATTTTTAGTTGCCCAGAACGTTCTTTATCCTGGAGATCAAAATTTCCAACCCGGAACTTCTGGAACCACTTTTTACATGTGCCACACGGACACAGCATTCTCGCTCAAGGCCGAACAAATCATTTCTTGTGCTTCTTCAGCATTTTTTTTGTTGGAATACGAAAAAGAGGCAGTGCCCCAAGTGCTGCTGCTTTTCGAACGACATTGCTTTTATTACTGTTTTTTGAGATTATGTCAGTAATTCCATCAACTATTATAGCTCGTTTTAAAACTTAGAGGTGACGCTTTAAAACGACTATTCGGCAGGAAAAATCTTCAATTTCAGTAGATGCTGTAGTCGATTTAATGTAGGGGCCGAGAATTAATTTATACACCTAATAGATCAAAAGCGAAGCACAGATGTTGCAAAAAGTGCAATGTATAAATTTGAAATTTTCGCGCGAAAATAATCTGAAAGATTCACCGCCAATGACATTTGTGTCTGATCTTTTAGTTTCTGAGGATGGACGAAATGATCGCCCTTTTATTATATATTAACAAGAAGAAGAAAGGAATAAACGGAGTCCGCGGTAGTAGCGTAAAGCCGGGAATCGAACCCTGGACCTTTCGCTTGCCGGGCGACTACTTCACCACTAAGCTACTTAAGCTCTACGCTTACCCGATAAATCTTACTCACTTCAAATGTTGCTATCCAGGTATTGTTAGAAAACTCTCTTCTCCCTTTTAATACTAATACTTCTCCCACCAGTCTTTATTAACAATTATTTCCGCATAATAATTTAAAATTTATATATAGCACTACACATCTGTGCTTCGCTCTCGATGGCCTAATATTTTCTTTGAATAAAAAAGATATGCTTATAATTCAATTCTTAATGTAATTTTATATAAAATCTGTTTAATTTGTTTTTAATTACATTTATTATTATAATTTAATTATTTTTAAGAAATCACGTTTTACTCACAAAAAGATCTTATGAATTAGGTCACGCAGATCTAAAGCAAACTTTAATAGTTTGCAGGGCGGGGGACTCCAAGTATAAATATAAAATATTAAGTGTAGGTGGCCAGCTATTTAAAAGTTATTAACAAAAAAAAATTTCGGCGTAGTGCTTATACCAATAACAAAACCGAATCTCGAAACGGCACGTAACAGCGTAGTAAGGTGATTACCTGCGAAATCGTAAGTCTGCGTTCGACTTCTTGTATTGTCCTCTTTTCTTTTTTCTCAATAAAATAATATTTCTTTAATTGTTTTGAGAGCAAAAAGAAATTTAAAAAATAAATAAATTTTGGAATAATTAAAATTTATTGATTTTCCATACAATATAAGATTACAAGTTTATATATTATATATAAAAATAAAAATAATAATAATAATTTTATTATAAAATCAATTACATATTTTATTTTAGTATTATAAAAGTAATAAAAAAAGTACCGAATTTTAGTATTATAAAAGTAATAAAAATGTACCAAATCGTTACTTTCTTAGTAATAGTAACGAGTTATTTTTTACGAAAAGTAACGGTAATGTGTTACTTTTTTTAAGTAATATTCCTAACTCTGAATATATATAACAGTTATTTTATATAATTGACTTAACTTTTTCCAGCCTATTGTTTCCCTAATAAGCTACTTTCATCCCTAATTTTCTTCCATCCATGAACGAACATAGTCCGACAAGAGTCGAAAGGGGAGAAAAGTGAATTACAACGAACGAGGCGCGCGCGCGCCTCAGACAGCTGCGAAATTAAGTTCCTACGGCTTGAAAAATCTTGGCACATCCGAAATGACTAGCATAGCGTCGGTAGCATCGAAGGAGTGTGGCAAGGCGGAAGGCGAGGAGGAATATAAATTACATGCGAGAATATCTCGCAGAGCCCATCCCGCATCCCCTCGCTCGTTACCGGTAGACTCGTAACGGGCCGGCTAGATACGAGTTGCCGCTAATTTTTGCATCATTCCGTAGCACGCGCAGACTGGCATTTACATAGTTCGTATGCGCGAGCGAGCGGTTCTGCGACGCGACGGTTCATGTGTCCTTGGTTGGGCGTGGATGTAAATTTCCCGATACACGTCGCGCGCACTAGGCAACGCCTAAGACGGCAGTGACAACGACGACAAAGGTACGACGACGACTCTTTTGCTTATTGCTTTTTAGGCGCTATGTTCCCGTAATTCAAACATGCGGGACTTGACGCGGCTTGGGGGGAGGGGAGGCCGTTTCTAGGGTCGAAATCGATTTTTTGTTTATTTCTTTGCATTTTATGAAAGTACATACTTTTAAGAATCTGTTCCTAAAACTGCATCGAAAAATTCGGAAAATTACGGAAGTCACAGCTTATTGTATATAAAAAACCCCGGAGAATTGTTCGATAATGAAACCGGTCCTTACACCTAGGAACATATTTCACATAGTCATATGAAAAATTGTTCAAAAAGAAAAGAAAAAAGGGACGTTAACAGTTCATTTAATTAATACGCTTTCCAATTATTATGGACTAGCTGCCAGAAAAAAATGGTGTGGAAGGCATGAAAAATTCCATAAATGCTACATTGAAGCATTTATGTTCATCTGACGAGGATCCTGAGCATGATTTATGTCCCGTTGGCATCGACAGTTGGTGCAGATATTGACATGCAAAAATTGCAGGATTATTGGATACATTTGCTTGATCCGCCACTTTTTGCAAAAATTACTGTCAGTATTTCATCATTGTAAATTCTTTACTAATTCTCAGTATTTCTGCAAAGGCAGCACGCGTACACAGGAGAATACGAAGATCGTGAGCGTGCATTTAACTGCGCGTTCTATCCTAAACGATTTGATGCAATATATGTCCGAGTACTCAATTTCGCAGCTGCAAACAGCACTGCCCTTTGACGCCTTTTGCGAGTGCGTAGAATATTCACGTTCGGAAATTATCTTTTTGATTTCGATGCGCCATTCACTCAACTTAATGGGAACATGATCAACAAATGAAAAATTTCATGAGGTAAAACATGCGAGTCTCGCATATTAATATAAGCCGAGAATAATATTTTGAAGTAACACGGGTGGTAAAGCGGCATTTGTAATTAAGTCGGTACCAAAATTTTCTCTCTCTCTTTCTCTTTCTCTCTCTCTCTGATACTGTGAATCTTTGTGTATTTTATATTCCACATATTTTTCTACTTCCGATGTTCTTCCGTCAAACGATATTTAAAATAAAATTTCACAACTCGATCAATCCTTAATTTGTCCCGCGGTTTCGGTAATAATCTTCAGGAGGTAAATTGTAAGTTCTGTCCTTCAACAAAAAAACAACAAACTGTTACTGCGCGTGCGCGTTATCCTTTTAATCGAGGATTAAAAAGATGAAGAAGCACGGCGAAAGTGAGATCGATATCTCTCGCCGAGATAAGACTTTACATTACACCGAAATTATAAATAGCGCCGAAAGAACAAGCAAATTCTTAAACTCCTCCCATCGCCCACTTTCAGAAGCGTCGATAGCGAGTACCATCAGGAAGTAACGAGGATTCCGTTCGAAGTATCTTCGTTCAGCGGAACCGAATACCATCCATCGAATACGGCGGATCGATCAATCGTGACCTAATATCTCTCTCCGCACATCGGGAAAACAGAGACGAAAGTAAAGGAACTCGGAGGAAGAAGACGCGCGCGTTAAGGTGGCAGCTAGCCAGCTAGCGAGCGAAGGGGTGGTTAGGGGGGAGAAAAAGCGACGGGCGCGCGGGAAGGAGAAGAAGAAGCCGCTCTGGCTATATATCGCGCGCGCACGGCCACAGAGAAACAGTGTGCCGCCATAGAAAGCTCAAGAGAGAAGTACGATTGGTGGGGATATTGATCTTCCTTGGGAGTTGCCATGTGCAGCGTTGTGGCGGTCCTCCCTCCGCTCGTAAGCGACTTCGCGATTCTTCTCCTTCGAGAAGCAGCAGCACCGCGCGTCGCGACGCCATTGTCGTGTTGCCTCCACCGCTGCCACCACTGCCTCATTGTTTTCCTCCCTTCATTTCTCGCCCCCGTTCATCCCCGTGTCCGATGACCGACCTTGACGATTCCGCCTTACGCGCTGCTCTTCTCAGGAAGTCGACCATCGATGCTCTCTCGGTCATTCGGGCCACCTACCTCTGACCTCGCAATCCTATATACTCTTCTTCTTCTTCCTCTCCTTTTTTGTCACCGCCGCAAGTGCCATTCGACTTGCTTCGACGCTTAAGGGAATACCGCCCCGTCGTCGAAGATAGATAATCTACCTGCTTAATATCTCCCTGGTGTACGAAAACGACACAACCGAGAATAAGTAATTCCTTTATGCGTCGTTATTGATGATCGCGACAGTGGCGAGATAAAAAATTCAGTCGATACTTCGATATAAGGATATCTTTCAGTTTTCTGCTCTCTCTCTCTCTCTCTCTCTTCGTACCCGCGAAAACTTTTCCTTTTCATGATTCGAAATTAAATTTGAAAAAGTCTCCGGGTAGAAGGGGTCTCTGGAATGTCGCCGCGAACTGTCGTGCTCGTTCAGAGAGAACGGCGACTCGCCGAAGTTTGATGCGATTGATACGACATCTCGCGAATAAAACTGGCCTCGCTCTTCCGTTTGTCTCTCTACGTTCTATTACGTTCAACGCGATGGCGATATCGATATACTTGAGAACCAAGCATCAACGGGATGAGAGGATCCTATGAAGCACCGCGCCGAAATAGAGGAAGCCCCCTTCTTCATGCAGGTTTTGACAGTGAGTATTTGGCACAGCGGGCTAATCGGAGTGCCTGCTAATTGCTCTTTCCCACTCTCCTCATTGCGATAATTTTTTTATTCTTCTGACTATTATTATTTCTGTTCCTACAGCCTTTAGTAATTTAAAGCCAATTCGTTTATGATCCTTTAGATCGAGTAATATTAAAGATGTCGATGTATCGAATAAATTTAAGAACAGTATTTTAAAAAATACTCGACTATATGGATGCTAAACCACGACAGGTTCGAGATGCGATATACTGATGTCTGTCGCTAAATACAATAGTTGTCGCGCATACTTGTAGATCAGGCCACTCTGAACGAAAAATTTTTTATCATTTTTTAAATAACACGCAACTTTTTGAATCATTAATTAAAGGAGCTTCTATAGATGACCATTTTCAATCCTCAATAACTCGAAACTTTGCGTGTTGTTTGCGAAATGGCGGAGGACTTTTTTTATTCATATTGACCTAAACTATAAGTTTATACTATAAGTACAACTTTGAACAATTGTTCGAAAAAAAAAAGAATAACTGTAAGAATATTTCGCTTTTTTCTGCAAACGAAAGAATACAATAGGTCTACGGCAAGTCAATTTTTCGTTTCCACGGGGATCGCGTCGTTACGATAGGACCGCGGAAAAGGATTCCATCGCGGTTTTCGCGCGATTCAACGCGGGCGCGCACGAATTCCAATGTAAAAGCGCGACGCATGAAATGACGAGCCGTAATATCTAGCGACCTGTCAATTAAGCGTCGCGCCGCCGACGCCCACAGCGTGACGCGACTTGATGCGGTCCGACGCGACACGGCGTGTCGGCGACGGAACGCGATGCAATGTAAAACAAGAATTTGAAGGAATAACATGTAATTGGGCATTCCTGGCGAATCGATTAGCCGAGTATTTCGATACGTTCGCGAAATTGCTCTCGCGGTATGATAGATGTCTTCCGAATGGTGCTAAACACGCGTGTCTCTTTAATTTTTAAAGCCCCACCGCGGAATAGTACATCGTACGCACATGGCCCGGGCGTAATAAAGCACTTTATATTTGTCTTTAGAGTCTTGACGTCTGTCATTGATGTACATGAGGATGTTCCATTTTAATCTTTTCCCTCTCCGATGCTATCCGCGAGATTACCATAATTATTGCGTTTCAATTACCATCATAAAATCACTGCGCGCGCACGCGTTCAATATGTTTCGGACCTCTGTTTTATTTTGTCTCACCGGTATTGTTACAAGAGTTTTAGAGTTATTTTTCCTCGATAATTGCCATCTGTTAATCTGTTATATATTTGTGTTACTTTCATTGCTTAACGTTTATTTTGTGTTAACGCAATTATTTGAGTGGGCCGTTTGGGCGACATGTGGGAACATGTTAAATTTAACACAAAATTTTTTCATCCTGCACATGTGATTCCGTTTGACTCGACCCGCATTTATATTTGTCGATTTAACCGTTTCTCTTCTATAAAATTGTTTTCCCGAGGGAAATCAATTTCATGTTATACACCGCGCCCTATGCAGCGCGGTAACTTTTCCCGGATTTGCGAGGTTACGCTATGTTCGCGTCGTTCGCATCGAATGCAGTCCCGTTCCTCGAATTGAACGAACGCGTGTTCGAGCCGATAATGCATACGTATGACGTATATACAATTACGTAATTAAAAAAGTAGTATCGTTCGTGTCACACGACGTAACGCTAACTGCTGGTTCCTCGCAGGACTCGCTCCCGCAGGAGCACTTTGCGCGCGAACGTCCGGAGGGCAATCAGTAGTAATTGGGCAGGCGCTACGAGCGGACCTCGTGATATCTTTATTTCTGGCAGGTGGTCTATCACGAAAAGGTTAAAGAGTGTGCGGCACGAGAAAGAGACATACAGAGAACAAGAGGCTAATCCATAGCACGTTACGTTCAGTTGAATCGGATTAGGAACGACTGTATGTACGAATCATTTTGCCGAATAGCAGCGTAAATTAATATGTAACTCTCTCTCTCTTTTTTCCTCACAGATGCGACGAATTTACGAACACATTGATGAAATTGAATCAGATGTCAAACTTTCTTTGCTATTTTTTTAGATTTTCGACATAAATCGAAAACGATGCTGACATACACGTATTCTCGCATGACCGGAACGAACGATCTATTTACGGGGAAAGGCAGATTAGCTACACTTCCTTTGGAACAAATTTCACGTTAGCGCTGAGCGGATACTCGCTCGCGCCTCAATCGATTTCTTGGGACTAACGCGCGTTTTATGTTCGCCGCGTTCTCATATATACCTGATCATGTTTGTGCAGCCGCGCGTTTGACATGTTTGGACGAGACCGCCAAGTAGCACGTCCATTGTTCAGCATCGCCGAAGCATTAGCGCGATATGTAGAGACGTCACTTTCTCCTTAAGAGCAGATGGAAGATTTTGCGCTCGATTGTTCTGGCTTTATATCATCGAGTTCACATATGGAGTTTTCCTCCGTCACATATATAATTTCGCAAAATTATGTATCTGCTTTTTATTATCCTACGAATCTACCTCAACATCGCGTTTCGTTTCAAGTCGATTTTACATAAACCAACTTTTTCTCATAAATAGAGTGCTCAATATAAATATATTATTGTAAATGTGTATTATTACATTAGTTACATACTGAAAGATTGATTAAAATTAAAATTGCCGCGTGCATTCATCTTGTCGCTCCGTTACGCAACAATGTGTAAAATTATTACAGTAAAAAAATGTAGTATTAAAAAGGTGAAATCGATGAGAAATCGCTGAAGCACTGGGCTGTCTGAATGAGTTTTCGCCATTACTGGAGTAAATTGAAGAATGCATTTCTGATACATTTTTCATATCGGCGAAGAAACATCAAAGTCCCTCAATGGAATCGTAATCATATATTGAAAGTTATTTATTATAATTATTATGATTTATTATGATTATAGTTGTTGCTGTTTCGTGCTTAAGTCTCGACGAAACGACAGAGAATCGAGGTAATGCAGTATGAAAAATAGATAAAAAGGAGAAGGTGGTATTATAGCTCTTACAGATATTATGGTCCCGCTTTAATATCTCCGCTATTAAATGACGAATTTTAGCCATTACTTATGGAATCATTTGTTTAGTAGCCCGCTGTTACGCACCGATGTTAATATGCCAATACACAATAATGGATATTCGTTATAACACATTTTTACTTTCGAATATTCCGAAACGTTTTCAAAGTATGTTTTACATATTTTTATGCATTTAATTACACATACTTTCTTATTCTTCTGAAACTTTCTCTACAGAAAAGTATTATTAATAATCACCGAGAAAAATATTAATGATTAATCACTGGTTAGTATTTCAATGATTTTTTGGTGAATTAGTGCAAGAATTAATTATTGCGAATATTATTTGCAGCAAATTATGTTGATGCAAACGAGATGAAATAAACTAATGTTGATTGATTTCGATCCTAAAGTGGTCACCCATATCTTAATGGTAGTGAGCGTTGTTTTACTTCAATTATCGAACGGGAATTTCTGATACTCTGACGACTATGGCAACTTTTCTGTTTATTATTGTGCACAGATCGACAATAGCTTTAACATCTAGTGGCGCAATAATAACTAATATTTTTCAGTCACTCACATTGTGTTGACGTATTCGTGTATCATAATTATCAATCAAAGAATGATTTCTCAACTATTATTCAGAGGGAAAGATGATCGTAATATTTGTAATATAAAACATAATAACGTATAAAAAAAAGGAATGATATTTGATATATTTTTGTCACACTATGAAATACACTCTATGAAATAATCAATATTCGTAACATTAAATATGCAAACCGTTGCAAACATTAAAGCAATTATATCGGCCTATATATTAGGTTTGTGCATAAGTTCTTTGAGCTATATATTTAGACGCACTGAAATTCTTGGTGCGTAATCTCTTCAATTAGTTAGTGTTTTACGTTAATACTGTTGGTTAACCTATATATGACAGTTCGTATTTGTTTATTTAAACACATTTTTAATTTAATTAAAAATGGAGACCGAAAAGGTGCGTATCTGGCATTGTATGCCGCATTATTTTCATCGCGGAAAATTTATCACTGAAACAAGCAGAATTATTTGCGAGATCTGCGGTGAAAGCCCTTAAACGCAAAAAGGAGCGATTAGATCCAAGACAACTTTCCGCCTCAACACTAAGGCGCAACATTCACAGGCATAAAATTCTCCTCTGTATTTGGTGGAATCAAAATGCGTGCTCTATTATGAGTTGTTCAAGGTGCCTGATGAAACGATTACTGCAGAACGCTACAGTCAATCGTACCGGTTGAACGAAAAATTCCAAGAAAAAAAGGGAACGTGGAAAAAGAAATCAAAAAGTCATCTTACTCCACGACAACGCTCGGCCACATGTTGCTTCCGCGAAAAGACATCTTACTGGAGCTTGAATAGAAAGAGTCCTATCACACCCGACTTATAGTCCAGACCTTGCTCCTTCCGACTTTTACCTATTTCAGTCAATGCAATACCATCTCTCCGGTATGTGATTTAGAAATGAGGTCGACGAATTTATTGCATCGAAAGATCTGTCATTCTTCAATCAAGGAATCCATTTGTTGCCCGGAAAAATGGCCTCAAGTTGTAGCAAGCGAAGGAAAATACTGTGATTAAACATGCATATATTGTTTCTTTGATATACATAAATAAAGCCGTCAGGAAAACCCCTAGGAACTTATACACAGACCTAATACATCAGATTCGCTCTCTAATTTTCCGTATAATATTCACTTAAAGATTTAGAGCGGAATAATTCAATCTGTATAAGTGAAAGGTCACTCGATTTCGGATGACTCGGCTGTCGCTCTACTTTCCGACTGGAATTTCGCTTAAAAAAATCTAGAGAATTGCAATATCTCAGCCCGAATATCCTGTAAATCGTAACATCGGTCGGAAAGTTTCGGGTTAAACGAAAAGAGCAGTTCAATCGGCCATACGAACCTTGAAGGCAGGAAGGACCGTCGCGAGGTCTGAGGGGGTCCGGGCCGTGGATGCCTGATTGGTGGCCCCGTAGCTCCGTTGTTGCTGATAGCTGCAGAGATTTTTGTGAGCACTGGCCTGAGCTGTGTAAGCCGACACTGATAACTTCATTTCTCCCTGTTCCCGACAAAGGGTCTGATTCCCCCGGCGGCACCGCGGAGGCCAGGTCGCATCCTGGGTCTCTCGCGAGATATCCTTTAAGCCACCTTAAAGGATGGCGCGCGCGTCTACAGATCGCTGCTCTTAAAGTTCCGAAGCTGGTGGACAACACCGAAGGGAAAAGGAGCATGGACGAAGCCGAAGACCGAATTCTATCCCTTCTCGTGGCGCGTTAATGTCGTCGATACTCTCTCTCTCTCCTTCTCTCTTCTTCTCCTCTCCTACTTTCTCTCGTCCACCGCTCGCAGGATCTTCCCAATTTCCGTCGCTTGATCTCTTTATCCACAGTTTTTACGTATAATCCCACTCTTATCGGCGACCAGCCGACTTTTTATCGCGCAAACTAAAACGCGCGCGCTACGTCCGATCCAGCCGCGTATCCCCCTGACGCCCGTACTTGCCCTATTTTTCAAGAGCCTCGTTCCCCTCGCGTCGTCGTCGTCGCCCGTGTTCGCGCAACGATCGAGCCGCTCCTCTACAATCAGCGAACGACGCGGGACGAAACGTCGATGGGTCCGCCATGAAATTTAAGGATCGTTTCCGGTTAAACGCGACAACGAACGTCGTCGGACTTTTTTCTTCTTTTTTTCGAGAGAAGTTCCCTTCGATTCGCGAGCCACCTTGAAGATCCAACGCTGCGGATCTCTCACGTGAGCCTCGTTTCCGTGGAGTACGACATTATTGGCTCGTTATCAATTTGCCAGCCGGTCGTTGATAAAGAAGAAGTCATCATCCTGAGACACCATCGGGTCCTCCCCCGACTTCTCTCCGCGGCCGCTGATTTCCCGTGAGAATGCACGACACAAGCATATATGACCTCCCGTCTCTCTTTTCCCCCTGACTCTTCAGTGGCTCTCTCTCTCTCTTTTCTTCTTTCATTCAATGTTCTCCAACGCGATGTGCTTTGTTAGGCTGCGTTTTCAGGCTTTAGATCGATTGATACGACGGCGCTCGCGAATTCTCTCGTCGTCCGGTGTCTGACTTTGTACGACATCCGACCTGTTCCGTTTTCCTTCAATCTTCCTCGACTTCACTTTCTCGGCTGTGACATTTCCGCCCCTGCGAAATCGCCGCGCGACATTCGGAGTACTTCGTCGAACACTCGGTTAAAATTAGGGGATGAAACTTTTCGTTTTCTCAATACATGATAAATACTTCTCTCGATGTTTTCGATCTCTCTCTCTCTCTCTTCCTGTTCCAACGTTCGTGATTCAATCCTGTAAGCTCTCCTGCTTTACACAATTCCGCTTTATGCAAACATGATTCACGCCGAACGGAATGATCCACGAAGTTTCGGGAGAAGATTAGAAGCGAAAGATGAGGTACAAACACACTCCGCGCGTTTATGTACGTATTGTTGATGTTAATTAGAAAACTTACATCAGGTGTCTGTTGAATGTAGCTCAACACCGGTGGAGCTCGGTTCACACCCGCGATCAGTCGACGAGCTCGTATTTAACGCGCGACTTCTCACATCCGGTTATACTCGATAAGTACGTCGGTTGCGAGCCTCAAGAGAAAACGCACGAGGACGCGAATCCTGTCCTTCGATACTTCTGTGACTTTGCGCAACTTCGATTCCTCTCCATCCTTCAGTGTCCCGTGATACACTTATCACACTCGCGAAATCACTCGTACGACAACAATCTGAAAGGAATCTCGCGAATGGCGTCAGATAGCCACGTTCGACCCGTTCCTTCACGCCTCGGCGATATCAGTTCATCGAGTTGCGACATATGACGGCGTTGACGTTACGCGCACCGCGATTCCGTGAATTTTCCCTAATTTACGCGCGACGCACTTGCTGACCGCCGGGTACTTCGAAGAGAAAAAACGCACCCCGTCAGCGGATTAATCGAGACGACAGTTCGGACAGTCGTAGCGCCGTTCTTTTCCCTCTCGCACCTTCGCTTAGGTCTTCTTTCTGCCAGTCGTTTGTTCGATAGGAGATCACTTCTGATGAAGCTGGGACGAAAGCCAAGCACCGGACGCGACATTCGATAGGCCTGAAACTTTGGTCGTTGAATGTTCCCGAAGATTCATCAATCGTTACCGGAAACAAAAAACGGGTTTATTCGGCTTGCCCAGTTTGATCACCTTTGCTCAGTTCAGCGGAGACAAAATGGTTTGCGTTTCGCCGCGGCGATTCTTCCCGTTGTGAATTTGAACAGGTGAGAGAGTCAAAAGTACCATCGTGAGGCGGCACTTCCGAAATTCTGCAACATCATCATGACAATCCGAGGAATAGGACACGGTCGCTCGTAATTGATAAAGTTTTCATGCACTCGTAACTGGATATCGCCGACTCGGCTTGTTCACGGTATACTTGTGGCGATACTCGCACGATACTCGACGTTCGGCGGCATGTATCGAATAACAGGAGTAAAACGGGGCACTGTCCTCTGTGCTTTATTCAGGCTCGTGCAAGAGGCGATTTATCGCCTGTAAAAACGAGAATC
Source organism: Dinoponera quadriceps (assembly GCF_001313825.1). NCBI lineage: Eukaryota > Metazoa > Arthropoda > Insecta > Hymenoptera > Formicidae > Dinoponera > Dinoponera quadriceps. The sequence continues at coordinate 843,654 of NW_014554488.1, read as the reverse complement.
GCTCGAATACGATCAGGCTTAGGTCCCGAAAAGAAGAATAATTTGCGAAAGTGTGCGTGCAGTCAGTAAATGATAAAACAATTCCAACGATAGGGTTAGATATTTGTGATGTTTATCCACAGATGCGTATTCGTTTTCTAGGACTGTAAAAAAGAAAAGAAATGAGTGTCCTAAAATAAGAATGTTTAAAATAAAGGGTTATGGCATATGTATTTTGGATTACTGCGGTATACCGAACGACAGCCGTGCGAAGCGAATTGTGGGATGACGGAATAACTTGAAGACAAAATACGACAACGTCATTTCCGAATATCTACCGTAACAGGCATACAGACGGTAGAAAAATGAATCTCGGCATATTCAATCGTACGTGGATTGTGCCATAAAACCATTGCCGCGAAAGGAAAGACGATCGACCCGTCGCGAAGAGAAGGACTTAGCGCAATGATTTTTCAGTATCCTTTAGCCTTGCAATATGTATAATATATGCGTATAATCTCCCTCCTTTAATATTCGAGCGTTTGCAATAAGACAAGAGGCATCTCGTGCGTTCTCAAGATACACCGGATCGCACGCGATGTCACCACGAAGAGCAACGATTGAGTTGGCCTGGGAAAGAGGGGAGGACGTTTAGCAAATTTTCGCTATCTGCAATCTTTCGGATATATTTCCAGCATACGAAGTACGCGCGATCCGCGATCCTTGAGTATATGTGCAATGAAAAGTGAGTAATGTTTCCCGGCAGATATTCGATTTTGTAAACGCTGACGTGACGTGAGAAGAGAAATGAACCCAACGGAGGCGACCGGGTGATACAAGCGAACGCAGGAACAACGATATTTCACGCGCAGTCGTCCTTCCACGCTATACCATATATATACATGTGAGAGAGAGAGACGAGCATATTCCGCGCCAATCGCTCGATCGCGCGAATAAAAGCCTGACGTTTTCTCCAGGGATGATGTTCGATCGCGCGCGCGGAGGAGGATAACGTGTAGGAGACGTCGTCGCGATCACGAGAAAACGAGAACCTCCGCGGGGATGGCCCGTCGAAGCTAATTAGAGGAAGTTGTTGATGAATGACATCGACGATGCGATATAGATGAATGGACGACGCATATCAGAACCGACGAATGCGGCCGACAAGTCCAGCTACGAGTAATCGCGTTAAACGGAACGAGCGACGAACAAACGACGCGACGCGACGTGCGCGGCGTTAATTCCCGCGACGACGCCACGCAACGTTGATCGAGGCCACCGATGACGATGACGACGATGGCGCGGCATCGCCAGCACGGCCGCCACTCACGGAAAATTCAAGCGAATACGCTTCAGCGACGGTCCTTCAGGAAAGGCTGGGAAACGCGAAGAACTCGGGCGGAAAAATGCGCGACTATGCGTGAGCGGAAAGCGCGACGTGGGGCGCGCACCGTGTAACATTCGCAGCTCAGCTGTAACTGGATTATCGGCGACATAACGGCGACACAACGGCAGAACACTCGAACACGGAACATCGACTGACCACCGCCGACCACCGCCACGAGGTGGTCTATTCGACTCGCTCCGTCGCTCTATATTCGCCTCTCGCGCGTCTATAACCCGATTAAATATTATCATAAACTGCACGCACGTGTCGACGATGACGACGATAACGATGAACCGCTACCTGAGCTTCCGCTACGCGGATGAAGCCGACGTCAAAAAAGGCGGAAACGGGGGATTCGACTTTTGCGCGATATTGTATTCGCTCCGGCCGGAATTTCCTCCGGTATATAAAGAGTATTCTGTTTCTAGCGCGCGTTTCATCGTATACCTCACAATGGCGGTGCGATTTTTGTGTTTGATAAAACCCAAACTGAACGGTAGATCCCGACGCATGGTTTCCGACTTGGCACGTCTATCGGGACGGCCAATTTTCCAAAAAGAATCCCTCGCTCGGTCAGAATTTCCGACTGAAAATCCGAGAGTCGCGATTAATTGACGATCGTTTTGACGGATTAATGGATCATTTTGCGCAACAATAGTGCGCATCTCTCACGAATTCTCACTCGTCTTCCCTTCTTTTATTCTCTTTTCCTTAATTTATCTTCTTGTATCGTGGAGTACTGCTACTTATTTGTGATTACATGTATTCAGTGCAACGAATAGTGACCGTGCAATTTGACGCGAACGTCGATATCGCGTATTCGATTGCAGCATTCTGATCAGGAAGGAATTAATTAAAGTCACCGTTATTGCTCCCTTATCCTTCTCTCTCTCTCTCTCTTTCTCTCGTATTTCCGAAATGCACCAAATCGGACGGTATTATCAATCTATCAAATCGCCAATTACAAAGGATTCACGAGTAACCGGGGATCTACCGAGCTATTTGAGAAAGCTCTCGCCAGGGCTTTATTGGGTGAAGATGACTGTTCGAATAAAAGAAGAGATGCAGAGTCTTTTTCTCAATCGTCTCTTTGAACTTCAAACTGTCAAACATGACATCGTGTCGAAGAAGATTAAAATAACGAACGGATGAAATTATTATCAACGAACAATTGAATTAATTTTCACGCGTGTATTATTTGGCGTATTGGGATTTTTAATTTTAACGTTACACAAGTTTTGTATTTTAATGTAATTACCTGAAGAAAACTTACGAAGAGAATTGTAACTATAATACTTCAAAAGTATACAAATTTTAGTATTTAGGGGACTATGTATAAATTATTCGACAAACTTGCGTCACCGGCGAAATGTCGAGACAACAAGCGCCCGATTGGAATACAAATGCACGCTGCGCAGAAACAACGAGCAGAGTTCCGCAAAATTTCCGTTCCAGAAGTTTCCGTTACGCGAGCCCCGTCCGATTGAAACAAACGGAATCCGCGTTGTAAGAAGGTTAACAGCCCGGCTAATTTTCCCAATCTCCCCTCTTTTTGCTATCGTGTTTTTCTAGCGAAAAAGATCCAATTCTAATCGGTGTTTCCGCTAACGTTGTGTTATATGAAATTATAGCAACCGCGATTACCTCTTTCTTACGACAACACCCCATGTGGACGATCTGACGGATCACGTTGGTTTGAGACGGGGAAATCGTTGGACCGGGCCAATTATAGAATACCTCGTCGCTTCCTACATCTAAGACTGTTTATATTCCACCGGGTCGCGGACGTTTTATTTTAAAAAGATCGCTCTGAATTAATTATACGGACCCCGTGGTGTCGAACCCTCGAAATATCCTCGTGCAAGCACGTCATCCGTCTGTCCTTCCCTCTGTGCAGCGAGGGGGGAGGAAGATTGGCGTAATTGTTTCACGTTTCTATCCTTCACCTGCCAGTTGAATACGACGGGTGAGAAATTCGAACGAAAAAAGGTAACGGCGCGATCATTGACGCAGCGCGCCGCACTTCATGAACCGAGGAAGAAAGAGAGAGAGAGAGAGAAAGGCGGAAATGTCAAACGACGTCCCGCCAACGTCGAGACGAGTAGCTGTTAAGGCTACAATGAGTACAATACTGAAGGAAACGACTTCCGATTATCCGGGAGATCGCTCGCACACTCGTAAGAAATAAAAGAGCATTCTTTCGTGTGTGGCGGTAACCTAAACCATCTCGGTGAGATGAGAGAATGGAATCGACGGAAACAAGTCGCATCCGCAACTTGATCGAAGATGGTTCCGCTCATAAGTTCCCCTTACGCCGCGCACTTACGACAAGTATCGTGGACGATATAAGCGTGTTAAAAAGCTCGAGTCGAGGATTGCTCGCAAGTTACTTCTCGAAGAGCCATCCGATTCTCCTCGGCGGAACACACCACAAGAACCGTTCCGTATATATCAGAATCTTATCGCAGTGTCGCGCGCATACCAATCTTCGGAGGCTTCTTTCTTTACGCGTCGCGACGGAAAAACCGCGCGCGAAGATCGACCGTCCCTACGACGATGGACCACCACAAGCGAACTCACGATCCACTCTTCCCTCACTCTTTCTTTGCCTTTTCGTCATAATGGGAATCGATGGATCCACCAGGCACCGATGTGTCAAATGTCTCACGACGTCGTCATCACGGTGGGCAAGCACCAAATGTCATCATCAGTCGGCGTGATCGTCCGCGCGATTTCGTAACGCGGCAGAAACACTCGCGTCCGTCGTCGGAAATAAAGCGACCGGTTTCGCCGGGACTGACTGGTATTTTCTCACGCACGTGTCGCGCGATCTCCGACGACGAAAGTCACTAGAAGCAGACCAGTAGCGACCCCCGCCTGACGAGAAGACGGAGGGTGTGAGAGAGGACGTCGTCGAAACGACGACGGCGGCGGTGGTGGTGGGTGGTGTGTGGTCGCGACACGAGGGGAGATTCTCGACGGGGTGGAAGGCAGCGTCGGAAGAGCTCGCGAGAACGCCGTACGAAAGCGGATCGGCGGAGATGAGTGCAGCGGGTGGGTCATATTTCCCCCACTACAGCGCTACACCCACGGATTAAAAGGCGAAATGCCACCCCTACTGCGCCCCCTCCTACTGTTCCGCCGCGAGATCCTGCGTGGTCCGCGCTCTCATCCTCCGGGGGGATGCTGCGCAGTCTCCGGAACAACATTGGCACAGTGTGCCACCGAGCGCGCCCGAAATCCAACTCCGTGTACGGCGCGGTGTCTCACGGATCGTCATCTGACGACTCTGCGAGAATCTTCAGTCGATGGAAACCGAGTAAACCGAGAAGATAGATGTCGACCGCGATATTCTGTCGACTCGCGCTGCCGCTCAATTTCGAGCCGAGCGACCACTTAGGGCAAATGTATAAAACTAACTTATCGTGGATACACGACACGTAAGTCACGCTTTGCGATGCCTGCTTGCAACGTTTTTGCAACGCGAATTTCTTAATATCGATGTAAACATATAACACTATTCATCTGAGATAATTATTATTATCTTTTCTCATCATGCAAACATCGAGCTGTATTTATTATATTATATTCGAATTATTAAGAATAAAAGAATCGTCACGCCGATTAACAAGTTTCCAAAATTGACCGGCGAAAGATGCATCATATCGTGTAGGATTTATCGTATTTACGAAAGCGAAATGTATATCATTTTAGACGTCTTCATGCCGTTTTCAAATTTTTTAATTTACCCGTCCACCCAACAATCCATGTACCTATAGATTCTTGAATCGAACGAATTCGGAAACATTTTCTTTAAAAGAGAAAAGGAGAAAAAGAAAAGGAATTCGTTAATCAATAGTCGAGGAATTTACAAATAAATTCTCTGGCGTCACTCAATCGATTTGGAACAGCCTATATAAGGAAAGGAACAACTGTTGTGAAGGGTCCTTTGTGTACACTATGCCATCTATTATTGTACGTAGCAACCTCTCACCTACTACTTTACATTCTCTACAACATCCCGATAAAGTACATCCTACAAAGCACATTTTATCCAAAGAGTATTCTGCAGAGATCATTTTAGGATATCGCAATGTAACTGTGAGACACTTTAAGATAATCTTAGTTACCTCCCCCACCCTCTCAGTATACATACAGCAGATAACAAGTGCCCTCATATCTGATATTGTAAAGTCATTTTAAACGACGTTCATTTGCGTATATGCTTGTGAGTTTAAAAAATATCGCAAGATATGTACCCCAAGGTAGAAAATAGACGTTATTTTGACGTTAAATTTTGGCCGTTCACTGATCCGTATCCGCTCCGTATTCATTCGACCTGGCCTCCTCTGATTACCATTTATTTCGAAGTCTACAAAATCCTTTGAATGGTAAAAACTTTATATCTTTGGAAGGCTGCGAAAAATACCTTCTGCAGTTCGTCGCTGCGGAAAAATGACGACTTTTGAAAATCCAGAATCATGAAGCTTCCTCAAAGATGGCGAATGGTAGTGGAACAGAACGGCACATATGTGTGGTTGTTTAAATATATATATATGAATATATAAAAAATGTTTTTGAATTTTACTTAAAAAATCGCACGAACTTTCGGAACAACCCAATATTAAGTATCTCTCCAATCTCTTGAGTCGCTTGACGTGGGTTATTTTCCATTAGTGCTTTTATTTGATTCTCATCAATCTTAGTCGGTCCTCTCGAATGTTGAGCGTTTTCGATAGAAATTCGAATTTCTTATACGAAACTTATCGAACTTATCGCAAACAAAAATTGGCACAGTCGATCGCTGGTGACCTCTTCACCATATGTCGCACATATCTTCCCAAACAGCACACGACACGTCCCATGGACGTTCTGTGGACGTCCTTAGGACATAAAGACGTCCTCAGGACGTCCCTAGAAGACCTGTGCTGTCTGAGTTCTTTTTAGTATGCACAACGTTTTTATCCTTACGATAATAAAAAAACATAATGTGCTGAAAATGCACTTTATTTATTATAACTTACAAGCAGTAATTTTTTTGTTTAGTCTGACGTAATAATTATTTTCTACAATCAATTTCCCAACGTTCTAAATAAACTATATTTTATTATTTTTAGTGTTCTCGATAGACGCAAGGATAAATGTATATCGAAGGTTTATTATTGCATGGTTGGACATGTAACTGCATTGCCTAGTAGAGACAAAGCACAGTAGAAATAGACAATAAGATTGACATCATCTGCCGTTGGGCTGTTTGATCCAATATCCCCAAGTAGCAAAAATTTTACCATCTGCTTCCTCGCTGGGATTACGAAATACTTTTATTTTAACACGTGGAACGTCATCTGCGAACAAATAGTAACTACATACTCATCCAATCGCATGTATGTACAATACCATTATTTCTTATCTCGCATCCATATATATTTAGAACAACAATAACATCTAGATTTGAATATCTTCGTGCCCAGGAACAATTATCGCCGCATCATCGGCAATATTACCTTCTTTCATGATTCGATGCTGCGAAATATATTTCGACTGCGTGCTGCAGCTAATTGTTGTAAACATCGTCTGAAGTAGAATGAGTATAAACAAAGCGCACTGCAATGAGATATAAATCCCACGATTATTCAATATGTATCAAATAAGATACCAATATCTGTTCGAGAAAAGATAATTATATACAAGATGTCTGTAGCTAAGCGTCTTCATTTCTGTTGTTTTAATCTCTAAATAAGAATAATAAAACACTTCCAATACAAAACAAATTTTGTTTATGTATCTTAAAATTTTAGTCTCAAATAGTTTTACACTTCTCATTAGAAAAATATGAAAACGTGCAATGATTTATGTAAAATAAAATTACTAATACTTAAACACATTCTTGATCCTGAATACTTTCGTTACTTTAGCCTCTTGTTTAGCTTGTTTAGACAAAAGAAATGGAGCTTTTAATAAGATAAATATTTTTTATATCTTAAAGTTGCGATAATTTCAAACATTTCTATATAAATTTATGTTTTTTTGTAAAATAAATAATTATTAAATTGCCAATACATGACAGATAAAAAAATTTTGCTAATTATATTGATACCTGTTGTAAGTAATAATGAATTATTCGTAAAATAAATTAAGCCGTTTGAAATTATAAAGATAAATGAGCAAAATTTTGCGATAAAAATTAAGTATATAAATTAATTTGCTAACTTTATATTAAGAATTAATTTTGTAAAATAAGTATCCAAGTATTGATTGACATTTTCTTAATACAATGTATTCCCTTGTTAAATATTTATATATATAGAAACCAATATTAAAATAATATATTTTTACTTTTAAGAAATTGTTTGTTCTCTTTAATTCATACATTAATAACACAAAAAGATTATCTTTTTAACTAGATTTCATAGAAGCCATCTTCATAGTGCTCTTAATAGTTCAAAGAAAGATTGAAAGATGTTTACCTTATTTTACAATTCATCTCGCAATATATAAATTAGAAAATGCAAAAATGCATAACTCGAATTAGTGAATGAGTTACTGCGCGATCCATCACCGACTTACCACTGATTTCATCGCTATATTCGCGGTGCGATTGACCAGATCATCGAATTAAAGGAGGTGCTTATATGCAAACGAGTTACAGTATTTAGAGCGGGACTGACGTCGACAGTTCTCTCCGCGGTTTGAAGGATCGTTTTTCCCTGGAGAAATCTGTATTGTCTTACAAGCGACAACGAAAGAAATAGTAAAAACGTTCAACTTTCCAATTGCTTCTCACTTGAGCGATTTGTCTGTAACATTGGTCGGATTCGTCGCGCCGCTGCAAAGACGCGTTCAATAGGCACAGGTACTTCCAAACGGTCACGTTACGATTTTAATTATAATACGATAAATTTTATTATTTTATTTATTTTATCGCTCTCCGTTAGACCTGTTTCAACTTCCATGAATCGCTGAAACAATTTTATACAGATACGTTTTCCCATCATTCGCAAGAATTTCACACATATAAATTCGTACGATTAGGCATGCAAAATTTCTTCGAATTTCCACGTCGAACAACCTGTGGTATTTATTGATGACATGATTAAATTTATCTTTTAAAATACGGTGAAATATCGCACGTGTTAAGAGAAACTTTTAACGCGCTCAACGTTCCTTTTCTTTTCCTGCTGTCATTGATAGCAAGAGAATAATATTAATATTTCTTCGTTTAATGATATTTCGATTCATTTTTTTTTTTCTTTAATATGTTACTTTTATATTTGTGGATTCAGAGTAACTCAATCGCAATCCAGATCACAATCATAGTGTGTTTGGGCAATCCGCAATCCATAGTCTAATACGAGCTTAGTAGCTCGTGTCGCGGATTAAGATTGAGAATGGATTGAAATTTGATGAATCAGAACAAAGTTCATTAAACTCAAGTTTAGTTAAACTTTTTCTAAATTGTCAAATTTCGAACCAATTTCAATCCTAATCCGTAGCGTGACATGAGCGTAAAACGTATCGTAAGAATTAACCAAACAAACGTATAGGATTGTTCAATAATTACAAAGCGTACGTAAATTGTGCTTATAATTAAGCACAGAAGGATTGATCGCGTTGCAATTGACCATCACTAGACCAATCACAACTAGCCGTGATTTGGTGATTTTCTAGTGTCGTCCAATCGATGTAGCCTGTGGTCAATAGAGACGTGACCAATCGAGTCCCACCCGTTAAGCATTATAGTTTACGCATGTTTTATGATTGATTGGACTTCTACACGTTCGTTTATTGGCTAATTGTGCGGAGGCCTTAATAGCGCGCTCCCTGAACTCACTCTCAGGCTGCCTCCCTATGCGGCATAACTTGCGTAAGAATAACTTGCGTCGGCCAATCAAATCGTCTCAATTACCCGATTACCAATTACCACGGCAGATTTGATTACATTTCTTGAATTAGTGTAATCGGTCTAGCTAAAAAGAACAAACCATATTTGTAAAGGCCTTTAGTATCCTCGGCCACAATACTGAACTGAGCTGGTCGCTTCGTAAAAGTAATGGTCTGTAATAGTCTATTTTTCCATAATTTTGGGGCGCGAGTATAAATATAAATGTTGATCTCAGAGCTGTGCGCGGACGCGTTGGAATTGAGTAACATCAGCATGTCGGCAGCGCTGATCATGTAACTATCCCACGTCGTCGCCGTTTTACGAGCGAGCGAACGGACGAGTTTGGAACGAACAGCTCGACGTGTCGAGATCTTTCGGCTGAATGTCAGAATATCGTCTCCGATCGGTGGTTCGAATCGCAGAATACCGAAAATAATTAAGAGCTTCATTAAATCAATCAATTTGAGTGTTCGATTGGATGCCGCATTTCTGAAACTTGGCGATTCTTGCATAGGTCAGGCGTCCCGCTCGCCAACGATTCCAGGAATAATCGTTGGATCGGTTACCCTTCAGTGCGTGTAAGTTGAAGGAGATATATTTATGAAGAGGAACCTGAAGATTAACTTTTGTTCTAACATTATATGGATACAGAGAATATTTGAGCAATGATAAGGTGGAGGAAAGAGGCATAATGATATTGTGTCCCATTCTAAGACATATCCATTAGAATAAAAAAGAAGAATGCCAGAATATCCGCGAATGACAAAATTAGGATATACTATTTTGACGAGATCAAGATCGGATCTGCGGTTCAATATTTAGTACTGACAATTGTATGTGGTCATAGCCTGTGAGAAAGAATGGGCTTCTCCACAAGCCTACAAGGCCAGGCATCACATGAGGCGTTGCTGGGTCGTCAGGATGCCGAGATCAAGCTGCTAGAAACTATGAGAAGATGTCTTACGACAAAGGTTAAGTCTGATCGAGAATATGCCTCTACTATCTCCTCGCTCACTGCTCAGGGAAAGAAGATTGAACGCAATGAGGACCTTGTTGGAAGTCTCATAGCACAGGTAGTTTGTGTGTGTTTGCGCATGCATTGTTGTTAGATATTTGATGCATGTAAAGATATATATGTTATCGTGTATTACAGAGTTGGAGAGATATAATGGACTCTATCGATCAGACGGCAAAGTTGATTAAACTGCAGGCTGATTCTATTGAGAATATTGTGATAGATCAATTGAGCGCTTTGTATTCCGAAAGGAGGAGAGCCAGAAAGCTGTATCAGGAAGAACAGACTTGGCTAAATAACCAGTTTCAACAAGTAAGTAAAGTAGAATATATGTTGTGCGCAATGAAATGTCAATGACCATTGACAGATATAATTCATTAGAAATTTGGATAAATTCTAACAAAAATTACGTTTGTTCATGGTCTACTAAGTTTAACAACTTCTTATTTTGTGCATTATCTTTAAGCTGACAGATGATGTATCTAGGAAAAAAATGGAGTATCAGAAGAACCTGGAAATGTATAAATTGATGAGGTCGCGATTTGAAGAACATTATGTTAAGTGTAAGTATTTCATATTAATCTTGTTGCAAGTTATAAGAACCATTGTATTTGCTTCATAGAAATGCGATACAGTAACATGATATGTTCCAGCTGGTAGGGGTGGTCGCAAGTTGGATGAAGTGAGAGAAAAGTACCAGAAAGCATGTAGAAAACTTCATTTAACACACAATGAATATGTACTACTATTGGGTGCTGTGACAGAATGCGAACATGATTTAAGAACTTGCTACTTGCCAAGTTTGCTTCATCGGCAACAAGCTATTCATCAAGAGTTTATAACTTCTTGGTGAGTTGTATATTATTATAAATAGCCTTAGTATAATATTCAACTTGGGCAGTAATAAAGCCAAATTTTATTCCTTCTGTTATTTTTAACGATAAACAAGATCTTGATGTTATACTTGATTTTTCTATTTGTATGCTACTAGAATGGACAAGGTAAAACATATCATTATGCAAATTAATTGTTATTCCACTTGTGATTCCACTTGTGTTCAATATATTTTTCATAATCTTCCAGGAAAGGAATACTTCAGGATATTGTAAAATACTCAGATTTTACAACAGAAAAATTCCTGGAGATACATGTACGAATGCAAAAAGCAATCGATAGCGTCAAACCTATCGAAGAATATAGAGATTTTATTGAGAAGCATAGGTATATATTTGACACTATGTATTGATTTTTATGTATACTGATTTACATACATTTACCTAAATGTCACGAGTCCTGATGTTAATAGAACTAGACCAGCATCTCCAATCAGATTCACATTTGACGAGAACCTTGTAGATGACACTTCAGGAAAATTGTCACCGAACAAATTGACCGTGGATAATCTGACTATAGATTGGCTGAGAAGTCGTCTGACGGAACTCGAAACTTCCTTCAAGACCACGCAGCAAAATCGACAGAGTCCGCAATTCTTGCAAGAAAACAACAGCGATTCTAAGTACGAAAATTTTCATTAATTTTTAAACATATTAAATATTCTATTAATATCGTACCATTGATGCAGCTGTTGTTCGTAAGATTTTAGTATATTTTATCAATATCTTTGTACATTATGTGTTATCAGGATTTCGATCTTGGACTATTCTCGCGAGCGAGAAGAGTTGAGATTACGTTGTCAGGAAAAGAAATTGCAAAGACAAGTGGACGTCATAAGAGGTGCTCTCAATGAATTAGGCTGTGAGGAATTACCTTCAGGTTGTGATCTTTCCATGGAAGGTTCCTTCACCGACTCACCTACCATTAGCAAAGTAAGTAAATCTGGAAGTATTATTTTTTTCTTATTCTATTTCACTTTTTGACAAGACAAAATATAAGATTTTATTAATATATTAAATCAATAGTACACAGTATGTATACTGTGTCCCTGTATCTCTATCGCTGTATTTCAATTCTTGATGTTAATATCCATATAAAAATGATCAGGTTTGTAATCAGATCTTAGTATTTACGAAAAATTGAAAAATCCCCTAGCGATCTGTAACAAACTAATATCGTATGTAAAATGTAAAAGCATTCCTGCGTTCAATTAGTTTCTCTTTCACTAAACAATTGAATCGCACAGAATTACAAGTTAGTTAGATTTAGTGGTATTACAGAGAAACACAATCCCAGATAGTGGTCTGTTTACACTAAGGAGAAACCAACGATTCATGACAATATTTAAATCACCTTTCAAATCTTTACCAGCAATTAATGATTCGAAAAATGGATTGATTAGGGCAAATAGCGAAGGACCTACAGTCAAAGCAGATAATGTCCCCCCTGTTGTATGTGTTACATAAACTTTATCCGTGTGGTGTCTGAGTGCTCATGTATGCTTCCTGTGGTCAGTTGCAAAGCGATAAAATCCCAAATTCATACTTTTTATGTCAATAATGCAATACAGACTTCACACAACACATATTTATCTCAGCTTCTATTGCATTGAGATGTTTGTATTTTAATCACACAGACTTAAGCAGTCAAATCTTCCCGATAGATTTAGTTTTGTCATTACAACAGATGATGCAAAACTCACAACAATAAACAAATAATTGTCTCGTTATCATGTTTTTATGTATTATATATGAAATTATAATTTTATAATTTATTACAATTATACAAAATGTGTTGCACGTTTATGAATATACATATTGTTTGACATATGTTGAATTTTGTTATTACATACATGTAGTACTACAAGCATGAAAAGAATTCTACGCATGCGAATGAAGGTTTTTATATTGATGTTTCATTAATATTCACTGATGTGTATAGACTTATATTTTATATGGAAATATATTCCAAGCACTTTGTGGCACTAATTAAGAGTGAGATTGTGTTCATCTTGAGAAATTAAATTTACCTTATAGGTACCGTTGCGTGGAATTTCTCATTTAACTAATAATCAAAAAAGTAACAGCAATGGCGGGCTTATGGAGGAAGAGTGGTTTCACGGAGTGTTACCGAGGGAAGAGGTAGTAAGATTACTCGTTAATGAGGGGGATTTTCTGGTACGCGAAACGACAAGGAACGACGAGTGTCAGATAGTTTTATCCGTTTGTTGGGACGGACACAAGCATTTTATCGTACAAACTACGCCAGAGGTAAAAATGAACACACGTATATAATCTTGAAATTATATGAAGTTAATTTATACTTAATTTTTAATTAAATGCATAATTTATAATATAACAGTGCTTGAAATTATTTGTATAAACGAGACGATTTTCGAGTCGCCTTCTTATTTCTGCGTCGTTTCGTTTATACAAATCGTCTCGTTTATACAAATAATTTCAAGCACTGTTATATTATAAATTATGCATTTGCAACAAAGGCTTTGTTTTTACAAATAATACCACACAGGCACTGTTATATACTTTTAGAATTAGAATTTTTAGAATATTTAGAATTATTAAAAAAAAAACAAGAAATTTGTGAACACAGTTCTGGTAAGACGGAATTTCTTTGAGCGACAAATTACATCAAAGCGTGCCATTGTAGGGACATTATAGATTTGAAGGACCCACATTCCCATCCATTCAAGAGCTAATTAGGCATCAATGGTTATCCAGTCTACCGGTAACCAGTCGATCTGGTGCTATTCTTAAAACGCCAATTTTGCGCGAGCGCTGGGAGCTTAATAATGATGATGTCATCCTTTTGGAGAAAATAGGTCGAGTGAGTATATATCGACAATAAGCTCTCCGGCGTTGCACGTGGTGCACGACATAACACGACGCGGGCGGTTTTTTGACGTACAGGGAAATTTCGGTGACGTCTACAAAGCGCAATTAAAGACGTGCAAGACCGAGGTGGCCGTGAAAACCTGCAAGGTAACGTTACCGGACGAGCAGAAACGCAAGTTTTTACAAGAGGGCAGAATACTAAAGCAATACGACCACCCGAACATAGTAAAACTTATCGGTATATGCGTCCAGAAACAGCCGATTATGATTGTGATGGAACTGGTGCCCGGTAAGGCAATAATTTTATTGCGAGAACACGATACGTCACGTTAATGTAATAGTACGTGTAATGTAACATGAGAATAACTGTTGTGCTAAAGAGGTATTAGAATTTATGAAGGCTAATCGCTAAACTTTAGGTGGCTCGTTGCTCACATACTTGCGAAAGAACTCTGGCACGATAACACAGCGAGAACAACTGCGTATGTGTAAGGATGCCGCGGCTGGTATGCGCTATTTGGAATCCAAGTATTGCATTCATAGAGACTTGGCGGCTCGAAATTGTCTCGTAGGTAAATGAACTTTGTCTTAATTGTACTTGGTAATTTATGTGAGTAAATCTGCCATGTCTCGAGCGGTATGTAAATACGTTGAACACAAAATCTCCGCAGGATACGAGTGCATAGTCAAAATTTCCGACTTCGGTATGTCGAGAGAGGAGGAAGAGTACATAGTTTCGGATGGCATGAAACAAATTCCTATCAAGTGGACCGCACCGGAGGCGCTGAATTTCGGTAAGTCGCAACGATCTCACAATAGTCCGAGATATATATTTCTTGGCCATTTTTTCAAGTTCCACCTTAAGTTGATATAAATGCAGCCTTGATGTCCTACAATTAATTAATAATAAATTGTTATCATTGATTATTCTCTTATCATCCATAGATAAATGTGATGCGGAAAATATTGCTCATTGCAAAAATAATATTTAGTCATATATATCGCGCATAATGTCAAAATTGTGCTATATCGCAATGGCCATCAGTGTATTTAAATTGAGATTAAATCAACGTTCATTTTAACTGACGTTTATGCAAACTTAGATTAATGTCACTATTGGTGAAATCAGGCATTGATAATATAAAATTCTTCGTATTGAAAAATATCGTGTAAGAAGAAATGATGCACATGATATTTAGAAGAAACTATCTATAAGAAAATGGAATTATTTTATATTTATTTAAAAAAATAATAAATATCGAATCACTTACAAATAGTTACTTCTCTCTTTTAAAGACATTTTCTGTAGATGAAAAATGATTTCTATCAAAATTCAAACGGTTTCGGTCGAAAACTTTTACCACTGTGGCATCTCGTTAATGTAAGAAGGTACCGTTTTAGCAGAGCGTTTCAACCTGTTACAGGTAAATACACATCGCTGTGCGACGTGTGGAGCTACGGAATCTTGACATGGGAGATATTTTCCAAAGGCGGCAATCCGTACAGCGGTATGTCGAATTCGCAGGCCCGCGAAAAAATAGATGCAGGTGAGAAAAAACAATGGAAAGGTGATGAGTGGTCGATTACGATTAATAATACTCGTGTATGTCACTGTGATGCTTGAGTAATAAATAAATTAGGATTGTCACATGCAGCACATTTACGTACGTTTGTCATATGTATCTCGCTAATTAATGCATTGTTCCGTTAGGATATCGAATGCCAGCTCCAGATGGAACACCTGATGAGATCTACCGTTTAATGCTGCGGTGTTGGGAATATGAACCGGAGAAACGGCCGCATTTTGATCAAATATACATCGTAGTTGAGACACTGTCTCAAGCGTATCTGTGAGTATTATATTAGGAGTATTTTTATGGATTATCCAGAAAGTAAACAGTATATATCAAGTTGATGTTAGCTTTTCCCGATATTAAGTTTCCCGACCGTTACTTTGTATATTTACGTCTTGCCGAAATCTCAACACGGCAGTCCATGAGATTTGGAATTTGAAATGTACAAAATTATTGCAAAGTCGAATTATATATTTTATAATTTAGGTACGTGTATTTTATATATATATATATATATATATATATATATATGTATATATGTATATATGTATATGTATATGTATATATACACATATACACACACGTATATTCGTCTACGATAACGCTTTGAATACTTTTTTTCTGGTGAAGTTAGGAACTCATCAAATCAGTCTCGATTACAAGCCACTACTCACGGAATGTGAGTACATTCAGTGTCATGTATGCTATATCATTCCTTAGATCGAAAATTACACAATTTTCAGCCTTACGTATATACATGTAAGGTCAAAATCAGTATAACCCTATCATTATATAATTAGAATTACTTGCACTATTTTAAACATTACATGAATTATGTATAATGAAAGTCATGTAATTTTTCTATTTGGGATGTGGCACAGAATACATGATGCTGAATGTACATTGAATTTCAAAATGGTTTGAACACTTCTTTTTCTGATACAGCTTGGATGGTCCGATGAGAGAATTTTTTTTTTTTTTTTTTTTCAAAAACGAATTTTCTCATTGGATGTTTGCGTTCCGAATATATCAAGAAAAGTGTTCGAAATGTTTTGAAGCCCAGTGTACGTTTCATCGAAAAAGACATGTGCAAATCGTGTAAATGAGTGTATACGCATCTGTGAAAAATATATATGCTTATTAATTGCCATTGTGACATTTATATAAAATAATGCCAATCGCGAATGTGACATATTATCTTTTATATATTTGCGATGTTATAAATTATTATATTTCTCTCCGTCCACACACACACACACACACACACGCGCGTGCGCGCGCGTATTAATATAGTTTATGTTACAGCAAAAATCTCTGTATTTTTTTTATAGTATTTGAGTATATATATGAAAAATATATGAGGTGTGACGTATACTTTCGTCTTTATCAGTGTACGTTGTGTATTTATGGATAGAAAAATTGTCTCGCTTTTCTCAATTTGTCTCGGAACGCATTCCATTCTATAAGAATTATAGCTTTTTTTTTTTTATATACATAACAAAATATACGACAGTATACAAGTATAGAGAAGAAAAAATCCGACTCTTGGCAAGCAATGTACTACATGTGTAATGTCGTTCTTATAAATGTTATACAGCAATATAACATAGTAAATTATAATAGATTACACAGGCTTATATGATCTAGCTTAGTTTCGAGTTTCTTATTGTCAAAAACCTTTCTAACAACTTTCATGAGATCATATATTGTATCTTTCTAATTTTATCGCAAATAATACTGCCTCTTCGTCCACACGTTTCTTAAATCAGCTCTTAATCGTTGAATTCAATGAGAAATAATCTGATATAATTCGCTTTATATACTTCACATTATATTTCAAAAGTGACACATATATGTTAAATGTCTATTGATTTCTATATTATCCAGTTTAGACTTTACACACAACTGTATTTGAAATTAGATGTTCCTTGCAAAAACCTACGAATAAAAACTATGTCATTCTTACGCGATAAAATGCATGTCGAAACGTCTCGTGAGACAATCTTTCTATCCGCGAATATATCGTACCTAAACGTGCGAACTGTCGTATGACTAGACAACTTTAATGATTTATTATTTGTAAAATATTAGTCGTGGCATTTTCTTATTAAAATTTGTGCTTCCAAAATTATTTATGGAATTTGATCTCTTAAAGCTCCTGTATACGCAAAATTCTCAGTATATGTTTCCTCGCTTCTGACGTCGTCAAACAAGGACAATTGCAACGAATATACAGGAGCTTTGAGAGAATTTCCATAAGAGGCAGGATAACCTCTGTATACATTCATATATTTCTTATATCATTATGTATTATTTTCCATAGTATATCAACATATAGGCTTTATTTATTTAATTCTCGCATCGTCTGTGTTCTAATTAATATATTGTAATAAACGATATATGTATATTGAACCTTACAATTATGTATTATTCTCTGATATATCAAATTGTACAATTACTGTAAATTCATTACATTTGTGCACAAAAATCAGAAGCGCAATTAAAATATCCTAAATTTTGTATATAAAGTACGCAACTATGATTTTATCAATCTTATAATTTATTGTATTCATGTATACATGTTAATACCAATATATTCCCGTTATGCAATACATCTTAACCAATCATGTTACTGTATACTTGATCAGTTAGATATTTAAAAACTCAGCAATTGTATATTTGTGTAGATTGAATTCTGTTCAGTAAGAATAATACATATTGTCGATAATTAAACTCGAATTTTTAATATCAAGTTCAACTATTTTATAAATTTTTATCTTACATGTACGTATATATAACAGAGAAATTAAAAAAATAATTATAAGGAACGAACATTTCATCAGTGTTATATAGTAAATATAGATCGAGTGTAAAGTACGAGACCAACAGATCAGGCAGAAAAAGACAATTATATTCGCCGAGTCTCCGTCTTTCTCTAATGAGAAGAAATGAGGATAACTCGACAACTGAGCACCCGATCGTTCATATATTAGAACAAAAAGGGTAACTTTTGCGATATTAAAGATAAATTTGTATTATATATGTGAAAGAGGAAAATCCTATTTACTCACTGGGACTCGATTTTCGAATTATTCGTAACTATTCGTATACCTAACTTGCGAGTAATATACAATGAACGTGCTGCTTTTATGGGATAACTATACACTCATTGGATATCACTCGCAAGTATATACGAATAGTTACGAATGACCGGGAGAATCCCGATTGACCACCATCACAACCAGCCGTGATTTGGCGATTCTCGCTTATTATGGCTTCGTGTTGTCCTTGTATCAATGTGATATTCTCTGACATCTTTTTACTTACACACTGGGGCTCGATTCTTCAATTATTCGTAACTATTCGTATACGCAACTTACGATGATACCCAATGAGCGTATTGTTTTTACGGAAAAGTAATCTTACATTATAGTATGTAATTACACACATACACACACACGCGCGCGCACACACACACACACACACACACACACACACACACACACATATATATATATATGAGTTTACCAACTGCTATCATATAAAGAATGTGTGCAATAAAAAAAAAAGAAAAAACCCTTATCTTGATGTTTTTTATGTAAATATTCGATGTATAAAAAACCTTAACTCAGGAACAGTCACCTTATTACTTTTTTGATTTCCTATTTTATTCAAAAAATAAATCTATATTTATAATGCTCCCAAATAATAACGAATTATAGAGCAATCGATGTTACATTGTGTTAATAACAGCGACTTTTAACTGGGGTCTAAATGACTATTCCTGGGTTAATAAAGATTATATACTAATTAGTATTCTATAAGAAGTACAAAAGGTATTTTTTGACATGTTTTTCCTTCTCGGAGGATTTTATTTTCTTAGACAAAAACGAAAATAACAAATTCTCAAAGTTACAAATATAATTTGATAAGTTCGTCACTAACAGCTGAAGGTGTTAGAATTCCCAAGTCGGTGAACAACAGATTGATATATTGCGGTGGAGTATAATCCACCATAGGATGTTCTTTCTTTAAGTTTTTGTTTAAAGTACTGGACGTGTACTAAAACATAAAATGCATTATACATTTTATTATATATTTCTCAAGTATGAAAAGCATATATATATCTTGCAATTTACTTTAAACTCGTCGGGCAAATCTATCTGATTTAAAGGGTAGATTCTCGAAAATTTGAAGCTTTCCGTCAATACATAAAATGGTTTCTTCATTTCTCTCGCACAGATGGCCATTGTGTTTGTGCCTATCTGTAGAAGAAATCTTAAATCATACTTTTATAGTATAAGAATTTTTGCATCGTCATTAAATTATCATAATGTACCTTGTTGATTACACCGCCACTCTCTGCAACACCTTCTGCTCCAACCATTACCATATCCACTTTTTCCATCACATATCCCATAGCAGAATCCAAGATTACTGTACAAGATATTCCTAGATTTGTCAAGTTTCGACACATCTCTTCTCTGTTTGAGATAAATAAAGCACAGATCAGAGATCATAATAGTATTGCAACATAGATCATAAGAAAAGATATATACATGTGTGCATATTCAATAAAAAAAAAAAGGTAGATTCATACCCGCTGTTATCAGGTGATGATGATGTTACGTATACTTCAAATATTTTGTTACTAGCAGCAGCTTCCTTCATTGCTTGCAGTACTACTCTTGATTTTGAATGTGTGAGTATAATCTAACATAAATGATATAACAGAAAATCGATATGAGTAGATATTTGATATTTTTATTATATTAAGTATAAATGTATTATCTTACTGAACCATCAGTAATAAATTGTGCTGCTGCCTTGGCTATTTTTCCTCGCGCAACAACAAGTTTCTCATAGAATGCTTTACCTCTACCCAACATGATACCTTTGCATACTGCAAATGACTGAAACATGATATAAAGCTTAATTTGAATATAAAAAACAAATATATGGAGAAATTCGATTGTAACAGTCTAAAACAAGCAATTTAACACTAATATCGTTACAGGTGTATCCAGCGTTGCTAATGTAATAAAACGAAGGAACAATTCGCTCCCAGAGGCAATTGCAGTAACAGGATTTTCTGTAGAACGCATTGCATCTATTGCTTCTTGTAAACAAACCCGAAGTTCTTGAACCGTTTCTGCTGCAATAACAATAAAAACATGCGTAAAAATAAGTTATATCTTATCAAGTTTATAAAATACTTACATTTAGAATGTTCCAAAACTTTTAATAAAGTACGAATAGCAGCCATGCCGGCAGATACGTCTGTTTCATTTCTAATGATACTGTCAAAGTATTGAGAAATCTCTGGAAAAATATTTTGGGAAATTATTTCATTACTT
This sequence comes from Dinoponera quadriceps, assembly GCF_001313825.1. NCBI lineage: Eukaryota > Metazoa > Arthropoda > Insecta > Hymenoptera > Formicidae > Dinoponera > Dinoponera quadriceps. The sequence goes on along the minus strand of NW_014554488.1, from coordinate 822,714 downwards.
AATAAAAAATAATAAATCCAATGGAATCCAATGAAATCCAATGGTCAATATATGTACCTTCTTTCTCCATTGTTATAATTTATTAGTTTTACTCTTAGTTGTTAATTCTTGATTATCTTGATTGGTTGTTAATTCTTGTTTTATATCTTATCTGTTTGTAATAATTATTATTTTATTAATAACAGTTACTTGACGAGAAGTTTTTAATCACTATCAATATTGCAATATCTACCATTTGTTAGGTCTATTCATTTTCACTGCACCACTGAACTAGTGCAATAAGTTGAAGCGAGACAAGTATATGTTTTCTCACTTCAACTTATTGCACTAGTTCAGCTGTGCAGCGAAAACGAACAGGCCTGTTATTGGCTGGATACGTCGGCAAATTCTTCCTCTGGTGCTAATTCCACATGTCGTACGAGTATTATCGAATATGCCGATTGGTTATTCCCAATATTTTTCCTAGATATTTTAAAAATTTTCAATCCGACAGCCAATTGGCACATCCTACAATATTCGTCGACACGATATTTGAAATAGCACCTTTCTTAGATGCGTTCAGAAAGCTGCTGAACTGGTGCAATAAATTGGAGCGAGACAAAATATACTTGTTTCACCAATACTGCTAAAAAGAACAGACCAGGTATAAGTTAATACAAACAGTGCAAGAACAGAACACGGATTCCAAGTTTTATCCGGCAAATATTTGTACTAATATTTGTTTCCTCTTATCATCAACCTGTATTTTCTGAAACGATTTTAACAGTGAAAAATTATCTTACGATGAATCTGTTATGTACATGTTTTAACGCTTTTGCCTTAAGAAGTGGAATGCGATGTGCGGTGAATTACGAAGGTTAGACTTGTTCTGTAACATATATTTTATTATAGATATATACGTATAATTCTCTTTGTATAATTATATTGTAAAATTTTGTGTACAGGGCAGAGACATATTAAAAGATGGGTGTCACCTACACTGAAAGAATTAACTAGACGTAAGAAGCAGGCGATTGAAAAATCGGAACAAGTTCCGATCCCAAAACGCAACACCTTTCTAGATTGGAATAGATCTGCGGAGATATATGCATTCAACAAAAGACTGTCCGAAAATTTCAATATTGAGAAATTGGAACAAGCTTTCACCCACAGATCGTACATCATTAAAGAAGAGCAGAGACAAAAAGAAATGGGAATAGAAGATCCTAGCCTAGATATAAATGATAATACTACTCTCATTATGAAAGGCGAGAAACTCGTATCAGACATTGTACAAAATTATTTAACTGAAGTTTTACCATTTGCACATGAAAATGTCATAATGTATGTATGTGTACTTCATATTAATTCTTAAATATTTTATAGAATTTTAGTAGTTTTATCAGAATAACAATTATATTCTCTATTATTGATTGTTATTGTTTAAGTAAGAGAAAAGTATTCGTCCAATTTTACAAGTTTGCTGAATTGAACACAAATGTCATTTTGTCGATATATCATTTTATTTGAAAGTATAACGCAAGAAACCTTTGGCTGTTTTCTTGCTTCTGACATAATTAAACAAAGATAGTCATAGCGGCTACTCCGAAGCCTTAATTATATTTTCAAAATTATTCTTTTTATATTATTATTGTATTATATTATTAGTAACATGTTATTACATATTAATAGTTACATTCTCTACATACACAGGATTTTTTATTGTAAATTATCAAAATACAAATATAAAGTATTCTACATTATTATTTTAACATTATTATTATTATAACATAATACAAACTTAATCATGTATATATATTTTTTAGGTCGTTACATGATTACCTTCTCTCTGAAGAAATGCTGGCTACTGCATCTTTACATATTGGAACCAAAGATATTATTCTAACTGAGGTGAATATATATATCAGATGTAATTATGAATTTATATTTCAATAGAAGTTTATAAGCGTTTTTCTCCGAGTGAGATGATCACACACAAGCTCTTTTCTTAACTTAATTTCTTAATAAATGTTTATTTACAGGAACATCCTGTGGCACAGAAGACTTTGGCTGATACTTTTCTTGCTCTTACCGCTGTACTCGCAGAAAGTGTGAACACAAAGCATGCGGGAAATTTTGTTAGAGATTTTTTAATTGTAGTATTAGCTGAGAAAGATTTAACGGAGATATGGAATCCGTCTCAGCCATGCGAAATTTTAGATGACATTCTATGCAAACAAAATAGATCTCCTGCTGAACCGAGACTCATCCGTCATACTGGACAAAATACACTTTTATCAGCATATCACATAGGAATGTATTCCGACAAAAACTTCCTAGGTTCAGGTATGTAAGCACTTATTTGATTTAATATGTAACATTAATATATTAATATAGTATATTTAACATATCTCGTTTATAATGTTTCCTGTAGGATATGGTCAGACTATTCAAGAAGCTAAAGATGTAGCTGCTATAAATGTCTTAAGCCGAATGTTCGGTTTATCAGATTCTAGTAATCCAATAAAATTTAACAAAGTGGTGGATATATCTTAAGCTATAAGAAAGGAATACTTAGTAAGAACAAATTTTTAATAAAAAAAAAGAAGTTCTGTATATCCAGATTGTCAATTTTTCTGTAGTTTCAAAAACAGTTTGCATATTTTGTTACAGATATGTATTTGTGTGTGTGTATATATATATATATACTAATATATATATATATATATATATATATATATATTTAATATATATTTATATATAACTTTTATGATCGAACAATCAATAAGTTACAAAACGATATTAAATATATATATATATATATATATATATATGTAATATGAAGCTTGTATTTATCATGTAATTATTACACACTTTTATATTCAACGTATCATTATTAAAGTGTATAAAAAACAAACTAAAATTAATCTTTATAAATATATGAGCAAAAATATGCATAAAAAGTTGACAAATGATAAAATTTTACAATACTTCTGTATTATAAGAAATCAAGGTTTCCGAGTAGTCGCTGTGACTGTCCTTGTTCAATGACGTCAGAAGCGAGAAAACGCATGCTAAAATATTTTGCGTTAACTTTTCAAGTAAAAAGATGTATCTACAAAATGACATTTGTGGTCGATTCGGCAGACTTGTAAAATTGGACGAACACTTTTATGATCGAACAATCAATAAGTTACAAAACTAACATAAATAAAATTATAAAATAACAAAAGAAGATTCCACGCCAAGTTAATTTTTCATCTATTATCCGTTTTAGGCCAGTATTCATAGTCGGATTTTATATTTAAGACTGTCTCAACTTCATTTTCAGATCGGTTTCGTAATCAACGAAATGAACTGTACAGAATCTGAATGTGAAACTGGCTTAAGCAAGCGGCATACAATGCTTGTTTCGTGCTAAATTGCTGCTGGATAGAAATACTGCGTTCTGATTGGTGCATTTCCAAAAATGGATGCCACACGTCAATCAAAACGCAGTATTTCCATCTAGCAAACAATCCAGCACGAAAACAAGAATCGTGTGCCGCTGGCTTTAGAGATTGAGATTGAATTGAAATTTAATCAATCGGTGCAAAGTTCACTAAATTTCACTAAACTTAAATTCAGTTAACTTTGTACTGATTGACCAAATTCAATCTTAATTCCCAATTCGTAGTTTGATACGGGCTTAGAGCTTAAAGCATGTATTGTAGATCGGAACTAATGACTCTCTCGTAGCTAGTGCGATATGCGACGAGCGATATCCAATAAGCATACTGCTTTTTTGGAAAAGCTGCACGCTCATTGGATATTGCGTGTCGCGTGTCAGATCGCGCTAGCCATGCGACAGCCATGAGCGTCCAAATCGAACGCACTCAAAAACATTGAACCTGAAATGTAGGCAATGTACGTGTAAAAAACAGTAGTTTTGTACAGTTAAGTTATATATTCAATGAAGTGATTTTTTTTCTAATCAAGCTCATCACCCCGTCATTGCCGGCTCGACAAAGGGACGAACATCGATAGTAGTTACAACATGCGACAATGAGGATATTTAACAAATTTCTCGCGACCTGCGTCGTATTGCAACTCTTGTGTCATATATGCACTACACACTTACTTATAAACGTCAAAAATCAGGTACTGGTATATCGCACGCTCTCTTTTTATCAATAACAAATACAGTAACTTCATTGGTACGCGAAAATTTTATAGAAATATATCGCCTCGCGAATATAGTTTCAACAGTAGTACAAATAGTATTCGTGTTAACCTCAATGATATCTTAACGTAAGCATGGAGTCTCTTTTTTACGATAATGTAGATATGTTCAAGGCAGAAAAATGAAATTTTATTGTTATCGCTCATAACGAAATATTCCTTGCTTATAGGGTGGTGACATTCTTCTGGAAACGATCTCATCCAATGTCACAGAAGACATAATCACTTTAGAATTCCAACGTTCCGATGGCACTCTGGTCACACAGCTCATTGATTTTAAAAACGTGATTATTCTCTGAATATAAAAGTTCTCATAAGTACATTGTTTCATCGAGATTTATATATATGTCTATTGTTCAATCTTATAGGAGGTTCAAGTCATAAAGGCTTTGATACTTGGTGAGGAGGAACGCGGACAAAATCAATATCAAGTCATGTGTTTTGTAAATCATTTTTACAAAGTAGACTTTATATCGTCTGATGCAATGTCCAAATTACGTCAGAAGAACCCAGGTACTGTACGTGTAGCTGAAGAGGACAAAGGTCATGTCAACTATACGATGGACCTGTTTCTTGATGTTGCTCAGTCTAAGGAAATCTCAAAGCATGTTATCACACTTTGTGGTGAAGCAGCTGGATCAGCTTACACCAGGAACAACGATATTAAACAATGGATTCAGAGGCCAGGTGAATTAACATGTAATATATAATTGTTGTAAAGGGACTATGTATAATAATGCAATAATTTTTTATGATATTGCTAGGTTCCTCCGAAGAGCTACTCTTGGCTGCTATATATAACTTTACAACCATACCACAAACAGTTACAAATGATACAAGATCCTTGTTAGTTTCCAAATGTGCCGACACATCCAATCTTTGGGCACCTTGTACGTGTTCTCTGGAATTATGTATTGGTTGGTATCCGTGTGGTTTAAAGTTTTGCAAAGGAAAGTCTGATGGCAAAAAAATAGCTAGCACTTATCGCTGCGGCATAAAAACTTGTAAAAAATGTTTCATATTCTCATATTATTCTAAGATGAAACAAAACTGTCTGTGGGACGAATGACATATAAGGACATTATAGATTGAAAAATTGTTAAGCACGAACTGAAAATATCGAGACACAAGACGCATTGAAATAGATAAAAAATTCCCGAATGATGAATTAGAATTAATTTTGAAAGGCTCAAACAACTCAAAGAGGTATTTTATAATATTAAAATGTGAGATAAAAAATGAGAACAGAACAAATCGAAATTTTGAGTATTTTTTTATTAATTTGAATTTGTAATTATTTCTGAACTTATTAATATAATTACTATTATATTTAATAATATATTTTAGGCAATTAACATTTTATTAATATTCTCTTTAGAAATTTACTTGAATATGTTGGATGAAAATGAATATTATATATGTTAATTTTTTATATATAATTGAAACCAAAGCAAATCAAGCAAAAATATTTTTGCAAGATTATTAGATTTACTATCTCTAAAAAGAAAGATATAGCAATATACGCGGATTATACTTTAGACAAATTTTAGAGGGATAGAATTTATAATTTATAATTGTAGATGTAGATTTCGGTCAGGCAGTCTTCGTATTCAATTATATAAACTCGAATGAGTGGATATTTGTAACATTTAGAAACTATTTTTCGCATAATTTGCACGAAAATCTCTTCGATCTGATACATTCCAATAATTGTAATAAAATGTCACGAACGTTACCATTTCTAATTCTACTTTTATACAATTTACGTTCTTATAAAAAGTTTAGACTATGTTGCATTGCAAAATGAACACACACACACACACACACACACACACGTGTGTGTATGTATAAAATATTATTTCTCGCAATCAACAGTTATATTCCCTAAAAAAGCTGCCCCGTAGATATCTTCACTTGTGTGTACTGAATTCATTCAACATTCCCACTATGTTATATTATTTACATCTACAAGAATTTCAATCATTCCAATTGTTCGCTCCGATTCATAATTGTCAATTCTTACGTATCCAAAATATGTCCCTCGCCCATTGATCGCATGTTACAAATAATCCATTCAAAGTATCAAAATATTCCGCTTTATTTCTCAAGACAGGAATATATCTCTAGAGATCAGTTTGTACGTAGACAATTTTATACATGACTTGTAAAGCTGCCATTTATACATTGTATGTGTACATTATATGTTCCAACTGTACATAAATGCAGACACACACACACACACACACACACACACACATGCGGATACGCAAATAACGAATGTCTAACGATGATCTAAGCGTGTATACATATGAATTCGTGTTAATAGGATCAAAGATCTTGTACAGTCTACATCAGATATTTGCAATGTTGTGTGAGACTTTGTAAGAATATTATCGATTTATATGAACACTATAAGGTATCTACGATTTGTAACGGATGTCTTTGCACGTTTCAATGAGAGTATATACCTAGCGAATCGCTGTGAACAAGACTGCAAAATCTGTCCATTTAAACGTTTTTTCTAACGGCTCGGGCACCGCTCGAAGTTCCCCGGAATCTCCCTCGCTCGTGTATACATTGCATTTAGCAGTGACAAGGATCGTTAAGAGCGAAAAAATATACATACGTATACTTACGCTTGTAATATAAAAATCCGGTTATTTACGAAACGTTCACCACGTGAACTATCTAGCAGTACTTGGTGTTGTTTATAGTTAGCAACCACTGCGAATAATATGTATTACCGGCGCGTTAATGATATACCAGCGAAAATATACTCCGCACGATTTCGCGATAGACCTTATCCGTCTATTATTGCTTTCTCAACGGTCGATCGTTATGAATGCAAAAATTAATCGAGGCAGCGATCATGTAATTTCCTCTTAGAATGGAAACGCAAAAATTCTTTCACATTAACTCAACGACAATTTTAATCATGTAACTTTTCAAACCATGAAAACGTGGAACTTTTCCTTTTTTTTTTTTTTTAACTGATGAAACGTGACAAAACGGAAATGTAGTGAAAATCCAAATATTTTTCAGCTAAATATCATTCATTCGTATACATACATACATATGTATATGTATGTATAATATAGGCTTTTCCGCAAGGAAACCTATCAACTTCTGCAATATATTCTAGAGGTCATTCCAGACAAGAAAGTTTAGATATACTATGGATCAGTTCAATTTAGTTTTCGAGATATAGACAATAGGTCTGTTCGTTTTCGCTGCACCGCTGAACTAGTGCAATAAGTTGAAGTGAGAAAACATATACTTGTCTCGCTTCAACTTATTGCACTAGTTCAACGGTGCAGCGGAAACGAACAAACCTAATTTTAGTAAGATTTTAGGTGAAATGTTCATCAATAGAATAAGCAAAAAAATATCAGATATTTATAACTTTTATTAGAAGAATATTATTCTTCTAATTATTTGTTAATGTTGTCCATCTTCGGCTTGCGAACATGCTGCTGCTTGTTGTATCTTAGATTTCCGCCAATTTGCCTAAGTTCAAGTTGCGCCCGAATACTATCTGGCCCCTGTAACTTTATCAAATCCTTGGTATTCATGAGATAGTTAGTTTTCATGACTCTATTAAATCTTTTTATAAAATATATGTAATACAATGCCCCAATCCAAGATATTAATTAGTCAGTTCGGATCGTCTCTCTCTCTCTCTCTCTCTCTCTCTCTCTCTCTCTCTTTCTCTCTCTCTGAAAAAGTAAATTGAAATGTTTACAAAATGTCGGGAACAAATCCATGAAGGATACGACATTAACTCAGAAGCCAGTATTTCTCCACAACGCGAAAGCCTAAAATATATTAATTAATCAATCAATCTGAGTTTAGCGATTTTATTTTACACGCATATTTAACTACGTAATCGCTCAGCGATTCGTGGAAAGTTCACGCGGAATTAAGATGAGCGAAAGTGAAAAATGCCACTCAAAATTGCATGATCGCTACCTTAATGAGAAACGAGTGTGTCGAGATCAATAACGTACTTCAATAACGTACATTTTGTGTCTGCGAATACAATACTCGATAAAACGTTGAGATTTCCGCAGAACCTTAGCTGTTTCTTCGGTCAGTTCCATGTTTTCATCGTGCCATTGAAACGGTCCTCCCCGAATCGGATCCTGAGACGTTCCGTAATCCTTAGTATTTATTTCGTTAAGCTGTTACATGCGTGCGTGCGCATTTACATTCGCGAATCAGTACGCCTTCTTCGTACTCAATGTGATCGCTGTTGATTATATGTTAGAAATACTTTTGAATGTAAAATGTGTGTGTGTGTAATTTTTCAGCACGTATTCTTAGGACAGGTTTGACCGAAGTTGGAAAATAATTCGTTACTTATAACGTCGCGTTACGAGTTACTTTTTTAAAGTGATGACTTTAATAGCATTTATTCTTTCTTGCCGGTCAAGACAACAGGAATGTAATTATTTTTTTTTTTAAGTAGCGATAAAGTGAACATCGTTATTTTCATCGTTACTTTCGCAAGAAGAATGAGAATGTGTATGAGATGACTGCAGCGTAAAGAAAATTTTCAAAACTGTGAAAAAAGTAATGAAAATCGTTACTTATTGAATTACCATGACGGTAACGAGTTATTTTCGAAAATCAACCACAATACGACGTTACGATGCAATGTGTAATAAATTATTTTTTTAAAGTAACTTTTCCAATTTTAGAAAGAACTGTCGAGGATATTTCTTTCTTTGCGCGAAATTCAAGTACACCGAAACCGTACTAACTACTTTGATTTTTTCATAAATTCGACGCGCACAAATTGACAGCAGACATTTCGGCAGCTTTTCGACAAACAAACCAAGAAAAGCGTAACTGTCATTGAGAGAATTTCCTTATTGTTGAAAACTTCCGCTTTGTTATCTCCTTTTACTCGGTTGTTACTTCATTCTCTGTGTTATAAACCATCGATAAATTATATCGGATGATGTCAGCGTCACTTATGTATACACTATTGTATCGGTAAAATAATATGAATGTCACGAACGACTCCATTAAATATGTATGCATAAATCAATGGGGATTAATACATCAAATATATAATAAATTGAATTCATAAATAGCAATACGCCATTTATCTAAAAAAAATGTATGTACATAGATTCACGGAGGAATTCGGAAAATTTTCCAAGTCCTATGTCGGATGTATCGATTTTCGAATTGAACTATTTCAGTTGCGGTAACGACTTTGTATAATTTTTGCGAAAAGGTGAAAGAGAAAAAAACGAAAAGACAACTTGTGCAATAAGAATTTTGAGATGGTTCAAACCAAGTGTATTTATATGTTTATAGTGATTTATTTAACTTTTACTTTCATGTATCTGTGCTTTAATCAATGAGCGATGTTACATTTATTTAGTGAAACTTTTTCAACATATGCATACTCGTAGTAATATATCTGAGACTTAGCGCATAAAATAATTATCTATTAGGAAATTTGAAGTATTTTTTGATGTTTGACCATACTTTGTATCAACCCCCTTTGATTAGTAATTTATAGGTACCGATACTACATATGATTTCAGCTTTACACACGATGTTGTAACTTATACACATATTTTTTATATATATTTAATAAAAAGTATTAATATACATACATGTGTGTGTTTAATGGTGTATGATTTTTTCGAAACGATACTTTCCTGGTAAATCATTTTAGCTGTATAATTATGATTAAAATTTATTTGCATGATATGTTTACTTAATGAGAAATGATGTTTCTGGTACGTAAAATTCACGAAAATAACTATCGGATGTCTCAATTTTCAGTGGAAATTTATATTTTAACTGAAAGTACAGATATATATTAGTATTTAATGTTCTATCGTACAATGTGTGTGTGTGTGTGTGTGTGTGTGTGTGTGTCATACATGTACAAAGTGAACCTACTGTATATGCTATATATATTGCGATAAAGTGAAATGACATCCCGATGAAAAACATCCACGTGCAACCGACGTGGAATCCACCTAAAGAAGTCGATTCGTTACGTTAATATTACGTCAATTCAACGGATATTCTCATGGGGATATAACAACGTACTCTTCAGTTGCGAATTATATGAACATGTAGTATGATATCCTTAATTGAGAAATATTTCGAAACGAATATTAGTAGAATATAAAATGTTACTTCCGGCGCACTTTGCTTGGGAGACAAAAGAACATTTAAAAACAATGAAAAAAACGAGGCATAATTTTTATTTTTTCAAATTCAATAAGACAAACTCATATTTTAATTTTTATTGTAAAAACCAAATAGAGCGATTCCACAAAATGCTACTTCCACGTAATGCACAATGACGTTAGTCAGCTTTTTATATTCTCAATATTAACACGTTGACTGCCACGGAACTTTTCACGATTCTGGTCTAAGAAGCCAATTTGATTTAATCAAGTAATGAAGCGACGAGATAACTCGTAGTTGGCGTCCTGGGCGAGTAAACAACCTACGAGATATCTCGTAATTGGCAGTCAACATGTTAATTAATTGTATTATAGTTGTTCGGATCGGTGTCGCACGCCAACGGCCAGCGGCAACGTGGTGCGCCGGCCAGCCAGGCTTCCGCGGCGCGCCGCTACGCGTCGCGCGACTCGTAGTATCACTACGAGTTTCTCACGCGCGACTTCACTCCGAGCGGCTATATAACCGTGTGCGTAGCAATTTTTGGGCTCCATGTACGTCTTCTTCTCGAGCTCTGACCGACTGATCGGTGATTATTCTCTTAGTGAAAGATGGTCTATTCTGTGTGACAGGTTTTTGTGTGCGATCGTCCGTGTGTTGTGGCCTTTTATGCGTGCCACTAGTTTTTTTCCAGTCATATGTTCGAGATTCTTCTCCGTGGGAACTTTCCGTTGGAAATTATCAATCGCCTGGAGTGTGTGCCGATTAACAATAATCTCAATACGCGTGGATCGCCTTCAATGGCATCTGGGAACGTGTTGTTAACAATCGTATTTCCGCACGCTGGTAGATTTTTCCCATACTCTATAACTTCTTCTCGTCGTCAAGGTCATCTTCTCATGTGCCACCATCGTCTTTTTTCCAAATGCGCAAGTTCCTATGTATACTGGTATTCATTTTGTGAAACAATGATTTCACCAGTATCTTCTACATTATTTATAAATCCCACTTTCTGAAGGACTCTTCTATAGCTTCGTCTTCTTGCTGAAAATATACTTGCCATTCTTCACTCCTTTTGCACGGGTCCGAGAGATGAGCCTTTGTATTCTCAAATTTCTGAAGTGCGCAACATTTGGATATTAACCAAAAATACTTTTCATTTAAGGTGGCCTGAAAGGTGAAAATTGAAAGTAAAAAATATTAAACTGATTTTTATTAAAAGAAAAACATTAAAATAACTTACAAATAAGTATTCAGATTCTTCAGTTGGAGAGTTTTCTGATAAAATTCCTCGATGACCAGAATAAGCTTATCTTTACACTGAAGTAACTCTCGGTCTTTCTGAATAAGTTCTTCATTTCTCTGAATAAGCTTATCTTTGTACTGATGTAGCTCTTGGCCTTTCTGCAGAAGCTCATTTTGGTGCTGAAGAAGCTCATTTTGGTGCTGAAGAAGCTCATTTTGGTGTTGATGAAGCTCATTTTGGTGCTGAAGGTGCTGAATCTTCTCCCGCATTTCATCCTTTGACTGATTCTTCAAGAGTTTATACTGTTTCTGCAAGTCATTCAGGGTCTTCTTAAGTTTTGCCTTATATTCCTCCAGCAATTTATCCTCCTGTTTCTCCTGGTTTTCATACTTCCTCTGCAATTCAGATATCTCCTTCTCCAGCAAATCATACTGCTGCTGTAATTCATTCCTCTGCATACGGAGACCTTTTATCACCTCCCGCAATATATCTTTCTCCTTCACCAGCGATTGATACTGCTTCTCTAATTTATCCTTCTCTTTTCTCAAATGCTCATTTTCATGTTTAAGGAGTGTCATTAAAACATCTTCTTTTTGCGCCATCACGTATTGTGTTGTTCCGCTTTCCTAAAAAATAAGAAAAAAATTACTATGTGTTAGCAGAGAAAGTCAAGTAATGTTTAATTAGTGTATCGGTGACTTTATATTTTTATACAATTGAGATTCTTTTATTCTTGTTACTATTACGAGATTTGTACGCATATTGTATACTTGGAACAAATAAGATCATCGGGGTAGGCCAGTGGAGGTGATTTAAAACGATAAAAAAAAATGAAAAATGTTAGAAACAGGCTTTTTATCCCTTCGATAGAGCTGGTGCTACTCTGAATTCAACACAGAAACAATAGACGCAGTGGAATTAGCCTCTAGTAATAAAATAGATAAAGTGATAATGATACTAACCAAAGTCCTGCGGGTCCTGCCGGCACTTTTTTGATGGAGCTATGGAGCTGATCTACGAAAGAGAAGACAAATTTGAATAAGTTATGTTGTCCGTAATCGTAAATTCCACTGAAATAGCCTACACATACGTTATTGTACCACTTCGGCGGTAATACGTCTAGAGATTAAATCAATAATGAAAGAAACCGACACTTACCCTTCTACTTGTGCATAAGCGTTTCCCTCCAATACTCACAGTTAGAAATCAACAGTTAGAAAATGACTGATCAAACTTTCCATATTCGCCTCGTCGCCAGCTTTCTATTCTGCTGAAAGCCCATATCAGACTGCGGGTTAGAATTGAGATTGAATTAAAATTTGGCCAATCAGAGTAAGACTCACTAAACTCAAGTTTAGTAAATTTAGCTCTGATTGGTTAAATTCCAATCCAATCTCAATCCTAATCCTTAGTCTGATACGGGCATAAAGGACGCGTATACTTTCTTCTTGGTCTCATAGATGGCGCGTGTACTCGCTTTTCGCATCGATTTTGCTTTATTTTGTTGCTGAAGCTGGCCAATTTTTTCGAGTGGGGAAATGTATTTTCTGCTTATTTTTGAAAACTACTTTTATATTATTTTTAATGCGCTTCTGTGTGTGTTGGTGTGAAAATGGAGCTTTCGATTCGATGTGCCAGAAAATCATGATTTGTAAGAGATTTTTAACGACTTTTTTGTTATTTTTTAATATTCCGACTGGAGATGGTTTAGAAAAAAAAAACTAAGACAACATTGTATTGAAAAATTGCTGGTATAAGTTCCCCCATTTTTTTTAAACTATAGTTTTTCGTGTCAGGAGACATTGTTTTTGAAGGTTTTTATGCTTTAAATATTGATTTTTTAGGTTTGTATACCTCGTTTTTGACAAGTTTTCATTAATTTTTGTATCTCCCAATCAATTTGGTCCAGAAAAATCTGTCTTTTTATGCAGGATATTGGTGTCTTTTTTATGTATTTTTTATGTAAAATAAGTCACTTTTTAGGATTTAAGACCTTGCTTTTGATGGATTTTTCGTCAATTTTTAATCTCCCAATCCCATTTGCAGTAATTTTGACAGCAATTTTAATCTCACGATGTGAAAAATGCTGCTTTTTCGTGGTGGGAGACAATGTTTTTAGGATTTAAAATCTCGTTTTTTGAGATGGTTTTGCTTAGTTTTCATCTCCCAATGCCGAGAAGAAAAAACGGTTTTTCGTACTGTGAGATTGTATTTTCGTGTTTTTTATTGTTTTATATCTCGTTTTTAACGTGTTTTAACCTGTTTTTTTAATTTCCCGATTCCTGATGCGTCAGAAAAAATATAAGAAAATTTATATCTTTCAATAGCGATTGGATGTAGGCTTTTTCTTCGTTTTTTGCTATTTTGATGGACGTGTATCTCTTTTTAATTATTTTTAAATGTTTTTGAAGGATATATACCTCGTTTTCGGTGGTTTTTAGGTGTTTTTTGTCACCCCAAGCAAGGCGCCAGAAATATCCACAACAATTTTCGTAGTTTCCTGGTAGAAGATAGTATTTATGAAGATTTTCAAGATTAAAAATCTCGTTTTTGAGAGATGTTTATATCTCATTTTTATGGTTTTTAGGTATTTTTTATCTCCTAAGCAAAGTGCGCCAAAAGTAATTTTATTCTCTACTAATATTTATTTATGATCGGTTCTATTAAGTACGATACATTAATAATAATAATAATATAATAATAATAATAATAATGTTAATTATGAATAGTAAATATAATAATAGCGATAATAATAATAATAATAATTTAATTTGTAACTCAAAATTGTTTACATGTCTCTATGGGCGTCAAAAAATTATTTTGCACCTTTCGCAATTCTATTGGATTAAAAGTGCAATCCCTATGCGAAAATAGCACATTGCTCAGTAAAAATATAATTTACCTACAATAAGAATAAACACATCGATTAAATTAAGAGTGATAATTAAAACTAAATTTTCCGACGACGGAAGTCTAACAATAAAAGTAAAAAAAATCCACCTATAGGTTTATCTCGACTATCTCGATGCAAACGCGAGAACTTGCCGGTGCAAAACATTCCCTGATATTTCAGAAATTTTTCCTAAATTAATAAAAAAAGGCGTGTGTAATTGATATCTTGAATGTCTATCGATATGTTGAAGCCTCTTTTCCGGGATGGTGATTGGCTGTCTCGGAATCTTGATCTCGATGCGAGTCGTTGCTTACTTCGACTCGCGGTCTAAAATATATAGACCCGTATTCTGAACGCGCTCACGACATTGTCGCGCTAACAAGTCAATTTATTAGTAGTTCTGGGCAGGTATTTTGCTATAAAAACGCGTAATTATCGATTTTTCCTTATAGAACATTGTTATTATCGCGTTTTTACAAGCGATACTAAGAATGCTTATATCTCTTGACTTGATGGCGCGCTAACATCGTTGCAAGCGCGTTCTGAATACGGTCTGAAAGTCTTTACACATGGAAAAATGTATAGTAAAGTCAGCGGCACACTGTGCTTGTTTCGTGTTGGATTGTATGCTGGAAATACTGCGTTCTGATTGGTGCATTTCACCGCCAGCACTTCAAATCTATAGATACACGTAACACAAACTGTAGATTCGCGGTACTGACAGTGAATATCGTAACGCACTTTAGCGCATGTCCGTGTCTGAAAGACGGTATTGCAAAAAAAAACTCTCTAATAACGTATTTCAGATACGGCGAACGTTAAAATGCGTTCCGGTATGCTGTGCTGCTATATTATCTTTAATAATGAGACTACGAAAAGTGATGTCTATGTGTGAGTATACAATTCTTTGCAATTTTATGCTACACTATTAGGTACGATCCATCTGTAACTGCAAATGCTTCGACGTGCTTAAGAAAAAATACGATTAGTCTATACATCGCTTCTCGAAGTATTTGCAACGTGGAATGGATCCTACTCTGTATCGGCGGTCTGTCATTATAATAACCGTAACTGTTTATATTCACATCTAATCTTTCAGCTACGGTGCACTTCAAATGATAAACGTCCGTTGTATATGGAACAACAATTGCAAGACGGTCGCTGCGGGGTGTGTAACAAAAATCAAATAAATTGATTTTTCATGCGTTGAGCATATAGTTTACGCATCCGATGTGATATGACGCGATATTCATTTGTTTTTACCGATATTAGACAATACGTAACAATATGTTCATAAAAACGTCATTTCAGAAATGAGTAAGAAAATAAATGTTTAGTCAAATTTACTTAAGCGTATGGTCAATCACAAAAAAGTTACAATACTTTTTTTTTATGAGTTTCGCAACGTGTCTCGTATCCAATAGGAAAATGTATTTCCTGAAAATGATTAAGAAACAAATTTTCCCATTAAACACGGAATGCGTTCCAAAATAAAAGAAAAATATTGCAACTTTTTAGACCATGGTTGCGTTCGGGAATCCACACCATGTGCATACCACTAGCACTCTAGTCGTTTAGAAATGATCAGGATTATTGCACCAAATCCGATTAACCTGACCGACTGATTAACTCAACGAAATTGACCAATCGGATTTGCCAATTGGTTAAACTGATCAGTACGATTGGTCAATTCCGTTGAGTTAATCAGTCAGTCAGGTTAATCGGAGTCGGTGCAAGTCATCCTCAGTGTGGTTCAGTGTGCATTCGTGTGCATTGTTCGGAAGTACTCCGAGAAACACATTGAGTATGCCATCAAACCACCCGTCGAAAAAGCAGGGAAAGTCGGTGGGTTACTACCTAGTTACTTCTGTCATACCTCTTTGTGTTGTAAATTTTGTCGATGAATAAAAAGTGTCAAAAAATATCACATTGATACAAGGACAGCATGAAACCGTAATAAGCGGGATTCATCCGATGCTTGATTCCTATGAGAATTTAGTACTGCAAAATGCTCAAGATGAATAATTAACATTGACATTGAAACCATATGAACAGAAATTTTTAAATTCGAATTTTTTTTTCGCGGGTTACGCTTTAATATATACTGAGAATAAAAGACTTTTGCATAGATCTGATCAGTATTTTTTTAGCATTTCGACGATTCATTTTACACGACTTTCGTCCATCATCGTTACTTGCTAGAAGTCACATCGGAGCATTCGGAAACTCTTGACGCACGAAGGTACACGAAGGTACCACACTACTTGCCCACCGAAATCACGAGAACATCACAAGTGGGATTTCCGAACGCAACCTATAGGGTCTATGATACGCTGCAAATGTTTTAGAGCGCTTAAAAAAGTGGGATTGGTCTATACGGTGTGCTCCAGAGTATTTGCAACGTTAAACGAACCGCATATATGCCTTTCATAAATGAACGTCTTTCTCAGGACGTATATATATATATATATATATAT